>NW_026588752.1:1184291-1274534 GCF_907164565.1 Psammomys obesus | reverse complement strand
AAAAGAAAAGAAAAGAAAAGAAAAGAAAAGAAAAGAAAAGAAAAGAAGCTTATTGGAACCTACCTGCTGGAGTCTGTCTTACTTCACCATCAAGTGTTAGTGTGAGTATGCATGTGTGTCTGAGTATTTGTGTGTGTATGGACTTTTTTCTCCTTTCTTTTTTCTTTTTTAGATGCTTTGCCACTATCAATGAAAAGCCAATGCTAGGCCCAACAGCAACAGGACTAGCCAATGTTTCCATGGTAGATATAAACTCACGCCAGGAAGCTACCAGCACTGGCTGATGCTAGCAATTTAATTCTGGTCCCTCAGTTTGCTACTATCAGTTGAAGTTACCTTAGGTAACCATCAGTTTCAGCCTGAAAAATTAGTCTCAGGAAAAATCTGCCAGGTCAACAGGCAGACAGCAGCTGGGAATCTATGCTTTGACTCAGTTTACCCTGTTGGTGTAGAAGCAGGACTTCGACAGAGAGAGAAATCTATGAGCTGGTTGTGGGGCCATACACCTGTGATGTCAGTGCATTGAAAGATGAGGTTCAAAGTTAACCTGACCTACACAGCTTGAGAGGCTGACACAAATGAGGGAGAAGAGAATAGGGAGTAGGCAGAGGAAGAGGGAGAGAATGAGGAAGAGTGTGAGAAAACAAGAGACCCAACACAAGACTGAAGAAGAGAAAGAAAGACAAGCAGTGCACCTAGAAACCAAACACAGGAAGAAAGCAGTTTACAGGCTCATCTTTTGGGTAATTTTTGTTTGTTTTGATTTTTGTTGTTGTTGCCTTACCAGAGGAAAATGCTTGAGTGGCTTTCCATCACATTTTAAGGATGGAGCAAAAATGCCAAACACTAAGTCAACATGAATTTTATGTGGAAAGCCAAGACAAAAGCATCAAGCAAAAATAATGGGGTTGTTCACCAACAGGGGCTGAACATGAAGGAAAAGACAGATGGGAAAAAAAGTGACTTTTAATGTGGTTCTCAAACAAACATACCAGGAACACTGATTCAGTCCTGGGAGTGGATCCAATGGCTGTGCTAGGCAAGTCTGCCAAAAATCAGGTGAAACTATAGTGATGAATTATGTAGGAAAGGCCCCATTACTGGCTCACCCAGCAAAACTATATGCCTCTGTCCACCAGCAGCTCACATGGCAGAGAGAAACTCATCAGCCTAAACAGAGGACTCATAATGGCAAAGATGGAAGTAGGTGCAGGTAAAACTGCAGTTTTGACATTGGGCTACCCCCACTTCCTCTTTTAAAAAGAAAATGCAATGTTGTTTTTTTATTTGTTTGTTTTTGGTTTTGTTGTTGTTGCTTTCCTTTAGATTCATTAGTGGTGGTTTGAAAGAGATATCTCCCAGAGTCTCAGGCATTTGAACACCACCTCATTCAGTGAGGGTGTGTGAATAAGCTTAGGACATGTGGAAGTATGTCACTCCGTGGGCTTTTTGGGTTTAAAAGTCAAGCACCACTCCCAGTATGAGGTCCCTGCTTCCTGCTTCTGCTTTGAAATGTGAGCTCTTGGTTCTTAGCTTCCAGTTCCACCCACCATGTCTGCTATCTGCTGCTATGCTGTCCCATCATTATAGGCCCTAACCCTCTGGAAACATAAGCCCAAATATACTCTCCTATAAATTTCTTAGTTATGATATTTTTATCACAGCAATAGAAAAATAACTGATATAATATTCAGTCAAATCTTATTTGATTTTTTACAAGCTTACCATAAGAAAACATCTACAATAGAAATCAAACGTTATATGCTGATACAAAAGCTTCTTCTGTATGTACTCACAACTCAGGTTTTCTTTTACTCATCAGGTAAAAGAAAGTGCACATGCACGCACCCCTACACACACACACACACACAATACCACATACAAGCGCACACATACACAACACCCCATATGCACACCTACTTTCCTACACACAAAATGCATTGACAGAACATGGCAAAGGAAGAGAGGGACTGACATCTGTAGGTAGAACAGGAAGGATCCCCTAGATTTCCTAACAACAGCTGCTGGTGTTTGCTCCAGTGTTACCAAGCAGAAGGCACTCTGCTGCAGCTCTGAATTATTTCCTCCAATGCTCAGCTCAAACCTAGGTGCTTGGGACATTTTACAGACTGAGAAGCCAGGCACCAAGAGGGAGAAGGTTTGTAGAGCAGCCCCTGTGTGCAGGATGCTATTCTGGAGAGCCGTGAGCATCTGCAACTTGGAAATGGTGTTTGAAGAGGATGAATTATACCCATGCCACTGCTCTTAGAAGCAGAGAGCAGGCATGTGCTGTCCTGCGTGGCATTTCACAAGCCTGGTACTTGTTAATTAGTGCGTAAGTTAATGTCATCTTATTCCCTGACACAGGGAAAAGATGGGAAACGGACACGGCTCTCAGTTTCACAAGCGTCAACTGTATCCGAGCTTTTCAGCAGCCTGTATGCTGGGAGAAGCAGAGTGAATAGATTGACTTTCTGAGCTGTGAAAACTGGAGAAAGTTCAATACGTCAGCTGTCAGAGCACGGTCCCTTGCAGGCTCAGGAATTTCAATTTCAAAGTACAAGAGATTGAGATCTGGAAACACAAGATCATCAAACGCTAATGATTCCTGAAGTCTGCTAGGGGCGTGGAAGCAGGTGGGGCGGAAGCTTGCGGAAGATGTGCGCACGCGAGCTGAGAGAGCTTCCTGCACTGGATTAATTCTGTGGGCGTTTGAAGGAGAGGAGGCAGCCTGAATGGGAAGGAGTGCCCCCCGCCCCAAGATATTTCAAAGGACTAGGAAGGGTCTCTTATTCATGCCTGTGCTGGTCTCTGCTGCTCCCTGGTGAATAGATAAATCTCCAGAAAGAAAAAATTTCTGAAATGGCAGGTGACCTTCAATGGACAGACAGCTCAAGCCTTTAAAGAACAAAACCTGCCTTCATGAAATGCATTTCCCACACACTGTATACCCGTATGGTTGAGTTTTAGTTTGTGTGTGTGTGTTTGTGTATATGTGTGTACATGTGTGTAGATCAGAAGACAACCTCAGCTGCGACATGGATCCTGGGTGACAAAACTCAGATCCCCAAGCTATGTGGCAAGCACTTTGCTGAGAGTCGTCCCCAGCCAGGGCACTTTTGTGAAAGTAAAAGCTCTCTAGGGCCATCGCAGAGATTTCAGTTGCTTATCTTGACACACCTTTGTGCGTGTCACCACTCATGTAACTCTCCACCTTCTGTCTATGGCGGAGTCCTGTGTTGACCTAGGGCTTCACTGAGGAGGTTATCTAGCCATTCAGTGAGCTCCGGGATCTGCCTGTCTCTGTCTCTCCTCTCACCAGAGCTGGGATTACATCCCATGCAATCCCATGGGATTGCCCCCACGCCTTGCTTTTGACCTAAGGATCTGCTCCCAGATCCTGGTAACTTCAAGGCAAGTGCTTCATCAGCTTAACCATCGCCCCAGCCTATGGGTGAGTTTTCAGTTCTCCAAAGGTAATATGAGCATTCATCCTGATTCTGAAACATTCCCCTTTTATGCAGCTGTGCACACAGATGTCAGTTCTGTACCTTTCACTTTAGTAAAAATTTCTCTAACTTGAGACGGCTCAGTCAGCAAAGTGCCTGTCACATAAGCATGAGGATCTGAATTGGATATGTGGGGTCCACATAACAGTTCAGGAATGCTGGCATATACCTGCAATACCAGTATCGGGGAAACAGACAAGAGGATCTCTGGAGCTCCCTGGACAGCCAGCCTAGCCAATCAGTGTGCTCTAGTTTTACTGACAAACCTTGCTTCAAAATAATGTGAAAAGCAATTGAGGAAGACAGGAACATTGCGCTATGGCATACATGCATGGACACACACACATATAGGCACACACGCAATGTGTCATGGTTTGAATGATAATAAAATATGCCAGCACTTTATTTAATGAAGACTCTTATAAATAAGAAACCTGTGCCGATGTGTGCTTCCTGTTTCTTTTGTCCCCTTTACAATTTATGTTCTATGAAGGATCTCTACACAGGGGCCTCAGTTCCAGCTTGCCAGAAGAGAATTATCTGACTTTGCAGTGTCTCTGTGTGTGAGACCTACCAGTTGGCAAAAACCTGTAGAGAAGATTTTTTTTTTTTAGGTGAAACTTTTTTTTTAATTTTATTTTTTTCTTATCAGTTACATTTTATTAACTCTGTACCCCAGCCGTGTCCCTATCCCTCATTCCCTCCCTCATCTCCACCGTGCCCCTTGCCAAGTCCACTAATAGGGGGACCTCCTCCCCATTCATCTGATCCTGTTTTATCAGGTATCTTCAGGACTGGCTGCAAAGCTCTCCTCCGTGGCCTAACAGGACTGCTCCTCCCTTGGGGGGTGGGGAGGCCAAAGAGCCAGTCATTGAGTTCCTGTTAGAAATAGTCCTTGTTCCCCTTACTATGGGGAACCAATTGGTTACTGGGCTACCACAGGCTACATCTGAGCAGAGGTTCTAGGTTACATTCATACATGGTCCTTGGTTGCATGTCAGTCTCAGAAAAGACCCTGTGCCCAGATATATTTGGTCCTTGTGGAGCTCCTATCCTTTCCTCATCAGACTAACTCCCCTTCTTTCTTATGATTCCCTGTACTCTGCCAAAGGTTTGGTCATGAGTCTTTGCTTTGAAAACACTGCTAGTTAGAGTCTTTCATCCTGAGTGAAATATCCCAGAAGGAGAAAGACAAACATGGTATATACTCACTTATATAGACCTATAAGATATGATAAACATAATGAAATCTATACACCTAAAAAAGATAATCAAGAGAGCAGACATGGGATAAGATTATCAATCCTTGTTTAGAAAGACAGATGGGATGTAGAGAAGATTTTTATTACCTCCTCTAGGACAAAGCATCGGAAGACGTAAACCCTATCCCATTCGTATTCCTAATCTCAATGCTACAAGGATTCTACCAAAAGTCAAGTGAATCCAGGGCTCTGTACTGAATGTGGAAGACCACAAGGGTTTCACACTGGGACTGTCATTAAATATTCATTTCTAGGGAGAACTGACATCCCAGATTATTGTCAGAGCTGGCTGTGGAAGTGGGCATAGCAATGAGTTTCAGTGGCTGTTGAGGTCACTCAAGGGTTAAATAAAACTGCCAATCTTTCCATTTTTCCATTATGCAGATGGTAAATGCCAGCCTCCTTCCAAGTCTGGAAAATTCAGAGCTTAGAGTCAGATGCAGACCCCACCACCATCAGTGAGAGAAAGGGGGTTCCTGGATCCTCGGGTGCTGAAACTTCTGCTCCTGAGCAGCCAGAAAAGACAAAAGATTGGGGACTTTTCAGTTCACAAAAAAGGGGGAAATGAGTACAGAAGAAAGCCAGGAGTGGGAGTGAACAGAGGAGGGGACAGGAGAGGAAAGGGTAGAGGAGAAGCTTGTCAAACAGGTTGAAAGCTGGGTGAGAACAGGAGACTCAAAGCAGGCCAGAATGTCTGCATCCATTTAAGGGCTGGGAGTGTGCTAAGTTAGTTAAAGAAAGTCATCCTCAGGCATTGGAAAAATTCAATTTTCATCACAGCCCTGATGACATTTCCTTTAAGCACCAGATTCAGCAGAGAGATACACCTTCAGGGGAATTTTTTCTCTCTCTTTCTCTACAGTCAGAAGGCCAGATAAGGAGACCCAGTTAAATGCTCTCTTTTCTGCTATGCAAATATTCTCCACAACACTAACAAGATAAATATATTTCTGTGAGATACCAAGTTTTCAGAGTCATGAGTTTATTTGTGAAGGTTTCTAGCCATGCTTTGCCTTGTAGCTAAAATTTTTAGAATAACTTTTATTTATTCTTTGACAGTTTCATACATATATAGTATGTCCTCATCATATCTAAACCCAACTCCCACCTTTCACTCATGCCCCCAGATCCTCCCCTCAACATGTCCCTCTCCCTTCTCTATTTCCTCACTATGCCCCAGACCCTCTGTGTATGTGTCTGTCTGTCTCTTTCTGTCTCTCTGTCTCTCTGTCTCTCTCTCTCTCTCTCTCTCTCTCTCTCTCTCTCTCTCTCTGTGTGTGTGTGTGTGTGTGTGTGTGTGTGTGTGTATAAAACCTGTAGAGTTCAATTAGCAACTACTTATTGGAATGCTGGCTGACATCATTGGCTTCATCTGTGTGGCCGTGCGTAGGTGACCATAGTTGTAGTGGGTCCATGGGTGCAATGCTATAGCCTACCCAGAGGGCAGACTTTCACAGCTCTCTCCCATCCTCTGGTTCCTGTATTCTTTCTGTCCTCTCTTCCATCATGTCCCCTGAGGCTTGGAGGAGTGCTGATGTAACTGTCCCATTTAGGACTAAGCATACAACAGTCCTTTAACCAGCTATGAGTGTCTGCATGGTTGAAAACTTTAAATCGTTTTCAAATAGAAGGTCTATGCTCAGGGCACAAAGGATTTGAGGTGGAGACTTGCTCATCTGCTCAGTATATGGCTTGTGAGGACCAGAGGACTGTGGAAATCTCTAATAATGGTGCCTGGGTAAATAAACACCACTTTGCCTGCCCCTCTGCTCAGGGACCTAAAGCAGGGACACAGCTATAAAAACTAGTGAAAGGTCACTAGTTGGGACAATATCCGTTTACCCACCATCCACATCTGCAGTCCTTCCATCATGCCGTGAGTATGGGGCTAGCTAAGGAGATCTCAGGAGACCACCTCTTGGTAAGTATCAAACCCAGAGCAAACCAGCTAGGACTGAAGCATACTATTACAATGAAGCCTCGTAAAAACACGAACTCCAGAGCTGGGGAACGGCTCAGCTGGCAAGAAGTTTATCTTACAAGCGTGGGTTCAGATCCCCAGAACCATGTAAAAAAGCCCAGCACAGTGGCATGTAGTCATGTTCTGAGCAACAGAGAGGGAAAGACAAATGGATCCCAAGGCCTAGACTATTTAGCAAGAAGAGGAGGAGGAGGAGGAGGAGGAGAAGGAGGAGGAGGAGGAGGAGGAGGAGGAGGAGGAGGAGGAGGAGGAGGAGGAGGAGGAGGAAAAAGAAGAAGGTTGCTGATGCTGTCCTCTGGTCTGCACAGGCGGGCGTGCACACATGCGTAACTGCACACACACACACGCACAGAAACATGTGCACATTCCAGAATGTAAACTCTGCACTAGACAGACAGAGTTGAAATCCCAGATATCTAAGAGTCTCGACTTTCCCGCATGCACGAAGTAGAGTTAATGATTCTTTAGTCATCAGTAACTGCGCATGAAAATCGGATGCTGCAGGTGCAGAACTGAGCACCGCACTGGAAAGAAAAGAAAAGCCTGCGATTTGTTACCTGTTGTATGAGGTTCCCATTGCTGCTATAACCAATCACCAGAACTTTGATGGTTTAAAGCAGCATAGAATCACCATCTGACAGATCTGGAAGATGACTGATTCAGAAGTGTGCAATGGGTTTCAATTGGCTACAGTCTAAGTGCCACCAGCAAGACTGTGCCCCTTACAAATGCTTTAGCCCATTATTAAGCTTTTTACATGGGGACACCTGAATTTCTTGATTCATGACCTCACTTCTCACAGTCTTCTCAAAAATAATATCACAGGAGCATAGCATTTGAACACACATATTCTCTCTCCCTCTCTGTCTCTCACTCACATCTCTCTCTCTCTCTCTCTCTCTCTATCACACACACACACACAAACATCTATCTTTTACCATAGTTCCAGTCCTCTTACTCTGACCCTTCCTCCTTCCTTCAATAAGGCCAGATAATCCAACTCATGTCACCATTTTTCATCACATTTTCTGGACACTAGGACATGGATGTTCATAAGGTCTGTGGTACTCAACCTACAACAGTGGTTATTGCTTTAAATTGCTTTATTATTTTTATTTATGTATATGGGAGGAGAACATTTCACAATGCACCTGTGGAAATTCAAGACAACTTGAAAGAGTCTGAATTCCCATCATATGGGTCCCTGGGATATAGTTCCCAGTTGTCTGTCTTATTAGCAGGCATCTTTACCCACTGAGCAATCTCAATGCCTAGTTGCCACACTTATTCACTGATTGACTTTACTCAAGTAGTGCTACTCAAGAATGCTGCTCTGTACAAATATGCAAGGATTCTTTTCCAAACTTCTTTGATTGTTAAATTGTGTTTCTAATTACTTACCTATTACTTTTAGTGTACTCATACACTACCTGTCTCAGGAGCTCTTCACGCACACAGTGCTGGAGACGGTCTATGTTAGCTGTTGATATTCACAACAGAGGAAAACATCTGCAGCCCCAAACCCTCCACATTCTGACTTGGTCTTACAGGAGTCAGTGGCATTAAACAAAGCCCTAGTGTAGAAATAGAAATAATAACAATTGAAGCAGAAAGAGCAACTGAGAAAGGGAACCAGGCATCAGAGATCCAAGAGAGAATTCTCCTCAAAAACCAGTAATTTGGTCACAAACTATATAAGGGGTCCTGCTTCACCTGCCAGCATAGTTGTCTTTCCAGAGTTCGCACTAGAAGGTCACAATTGCCCTCACTGCTCTCCTCTCTGCAGTGAGCCTGGGGAGGAGAGGAAAATTAGCTCTGCCAGCAAGCCCCCTTGAAATGCTCCCTGCTCTACCATGAGCCACGGCCTCTTCCACAGGTAATTTCTTCAGGACAGCCTCAGATTAGAAGAAAGTGATTGCATTTGCTGGGGTCTGTTTCCCCTCGTGGGCATGCACTTGCTCTCTCTTATTCCTATGTCTGTGTAGAGCCATCTACCTCTTCAGCAGGAAAAATAATCCCTACAGCACGAGCAAAATCAATCTAGAAGGCATGTCTACGTGTTGGAGTGGGTAAAGTGGATTTTGCTCCAGAAGTCTCTTTTCTATTTTGCTTTTTTTTAGATGTATTCAGTGTGGGGTGGGTGGATAGGGGTGGGGGGGTGTGTTTGTAGACATGTGTACGCCTATGTGGCATGTGTGTATGTAGAGGTCAGAGGTCAACTTTCAGAGTCAGTTCTCTTCTTCTACGGCAGTTCCCAGGAATCAAAGTCAGGTCCTCAGGATCAGCAGTGAGAGCCTTCCCCATTACACTAGGCCATCTCATTGGCCCCTCAACAATCTCCTCTTCAAAAGAAAGAATTTGGTAATATGTATTCTTTTCATAGAGAGCCAGATAGTGAGTCCTTTAGACTTTATGAATCATACAGACTGTTTCATCTTAACCCTAACTTACAACCTAGAAGCACCATAGACAATACGTAAATGAATGGGCATTACTTATGAGAACATAAAAGATTTGGCTTGCTCATGCCTACTTCCAATTTTTTCTCTTCTTCTCCATTATTTAGAAGTGGGAAATAAAAGCAGAGAAGAGAGGAGAACAAACCTGATGAGAATTCCTGTAGGAATCTGCAGAAGCCATGGGGAGGGAAGAGAGAAAGAAAGCACATTCCATTCTTTCCCTCCTTGCCCAGGCCTGGCCCCTGGAGTCAGATAGAGCAAAACTATGTCCCCTGCAGTACCTCAGCTCCCTGTATCACACTACACAGCCAGTGGCCCAGGAGCAGAGACTGTATTCATTTGTACTCATGCTGCTGAGCATCCCCTTAGCTCTGATCCTAGGCATTAATACCAAGGGGGATGAACTCCCGTTGAGCACCTCCCCAGTTTAATCCTAGTCATTGGTGCCTAGTGGGATGGACTCTGGCTGGCTTCTTTTATCCTGGGGATTTTTAAAAAAGTGTGTTTCAGGCTACAATCACTTCATCAAATATCAAAATGACAGTGACTCATTTTTTTTTTCCTTTTCAAATATTTTTAAACCATTTTTATTTATAGTGTGTGTGAGTTGTATATGTTTATGAAAAAGTACCTTTGGACTACAGCATGGCCATCTCAAGGGATCGAGGCCTCAATAATACTTTCAGCTGGAGTATACATAGCATGGGGAAGATGAGATGGGGAAGGAGAAGAAGGACCCTTAGAATGTAACTGCCTACACTAACACATGACCCATCCCTTTAACAAGGGACCCCAATTATGCCACCAACTTAGCATTAATCATATTTCTAACATGACCAATTTCTCCAAATAACTATTTCATAAAACCAATGCTTTTAGTTAGTTGGTTAGTTAGTTAGTTAGCTTAGCTAGTTAGATTGTTATTGTGAGACAAGGTCCCACTCTTTACCTTCAAGCTCATCTGCTCCTCACTACATGGAACAGACTGGCCCCAAAATTAAAACCTCACCTCGGCTTCCAGATTGCTGGGCTCACGTGAGTGTGCAACTACAGCTGGTTGGTCAATGCGGTCCTGGAGCAAACAAAGATAGAGCGCTCGCCTAGTCTGTGAAAAGACAGAGGTTCAACCCCTAGTAACAGTAAATAAGTAAGTCAACAACAAAGCAATTTTTAAATGGCTCCATAGGAATTGAACTTGCTGCCAAAGCTGATAAACTGAGTTCAATTCCGGGACGTACAAAGCAGAAAGAGAGAATTGACTTTCACAAGTCGTCCTCTGACCTCAACATGCACACAGTGACCCCCCCTCTCTGTCTCTCTCTCTTTCTCTCTCTCTCTCTTTCATACACATATACACTCACACACACTATAAATAAAAATGGTTTAAAAATATTTGAAAAGGAAAAAAACATGAGTCACTGTCATTTTGATATTTGATGAAGTGATTGTAGCCTGAAACACACTTTTTAAAAAATCCCCAGGATAAAAGAAGCCAGCCAGAGTCCATCCCACTAGGCACCAATGACTAGGATTAAACTGGGGAGGTGCTCAATGGGAGTCCATCCCCCTTGGTATTAATACCTAGGATCAGAGCTAAGGGGATGCTCAGCAGCATGAGTCCCTTGCACTGCATGCCAATGAGTAAGAGGCAGGTGCTTGTCAGGTGAAGGGTTTGTTGCACAAGTAATGGGACTAGAGTTCAGATCCCCACAATGTAAGTCGAAGCGAGTGGATGTGGTGTCCGCCTGTAATGCAGATCCATAGCTGGACTACTCAAAACAACGAGGTTTGGAGTCTTCAACAGATGCTATCTCAATGAATAAGGTATAGAATGATCCAGAATAACACCTAACTTCAACCTATGGCTTACACACACATACACAGACTCCCACATTCATGAAAATGCTTACATACACATGCAAAACAGGAAGGAAAAATGAATTAAGATTAATACAGACTACTTCTATCTCTTCTTAAATCTAGGGGTCTACTAATTACAAGACCCCTGCTATTTTACAAACTATTACAAGAAAAAAAAATTATCATGATAGTGCCTGGCTATGAACCTGCATTCTAGTTTCAGAGATGAGAAAATGTGGGGACATAAAGTACAATTTAAAATCAATGACATACAGTAAAAGTGATGTGAAAGGCAAATAAAATTAGATCCCTGATTCCTACCCTATAAAAAATTATATTCTGAATGGATGAAAGACCTTTCCATGGAAAAGAAAAATCTTTAAAGTATTTTGTATGACAAAAAAAAAAAAAAAAAAAAAAAAAAACAATAAAATACCATAGAAAAGTCCAAAGGCAAACCACAGCTGGGAGAAGAAATTTGCAATATGAAACAAAGAGTGGATTTGTCCTCAGAAGATAAAGGAATCTTACAGATCAATAAGAAAAGGGGAACAGCCCAGTGTGAGGGGGGCAACTCACAGAGAGGGATCCAGAGTGGCCTGCGAGTCAGTGGGAAGGAGTACAGCCTGCTTTGTAAGCAGGAAAATGCAGACCGAAGCAATAACTTGCACCCACCAGAGTGAGCAGTAGCGAGAAAGAGTGTGGAATCTCTGCAGATTGTGGGGACGAAGACCACAATGCCTTCAGACGGGTAAATGTGGTGATTCCTGGAATAGTTGAAGGTACTCACTCCTAATGCGACTCTGCCTTTTTAAAAGCCGTAAGACTGCATTGTGTGTAGTACGCGTGTGTGTGTTTGTTTGTATACACTTGTGCACGTGCTATCCATCTCACTCCTCAACTTTCCTTGAGACAGGGTTTCCCGTTGAACTTGAAGCTTACTGATCCAGGACACAAAGCCTGCCAATATTGCCACATTTCTTCATGGATAACAGAATCCAGCTTTTTCAGGTTTCCAACAGAAAGGCAAGTGGCTCTTCAGAAATCCTCAAGTCTGTAATATCAGTAGGACTACTGAGGCACTTAGTCTCATGGACTTAGCAGCAAGCAGATTCTCAGCCTCTCCTGAATGCAGACAGACGGCCACTGTTGCGCCACCCAGGCAGCATTGCAAAAGCCGACCTAACAAATTATCTTGGTTCTGTTCCTCAAGAAACCCGACTGATGCAGTGAATATATTGATATTTATTACTCACTACACTTGATGGGCTATAAAATATTCCAAATTAAAATAAAAAAGAAACAATTGAAGAAACCAAAGGGACACAAGAATGGATCTCCCGAACTAAATAGTGTGTCCTGAACCTGTCACACCATCACTTTTTGAGATTCTGTTCCTCATCAGTTAAATAGAGGCGGTAACAGCTGTCACGTGGTAGTATGCCTACATGGATGGGACAGGTGATGCTCTGAGCAGGATGACGTTAGTAGGCAAACACTATATGAATGGGTGAGCATGCTTACTTTTAGTCTCCAACCTTTTATCCATTTTCCTTCCCAATACTCAGCCTTCACATGCCTCCCCAGACACATTAGTCTCTGTGATGGTGTTTAGAAGATATAATATATAAAATATGTATCGATGGAACTGTATGTAAATAAACATATAGTCATTTTCTAAATTCATCAGTTGCTTCTATTTGAAAGGCAATGTTCTGGATTCAGGAGGCACACAGACATGGCAAAGCCACAATATGAATCCACTCATTATTAAGGAGAGAATGGGAAGCCTGAAGGAACCAAGGGGGAGGGTCACCCCAACTTTCCAGCGCAGAAGACAATGGCCCCAATGTTTCACCAAGGAGTAGAAAGGATCTGGTTAAAAAAAGAGAAAAAAAGTTACTTGTTTGTATGCAGACAACTGGCTGTGGCTTTGTGGTTGCTGAAGTGAATGCCGTGAAGAGGAAGGGAGGGTGTCATAGAGTCACAGGAAATAAAAGTGGATTTTAAACTACAGCCACATCAAGAAGAAATCAAAAGATCAGGCTAAAATACATCTTAACTCAGTCCTAAAGGAACGGGGAGGTTCTGAACAGTGGAAATGAAAGACAGACTAGGGCAAAGTGTTAATAGTTTGGCAGAGATGATTTGGGTTATTTTGATAGATTCACAGCCAGGAACAAAGGAATGAAACAATTTTATTTGCCTAATACCCCTTCGCCATACCACTCCCAGGAGGCTACAGGCAGGAGAGATAAGGAGCTTTGGCAGAGCGTGTAGATATTAGCCTTATCAACTCTTTATTGACCACTACACAAGAGCTCAAATCTCAGTGGTTAAGTGGGGCTGGAGAGATGGCTCAGCAGTTAAAAGTGCTGGCTGTTTTTCCAGGATACCCAGGCTCAATTTTCAGAACACACATGGCAGCTCATCACCCATATAACTCCAGTCCAGGCCATCCAAAGCCCTCTTCTGGCTTCTGAAAGTACATGCACATTGTGCCCAAAAATATATGCAGGCAAAACACCCTTTGACAGAAAAGTCATGATTTACTTTTTTAATCTCAATGATAACGTTAAAGCATGAGGCTGCCGCTCCAGGCAGAAGTACTTGGCCCTGCTTGTCCTAGCCCTGTGGACTCAGGTAAAAGGAAATACAATATGGCCATGGACTAGACCCTAGACCATGGCAGCATAGAAAGCAGAGAGTATACTGCCTGGATGCATGAACGCTAACAGCACCCACTAGACCCACTAGTGGAATGAGGATGGTCAGATGTCCTGAAATTTAACCAAATATTCTTCTATTTAAAAAAAAAAAAAATAGGCTGGAGGTTGTGAGCAGAGGCAGGGGGCTAAACAAATGTAGGATTGTTAAGTTGGGAAGCGCTTTTATTTCTGATCCTATGGAATAAAATGGGCTACAGAAGTGTTAAGATTTGGGAAAGATTAAGGCTGCTTCTTCCTGAGACTTGCCCTGACTCCTGTCCACCCAACTCAATGTTGCCCTACAAAACTCCTGTGCTACCCTGCAGCACCATAAACCAGCTGGGGCAGAGCCCACAGCTTCCGTGGGCAGTGCAAAAATAATCCGTTTTCAATCCAGCTGGAGATAGATCTCCAAACAGAAAGCCCTGGGATTGGAAAAGATTTTCAAGTGAATTATGCCTGCACCCTGCCTTTGTCAAAGACTCTTCTTCCCTTTGCACTAGCTAAAAAGGACCCACCTGCCTTTCTTTCCAGCCAGCCCTAGGCCCACTTGTTTCTCCTCAAGCCCATGCCCCACCTTTGTTTTTACATCGTTTTTAAACTACTCTTTGATTACGGTTATTTTATCTGGGGTCAGTGCTCAGTCAACTGTTAAATAAATTGCAAATTCCACAAAACACAGCCAGCAGAGCCATTTCTAACTGTAATGCCACAACTTCCAGCAAAATTACATCTGGCTACAATACCATTCATATGCATAAATTATACCGCCTCTGATTATCTTAAGGAAAATTCAGCCATTAAACTTATTTTATAGGCACAGAACCAGGGGGAGCACCAAAAAGAATGTGTATATTCTTATAAAAAAAAAAAAAAGAGAATTCATGGGGAAGCAGAAAGAAACAAAACGTAATTGGCAAACCTTATCCTCCTGCAGTTCTGTCTCTCCTGATTTTCCATGGCCACCCACCACTGACATGCACAGCACAGCAGGGAGAGAGGGTCTAGGGAGCTGGCTGCATGTGGTTAGGACAGACTGGAGATGTTCCCTAACTCCACATGTGTCCCCAGAGGGAAACACTCTCTGTGTGCACATCAATAGAAACTCAGATTTAGGACAAGCATAAATCCAAACTCGGCCCAGGATGGGGGCAGGGGAGGATTCTGAGCCTGACTTAGCATCTCTTTGTAAGAAGAGCTCAAAATGCATAGAAGCTTAGTCTACACACCTGCCTCTCTTGGCTGTATGGGTTCAATACAAATGAAGAAAATACGAGTAATGCTGAATTGCTTTTTTATATATACTGATTAGCCATCATTTCTCTCCTGTTTAAGCGGGTAGGAGTTTCTCTCTGCTTTATACATGAGTAAAATTGGAACAGCAACCCAGACAATCTGCAAGAGAAGCTTGTGATCTTTGCCTCCCATTGTTCTAGCTGCTTAATGGCTCCTAAGACTCTTACGTCAGCACCAGAGAACTGGGCATCACTTAATAATTTAACCACAAATCTCAAGCCTCATTATTTTTCTGGGATCTAAAATCAGCTCAGGGATGGACCACCACCTAGGTCAATGCTATCACTGTTCCTTGAGATGTAGACTAGGATAGATAACTTGCTCTAATTAGTAAGCAATGGGTGTGGCTTTAGAAGACATGTAATGGGTTTCATTAATGGAGCAGAAATGGAAATGGCTTACCTTCAAGGAGAGGAAAATAAAGCAAAAGAAACTGATATAAAATGATGATTGGGACAGGGAGGAACAAAGAAAACAGAAGAGGTAGGGAGGGAGGGAGGAAGGGAGGGAGAGTAGGAGGGAAGGAGAAAAGGGAAGGGGCTTGATAATAGCTTTTTATTTACACAGTCAGTGGTACTTGGTAAAATATAGTGGCTATTCCCAGTCTTATATCCTGTCCATAGAAGACCCTTAGTCTTTACAGTTTGTGGCAATGCTTTGTTTAATGAGGCCCACCCACTTAATGTTGGGTTTTTGATGTTGTTGTTATTTGTTCGTTTGAATTTTACAACCAGACCAAGCTTAAATAAATCCTGCTGAAGTATGTATGTAGTGCTGTGCTGAATAGTTCGTGGCATCAGTCCACGGCAACCTTCAAACACCCCATAAAGGTCTGTCCTCTCATCATCCCCATTTCCAAGGTGAAGTTCAGAGAGATGAAGCAATTCCCATAAAAAATTTTAAAAAAATTAAAAAAATAAAAAAAACATGTGATGGTGAAAGCTGAATTTAAACCCCAAGCACGCAGGCGCAGAATGCTGTCCGTGGGTCCCTGTGCTTGTCTGCCATGGCCCCTTTCCTCTTCCCTGGCCTCTGTTTTGCAGAAGGAAGGGCAATCCTTATCTCGAACCTGTCAGTTGTCCTTTCTCACTGCTCACCTCTGCCCCAGCCATGCACCTCTCTTGTGCTGTCTCTCTCCCATTCTCCAACAATATTAAAGATGATAAATCTAAGTTGAAAACATGCACTCTTTTCTGAGCGACAGACTTTTTCCCCGTTCGTAGAGACAGACACGACAATTTATAAACTCTGACGGAGTTGTGACGTGATAGAACCAAGACTGTTGCTTCAACCAGCCTTCTGGTGGACAGCTTATCACCTCTCCTTCTGACCTCTGGTTTGTGATTTAGGAGGAAATTGGGTCAGGAGGGGGAACCCTCCAGTGGGTGATTAGAAAGAACTCTCCCTCTCAAACCCTGTAAGCAGCGGGTTAGATCTTATCAGCCTTCATCCGCCCCTCCCACACTTCACGCCAGGGAGTGCGTCCTGGGTGAGGGAAGGCAAAGGCTGTCAATTTGTTAGTTGAAAACAGTTTTAAAATCCATTTCTCCCTGTGAAATGTGTCAGCCACAGAGAAGGTTTTCTCTGCTCTGGCTCTGTTGGGTGTATGTGATTTAGGATAACAATGAAAGAAGCTTCTAAAGAGGGGATTGGGTATTCTTCCAAAGGGCTGATGTAAATAGTAAGAGCTAAGTGCTTCCTCTTCTCTCTGCCCTGCCCTCCTTTGAGCGCCTTGAGTGCCGTCCTTGTATGGCAACAGAACTTGCTTTGCAGAACGTGTGTTTCTAAAAAATACTCTGTCATGTCTTTTGCTTTCCTGTAAGCAGCCCTAAAGTCCTTCTTTAAGAAGAATTTGTATATCTAACGTTCTCCCACAGTAACTCATGTTGGTTCTCAGTGCCTGCGAAGGTTAGCTTCCATTGTCAACTTGGTACAAGCAAGAATAACCTGTAGAGTGAGTCCCAGTGGGGGACTGTCTACATTGGGTTGAACATGGACATGTCTGTGAGTGGGCTGTCTTAGTTAGTTGACTGATGTGAGAAGATCCAGCCCACTGTGGGTGGAACTATTCCCTAGGCAAGGGGGTCCTGAGCTGTATGAGAGTGGAGAAATGGAGCTGAACACAAGTATGCATGTGTGCATTTATCTCCCTCTGCTATGCACTGTGGATATGATATGGCCAGCTCAAACGCTAGCCACTGTGACTGCCCTGAAATAATGGACTGTAACATGGAATTGTTAGCTAAAATGGACCTTTTCTCCACTAAATTGCTTTCTGTCTTGGTGGGTTTTCCCACAGGAATGGGAACTAAGCTCGGACAGTCCCCAATGGTGTAGCGTTGGGAGATGTTGCTTTTGAGTGGCATTCTGGAGCCTATAAGAGAGGTTAAGAGAGTGAGGGAAGATGCCTAAGTGAAGTGATTGTCTTTCAAGTATAAATACATGAGTTTGGTTCCCTGAACCCATGAAAAGCAGCTGGGATTGGTGGTGCACATTTGTAATCCCAGCACTGGAAGACAAGTGACACCTGGAGCTCACTAGTAGGCCAGCTATGTCTACTCAGCAATCTCCACAACAGTAAGAGAACCTGTCTCAAAAAAGTAAGATGCATAGTTCCTGGTAAGCAACACCCAAGGTTGTCCTCTGCCTCTTACCATGGTACTTACACACACACACACACATGCACACACGTAGCTAATACTTTACTCAGAAAGTCACTTCTTGTTCTCAAGAGACTGGGAGATAGTTATCTTAAAAGTGGTTTGTGATAAAGGAAACCTGTCTCTTTCTTCACTCTCTCTTGCACACACCACCTGCCCTGTAATTCGCCTGCCATGTTGTGACCTCAGCATTTACTTATTTTCTGAAGGCTGAACATAGCAGTGCTGGACCCCTCATGCATGGCCAGTGCCAAGCTGCCTCTAGTGTGTTGTCTGGGCATCTCAAACACATTTCTGTCCTGGAATTCACTTGCTCCTTCTTCACTGAGCAGACATCCAAGATCAATTGTTCTGTGACTGCCTGGTCCTTCCAGTAGCTGGCAGCAGCTGTGATGATTAGGACTTTTTTTTAAAGTAATCGTTGTTCCTGACACATTATAGCAACATCATGAACAGTGAGTAACTGCACATGCTGCTAGGTACCACACTGTAGGTCACACAGATAGGTTCCAATACTCCACTTCCTTTCTGTGTGTTCATGTGTGGTTGTGTGATTGTGTGTGCACGTGTGTGTGTTTGTGTGTGCACATACACCTGTGCTGGGCTGTGTTCGTGCAGGTGAAGGGTATGAAGGTGAGTTTGGGTGTCTTCTTCCATCATTTCTCCACCTTATTTCCTTTTCCTTTTGGACTCATGCACAGCAATAGTCATTAAGCCTTCACCATCTCAGACAGAGATGATCTCAGACAGGCCACGGAGCCAGACCCTAGTTCCAGGGATGCTTGGAGCCATACCCAGCTTTCGGAATCAATACCGGAAACCCAAACTCAGGTCCTCATACACGTACAGTAAGCACCTAACCTGCTGCGCCACCTTCCCACCCCCTTGCTCTTCACTTCAACTCCAGTACCTGGAGCAGCATCTATAAGCAATTTGGCCCCTCATCTACAAAACAGAGGGATATAGAAAGACCTCCTCATAAACAATAAAAAGTATGTTTAACTCTTTGTCTCAAGAAAGAAAAGGGAAAAAATGAGATTGCCAAGCTTAACAGTGTGGCATTCACAGGCTGAGCTTTGTTCTTGAGCACTGGGAGGACAAGTGAGACGCGAGCCTGAGATGACAGCACAGGTCAGGCCTTGTTGACAGCATGTGAAGGCCATGTTGACCAAAGTCTAGGACACGTGCAGTAAGAGGAACACAGCTCTCATGATGTGCAGACACCACTTACCTCCTCACTGTGCCCTTTTCCACACTGTTGTAGACAGGATGAGGGACCAGGGGCTCAGAATCACAGCTGTGCTCCCAGGCTCAAATATTTCCCCTCTTGCATTACTTACTTTCTTTTGCTGTAGCAAATACGCAAGAGACACAACATAAAGAAGAGAGGGTTTTTTTTTTTTTTTTTTTACTTATGGTTTTAGAAAACATGGTCCATGGCTGAGTGGCCCCTGCACTTGGTCTAAGCATTATGGTGGCAGGAACACATGAAAAGGACTGTTGTTTGCTTCCTGTGTCAAGTGTTAGGGAGTGTTCCAAGAATAAGTCCTTGTTGTGTGCCAAATGGGACATCTGCATCTCCCTCCAAGGCTCCAGAAATATCAAAAAGGAAAGGTGGAAGGGCTGTAAGAGGAAAAGGATGAGGGGCAAATGTGGAATGCTGTCTTCTGGACAGGACTTGTCCATTACCCTCACGACTTGGCAGAAGTTAGGATTACCTGAGCAGGATGGGCCCAGCAGCATCCATTTTCTGTAGAAGGGCTCATAAGCCCCTGCCCCTTGGTGAAGAGGTATTTGCAGTTAATGAACAAGCTCAGGGTCATTTTTCTTCAGTGATGTAGGGTGTAGCTACTTTTAAATTACCTCTGCTCGAGTAAGTAATCCCATATCCATGCTCACACAAGCAAGAGAAAGAGAGAGAGAGAGAGAGAGAGAGAGAGAGAGGAGTAGCAGAGCTACTCTTCTGGGAAAGGGGGCTCAGAGATGGGCGAAGAGGACAAAAAAGGGTAATAAGGCTGAATATAACCAAAACCCAGTAAGTTTCCCTGAGTCACAGATACATCTGTAAGTAACTCCAGTAAAGTCACTGATTCGCCAAGCTATACTTGTATATAAATTGTTTTTGTCCGGTTGCTGTTACTCTAGTTATTCTTATTTTCCTATCAAAAGTCACAGCATACCCAGTGGATAGGTCAGAGCCTTCCGGACCTGACTGTCCATGGAAGCATCATCACCACACACAAAGTCATGCATAGTTTGCTAGTATCCTAAGCACTTCTCAAGCCAGTGAAGCTGACAATCAAAACTATCACACTGCCCCTCTGAACAGAGCAAGTGAGCCCAAAAAGCCAAAATCCTACCATGCTTCTTTTACTTGTTCAACTTTCATTGTTCATTCCTCTACTACTGATTATAACCCCAGTGTGCTTCTCTAGACCACACTACCAGCATCCAAATAGGCCTTCCTGTTTCCAGATCTCCTCTCCCAGAGAACTTCACATAAAGAAACCAGAAAGCTCCAGCACTTTAACATACTTTTGTTCCTTGTCTTCAGGCACCATTTCATCTCTGACCTCTGCTTTCTGCTTTCCTGAAGTTTAAACTTCGGACTCAACTTAGCTACACTGAATTATCCTTACCTCCTACTGGAGTAATCAAACACACTTTCTGACTCCTCCTCCACAATGCAGCCTAGCCCACACCTTTCCCTGTTGGTGTCCCCTCATCCTGATGGTATTGGTGGGTAGAAGTCGCCTTGATCAAGAAGAGCTCTCTAAATTCCCATCCAGACTAAAGAGAAATGCACCTGCACTTTCTCAGAGCTCCCAAAACCCCACACATTTCTTCACTTAAAGTGTTAAGCATGCTATAAGGTCATCAGTGTCCACTGAGCAAAGGGCAAGGACCAGGTGCTGCTCACTGTCTCACTCATTCACAATGACTCGTTCACTTTGTAAGTGTTTAGTGCCACAATCTGTTCTAGAAGAAAGTAAGATAGAAAAGACTTTGTAGGGTTTTGAATGGTAAATTTATTAAAATCATCGAGGTTTGTAGAAAGCTTGCAATCTGCCATGTGACATTGTTCAGACACAAAAGTACAAGCTCAGCACAAGTTCAGAATCACAGTGCATGCCCACCCTAGAACATAGGTTTCTTGACTCCAGTCTCAGAGCATTACCCATAGCTCCAGGCTCATCCTTAGCTGTTTCCAAGGACAGTCCACAACAGGAGGGAGTCTGTCTGAGTTGCCCTGAGGTGATTGTTCCACTGGTTAGTCTAGGCATTGCAGGTTCTGTGTTTCCACATCAGTGGCTGGATGAGTGATCCTGAGAAAATTCCTTACCCCTTCTGTGTCCATCAGAGAGCAAGTCTCATGAAGATTAAAGAACACCATGTCCAGAAAAGCTATGAAAGAGTGAAAGGGATTTGTGTTTAAGGAAACCTGTTTGGGCAGCCTACACTGACTTACAGGAGGGTTATGCAATACCCCCATTAGGCAAGCCCTAGGCCTGTGTGGTTGCCTCTCACAGCCTGTCATCATTGGAAAGGAGGTGTCACAAATAATGGTTAAGAGTCCAGGCTTGGAGCTCTATCAAAAAGTTCAAACTTTGTCTCTGCTTAGATGTGTAACTTCCTCATGCTACTTTACCTTGCTAAGTGAAAATTTCTTCACTACAAATTCTAGATGATGATACTCGTATCCGGGGGATTATATGTATAAAGAATTCAGTATCTGGTGTGATGGTGCACACCTATGAGCCCAGCACTTGGTAGAACAGCAGGTAAAACAACTAATAATAATAATCATTATTATTATTATTATTAAAGTATTATATTAATAATATATTAACTTTATATGATATATTATTAAATATATTATATCAATAATATTACTGTTATATTTTACTAAATAATTTCTGCAAGTCAGCTTATTGAAAAGTCACCTCATCCAATGTTCATATCTGCCCTATATGAAAATAGAAAAAAAAATCAGTCTCACTAAATAAATGTTTTTTTCTGCAGCCATGTGAGTATATGGAGAAGAGGAGGACAAATTACAATTGGGACAAAGACTGTTATTTTTAAATACCTTGCTTTATTCCACTTTCTGAAATTGGAAACATAGAAAACATACTAGAATTAAAATTAAGAGAACATTATGAATGGGCTTACAGATGGAGGAGAGAAGATTTACAGTTCTATGAAAGGCAGGCCAAGGGGTTTGAGTCTGCCCTGCATCTATTAATAACTGAGACCTGTTAAAGCTTCAACATCCAAGGATCCCCATTCCACATCACAAAACTTACTACAAAGATACCAGAGTACTGGCCCCTCCAACTTAGTGGTGTCCCAGTGCAAATATAGAACCAGCTACGTAAGAAACCAAGAGCAGCTGTTTGTGTGATGAGGCTTCTACAACAAAAGTGCTTCTGTCTTTAATGTAGGCTACTGAGCTCTGCCCTTTTCTTCTAGATGAGGTGCCTCCCACTGATGTGGTCTTTTAGACAATGGAAAATGAGCTTTGAGCAGGGTGTCAGAAGGCCTGGTGATTAGGCATTGAATACTGGGCTTCACTAGCCTCCCTGGCCAGTTATACATCACGACGATACACAGAGAGGTTGCCTAAGGCTCGGCCTGCTGAATCTGCGTGTCAGGAATGCTTTGGCACTATATATATGACTTTTAATTTGCAGGAGGTAAGAATGTGTATATGCGCATGTGTAATGTGTTGGGAAAGAATTTATAGCACAGAATTTCAGACTGAGAAACACTGTGAATTTCTATGCATAAATCTACCAGGCTGTTTTAGGGAAGCAGGTTTCGGTGGGACCAATAGGTGATTTTACTAAGGTTTTATCCCAATTATCAGCTACAAGTTAGTGCCCAAGAAAGGACATGGAAAAAGAACATTTAACGAGAATCAGCTATGTAAATAGCTCTCTCTTTGGCATTTTGCATACGTTTTTCAATTAAGCAAACCTTCTTAAGGTGTGAGTCTTTATTCACACACGGCATTTTTTTCTAGGATCTAGGAAAAAGTGCCTAGCTTGATTGCCTTTGGATTTGACCAAGAGAAGGCTGCCTTAGTCCACATGTGGCCATGAATGCTGCTTAGGACAGACTGAGGTGATCAGAGCAGGAGAATCAAGATCACTTCTGGGTCAGCATTGCCTAGCCATATAGCCCAATGCTCCCCTTGGGGGAACTTAACCTCACCTCAGTTAAAGTAAATGATAAGCATACTCACTGTTTGATACTTATAGTGCCAAACATCCTTCTAATGCAAGAAATAAGAGGCATGAAATTACCAGGGCACTTTGACCTTCAACAAGACCAGAAGTTTTGAACCCACAATGCTGCCAGGATGGTGAGCTGCATATTTTTTATACAATGTATATTTTACATGCATTACAGAATGGTTAGCTGCATTGTTGCACTATTTTATTTGGGGAGTTTAGGCCTCTACGTCCCTTCCACCAACCCTTTAACTCTAGGTAGGAGAGGAAAGGTTAGTGAGGAGAGGAGGCCCAGAACCCTTTACTTCTCCCAGCTGTTTAGGGTCAGTGGGTTCTTTGGGGGCTGTACCAATTCTCTGTCAACAGCAAAAGTAGCAAGCAGACTCCTCCAAGCCATAGCAACACAAAGCATTTCTTTCTGCCTGTCTCTGGTCTCTCCAAACTGCAACTTGCCACACACCACCACTGCAAACCAAACTTTCTCTTTCTGGACTCATATATATATGATTACATGTATACATATATATGGTTACATATATACATATATAGATTACATATACATATATATATATATAATCTTCAGAGCCCTAGACCACACTACTCACCATGTTAAATGAGGCAGGCCATTACCAGCTGTAAGAGACCCCACCCTGCAGAGACAATTATGAGCTGTGGACAAACTGAAGCCCCCACTAAAATCCCACACTTGGGATTAAAACAAAAACACATTTACATAACATAACTGAGTTCACAAAGACAGCAAAACTTCCATGTCACTACCTCCTTGCTCTCTATTCACTCAATGCCAGTGACATCCCTTCTCTTGGATACAACAACCACCTGTCCTCCTGTGTTCCTACAGGCTAAAACTCTGCCAATGGAGAGCCACTAATTAAGGGACCAATTCCAGTTTTCCATCAGTTCCATCACTTTACATCCATGATACTCTTTTTATGTATCTGGGTGTGTGTGATATAAATGTGTGTGTGTTAACATGTGTGATGAGAGTGCACGCACACCTCTGTGCATGTGTGGAAGTCAGAGAGCAATTCTGAGTGTCAACCTGTTCCCTCTTCTTTGTTTGAGACACTATCTCTTGCTTTTCTATTGAGAATCCAGGGATTCTTCTGTCTCTGCTCTATCCCATGTTACTGCTGGAGGACAGATGTGTGTTACCATGACCAATGTTATGAGGATACAAACTCACATACTCACACTTGCACAACTCCTTTACCCACTGAACCATTTGCCTATCCTTACAGATCGATGATATGAATGATCAGGCAAGAAGTATCTCTACTACAGGACGGAAGTCCGTTCCATGCCCACGATCCTTCGGAAGTCTGTCCCATGCCCACGATCCTTCGGAAGTCTGTCCCATGCCCACGATCCTTCTAACCACCGAGAAAATATGCATCTATGTCACTGGACTCCAGATGGTTATTGGTTATTGTCTTGAAATCATTTTACAAATTATAATGTTCTGGGGATTTATAAAATACCTGATATTTTTAAGATGATAAAACAATTTGACAAAGAAATGCCCAAACTACAAAAGCCTTTTACAAACTACTAAGCACCCTGGAAGAGACATAGCAATTGGTAACCTGTGAAGTCTACTGTAAACTGTAAAGTGTTTTGTGGAATGTGTGATGCTCTACAAACTACACTTTTAAAAGAATTAGGATGGAATACTTCCAGTTGGTATTACTTAGGTAAAATTTGATCAGGGCGTTTTAGAAAAATCTCCAACTTAAATCTCAGATCTCCCTTTATTACTACCCTTCTAGCACAAGCCCCAGTTGAATCAGGCAGAATTTACTTTGCTCAAATCCATCAACTTGCTGGTGAGTGAGTTTTGTTAGAGATGAGTTGTTAGTCTCACTCAGCTATTAGATGATGATTCAGTGTAGTTTTTGCACTGTTTGCTTTAGAAAATAACCTACCTTAGAATTTGCTGGAACATGAGCTCAATAACCGGAGATTCGTAGGCCGCATAGGGGATACGGCATGCTCCTTCCATGAATTTCACTCCAAATTTAGAAGGTAAATATTTGAATAATTCTCATTTGGATTTGTGGAGCAGCTCCGATGACTCTGTTGTTTCACATTAGACCTTTGAGAGTGATGCATTGTGTGCCTCAACCGTCACATCTGGGAACCCTACAATTTAAGGAAAGAGCCATCCACTTCCAAGGTGGAATGAAAATCACCACATACCCCCCCACCCTCAGCTCACTGTTTCAGAACCTCGGAGTATTTAAGCTGGAAGTCTCCTTAGATGGTGTTTGGTTTATATGGTGAGATTCCACCTCACTCAGTCAGAGCGGCTATCGTCAAGAAAACAACAAATTGTGAGGATGTTGGAAAAGGTGACCTTTATAGTACAGTTGACAGGGACTATAAACTAGTGCACAATAGGCACAACGGTTAAGGAAATCACTATGGGGGTGGGGACACCATAGGACCCAGCCCCAACACTCCCACCTGCCACCTGCCGCAGAGACTCTTGCACATCCAAGTTCATTATGATGCTTTTCACAGTATTCACAATAAACCAGAAACAGAACCAGACAAGGTGCCATGAGCAAATGAATGAATTAAAAAACACAGACTCTATGCACAACTGAGTTTTATTCAACCATGAAGAAAAATGAAAATGTTCTGTTTTCAGGTAAATGGATGGAACTGGTAATTATCATATTAAGCAAAATCAGCCAGACTCAAGCAAAATATCATTGTCTTTATTTGTATGTAAAAATCTAGATCTAAAAAATAAAGACTGGAAAACGGACAGTTTGGGAAGGATCAGGCAGAGGGGAGAAGTGGACCAGGAATGGATGACGGGGCAGGTGTGTGAGTATCATCCGCATACATTATATTCACGAGTGAAAATGCCTTAAGGAATTCCATTACTTTATATATATTAATATGCACTAATAACATTAAAAGAAAAATTAAAAAGAATAAACAACCAACTTCTTTAACAAATAGTGTTTTATTTTTAAAACAGATATTATTTAATAATGCATAATAAACCAATAAATCCTGCATGTAGTAGTTGTCAGAATGTGTTCCCTAAAGCCCTGCGCTCTGTGGGGTGGGCCAGAAGGTGGAGACGTGTGTGGAAGGAACAGTGCTGGCGTTCTCTTACTTTTCCTGTGAATGCTACTGTACACAGAGTGGCCAAAGGTAAGATTTTGCAGAAGTAACTGAAAGGAAACTTGCTTATCTGCATCAACTCTGCTTTGCTGAAGGTTATACATGTGTTGAAGCTGTGAAACTCAATTGGCAGAGAGCTTTCCAGCATGCACAAAGCCCTGGGTTCAGTCCAAGCATTGCAGAAAACAGGGATGATAGTGCATGCCTGGGATCCTAGCACTCAGGAGGGGGAGGAAGGAGGATCAATACTTCTAGATCATCCTTATCTACAACACAAGTTCAAGCACATCTGGGCTACATGAGACTGTAGCTCAAAGAAGCTAAACTGCAGCTTGGGTCCCTACCTCCAGTCACACCCATACCTTGACCACTTTCCTATTGTGCAAGCACTATGTGCGAGCATGAAATAATCGGACTTTGTGGGTTACATGAGTTACAGTTCTCCTCACTTTGACCTGACAGGGGCAGCTTAAGAGAGAAGAATGTTATTTCGGCTTCTGATTTCAGGGAACAAAATGATGGGGCGGGCATGGCTTCAAGCCCAAGGCTTCAAACCTAAGCTTGCAGCTGGGCTTCCTCACGTCTGAATGGACAGGAATGCAGAATGCTTGGAGGTGGGACTGGAAGTGGAAATCATCTTCAAGGCCATGAGCCCAACAGCCAACATTCACTAGCTAAAATCTACGTCACAAATGTTAGAACCCTCCCCAAACAATGTCACCTCCCGGACACCAAGTGTTCAAAATAATGAGCCTGTAAACACTGCAAGTGACATGGTGGCTGCCACCATTGTTCTCGCTTTCTCCTGTTAGCCTTCCATGTTAGAGAGTAGTTTATCCAGAATACTGACCAGAATCCACAAGAATGTAAAGAATTAGCACCTGATAAGCATCTATTTTTCAAGGTCCTTCCTGAGCCATAGAACTCCAAAGAGAGAGAAAACCTTGCCATGATCCAGTGAAGAACAAAAAAATTGCTGGGTTTATTCAGCCCTGTGGGGGTCCATGCCTGCCCCCATTCACCAGGGGTTTTCATCTTGCCTCTGTGGCATTTTGTCAGCCAGCTAGGAGATGTTTTAAATGGGACCGCTGTCTTCCCACCCATCCAGTGACAGATATGAAGGAATAATATAAATTCTCTAGCCATTCCTTGGCATTTATTTCAATGTAAGTGTATTTTTTCCCCAAGTATAAAGCCCAATAGTAATTTATCAAGAGACAAATCATTTTTTCTTGGCAGTGAAGTCTGCAGAATTCCCATTTTTAAGACCTTAAATCTCCCTATTTTGACAGGAGTAAGAAAGCATTAGAAGCTTTGATTTAGCAGGATCATACAAAATAGTTCCTCATAATTATCCTTTCGGATGATATATGCATGTCTTTTTCCCCTTCTTATTAAACCTGAGGTCTCCATTTTTCACCCGGCTGTATTACTAAATTAAATTGCCTTTTGTTGTATTCAAGTTAAGCACTTTGCCGAAAGCTTTTCTTGTTTCGGGAAAATAACATTTACCCAATATGTGCCCCGTGTTCTGCTGTTTGGATTTACTGTTCACAATTGTTTCGTTTGCTGGGTAATTTGAGGATATTGTTTGTTTTAATAGGAATAACGAATTGCTGTAATTTAGTGTGATATCTTGAAGTACTGTATCAAGAAGGTAGGAGAGGGGATATTGAAGACCCATCACACGCAGAAAATGATTTCTCCCATTGCAAAAACAGATGGGAAAAGGTTTGAAAAAGTTACTGAGAGATGTAAACAGCAGTGGGGATACTGGCAATCTTGACTAATGCAGGTGTGTGTGTGTTTTGAGTGTGTGCATTTATGCATGTGGCTATATGCATGTGTGCCCGAGTGTATGAGGGCATGCATGCATGTGTGTGCAGGTGTTTGTGTGAATATGTGTCTGTATGTGTGTGTGCAGAGGCTTGTGTTGCCTGAGTGGGAGGGGTGGTATGTAAAACAAGCCTAGAGCAGGGTAGTTAGTGTTAAACCTGCCTGCTTTGATCATGGTCAAATTTTCAGGCATCTTAGAAGAGTGTCCACCTCCAATGAACAAACTATGCCTTATACTAAAGTTTCCCTGACTGTGTGTCTAGGTGTCCTGAGACTGAGCGCAGGCAGGGTCCTTCTCTTAGAACACGCTCTAATATTTCATTCTTAGTCCCTTTATGCCTCCATTACAAACCAGGGGTAAAGGATCTTCTCTACTTATCCCACATGGTTCTTATGGAAAACAAATGGTCTATCTAGTAGCTAACTTAACCAATACTGAAAATTTAAATTTAAATAAGTAGAAATGCAGGCAAAAAATTAGGCAGAAGGGAGTATGTTGCAATGTTACTTGTGAAAACACAAATAAATAAAGTGTAAAAACAGGCTAGGGACTGGAGAAATGTTTGTGGTTAAAAGCACGTATTGGTCTTCCAGAAAACCTCAGTTCAATTCCTAGCACCCATATCATGCTATTCACAACTGCCTGTAGCTCTAGCTCCAGAGAATCTAATACATCTAGCCTCTCAGGGCACCTATATCCATGGTGCGCGCGCGCACACACACACACACACACACACACACACTCACACACTCACACACTTCAAAATAAACTTTAAAAAGTAAAACCTTACACAAATATGAATTGGCATCTGTGCTGCTGAGAGCCACCTAAGTTAACATTAGCCTCTGTATCAAATTCCCATGGGAAGGAGTTTCTTGGAAGCCTCCATTCCTTTGTTTATGAGGAGAAGAAGCCAGGGCTGGGGAAATGGTCCAGTCAGGAAAGCACTCACCTTGCAAGCACGTGGACCTGAGTGTGATTTCCCCAGAATCCACTTGTAATTCCAGCAAGAGTATGGAGGCTTGTTGGCCATTTAACCTAGCAAGCAAGTTCTATGCCAATGAGAGTGTCTGGCACATGAAAAGGTGCAGAGAAACAACACCCAATGTTATCCACTGTGTCCATATCCAGACCTACGCACAAATTAGCTTAAGCACTGGTACGCACATGTGCACACACACACAACAAAAGCGACTAAACGTTTCTTCCAGGTCTTATATGCTCTGTCCAATGTTCCCAGGAACCTGTTTTGAGGACCGACCCCCTTCGTCATGCCTACTGTCTGTATTCCGTGCTGAGATCAGTGTCCACACTGATGTTAGGTATGGTCACTGTTCCTCCACGGTTCCCTACTTAATGCAGAGGAAAACAAGTCCTCTGGATGTCTTTCAGCACAAAGGTTTTGAAGGTCAGGTCCAAATTAAATTACTTAAATCTATGTTAAGTAATAGTTCTCTACAAGAGGTGAAATTCCATCTCTTTCTGCCTATCTGGAAAGTCATAGGTCAACCAATGAATTCACAAGACTGGACATCAAGGATATCTTTTTGATGTGGCAGACATAAAAATGTAGGCAATGTCATGATAATTAATGTGGTTTGGAATTTTTGAATCCTAGGGTCATCATATTCTGTGTAGGCAAAATTCCTCAACTCTTTAACACCATTGTTTCAATTTAAAATAGCGCTGACCTAACAGATCACTGTGGGTACTAAACAATACAATTCTGTAATTTATCTGGCTGAGTGTACTGCCTGGTAGAGTCTCAAAATACATTCATGTTGTTCCACACCTGGTGGTACAGACTTTAATCCCAGCTGCTCAAGAGGCCGAACTGGGGGATCGAAAGTTCAAGTACACCCTGAGCAATACAATGACACCACCTCAAAATTTAAAACATAAAGAAGAAGAGGAGTTCTGGGGGTACACTTCAATGCTGGTTTGGCAATCTAATGTACACAAGGCCCTAGGTTCAATCCATAGTACTGAAAACCATAGACATGGAAAATAGACACATTGCAATTAACAGAACTCTTTAGTCATAAGTCTAAATAAAAGTTATGTGTGCTCCTTAGACAAACACCTTAGTATAACCATCCAGAAGTCTTCTGTGGCAATCCCTATCCTGTACCACCTCACTGAACTTCCCATCCCCAAATAACAGCGTAGACAAAAAGCCAGCAAAAAGAATTCTTTAAATAAAGTGTAATTAATAAAAGTTAAATAAAAAAGAAAAATAATCCAGAAAAAAAATTGTGATAAAGATGCTGAAGTGTAGCTTTCCACAATTGGCGGGGGAGCAGGTGGGGAAGGATTCAGTTTCCATTAAGGAACTGGCCCCTGGGAGTTTGACCATGCTTCAGTGTGTATATATCCAACACAAATTGGACTTTTTTTCTTCTATTTGGAGGGCATTGGGATGGGGGTAGGTCACAGAGGGACAGACCTGCAAGGACGGGAAGGGTGTGATGTGAAATTCTCGAATAATCAATAAAAGTGTTATCTTAGGGGGAAAAAATAAATTACCTCTAAAAGTTTTTTAAAGTCAATAAAAAATTCAAATCCATATGGGTGGGGGTGGGGGATTTACAAATGGCTGGGAAGATAGCTCAGAGGGTAGAGCATTTGCTGCTCAAATGTAGACTTTCCTCAAGGTAACAGGAATCTTCCATCTCCACTAGAGCCTTACAGAGCTGCCTTGGTACATGTGACCTGTTGTTTGCCAAAAGCATTCTTCTATAGCAGATGACTGCTTTCCACTCACTGACCCCTCACCCTGCCTCTGAGTTGTAAAGCTCCGTATGTCCTTGGAGTTGAGTCCAGTCTCTTTTGCATGACTTTTGCTGTGGTCCTCATAGCCACTTCCCTTTATCAGATTAAATAAAGACAGCCGTGCCAGCTTTTTTTTTAATTTTTTATTAATTACACTTTATTCATTTTGTATCCACCCATAAGCCCCTCCCTCCTCCCCTCCCGATCCCACCCTCCCTCCCCTTTCTGCATGCATGCCACTCCCCAAGTCCACTGATAGGGGAGGTTCTCCTCTTCTTTCTGATCTTAGTCTATCAGTTCTCATCAAAAGTGGCTGCATTATCCTCTACTGTGGCCTAGTAAGGCTGCTCCCCCCTCAGGGGGAGGTGATCAAAGAGCAGGCCAATCAGATTATGTCAGAGGCAGTCCCTCTTCCCATTGCTATGTAACCCACTTGGACACTGAACTGCCATGGGCTACACCTGTGCAGGGGTTCCAGGTCATCTCCACGAATAGTCCTTGGTTGGAGTATGATTTTTCTGGGAAGTTCCCAGGAAACAACCTCGGAACCTGCTACAGAGGGCCTCTGAAAGCTTCTGCAGTATAGACTGTCAAAGCAGATGCTGAGCCTGATGGCCAACTGATGGGCAGAGTGAATGGAACTCTATGTAAAAAGTGGGAAATAGTAAGAGCTGGAGGGGACAGGAACTCCACAAGGAGAGCAACAGAACAAGATAATTTGAACACAGGGAACTTGCCGTGCCAGCTTTTTAAAAAAAATGAGGTCTTTGGGTCAAGTCCCCAGTACCTCTAACCAGGTATAGCCCCAAATAGTCAAAGCTCAGTTTTGTGAGTGGAGAAAGGTGATCACTGGAGCTTGCTGGCTGCCATCCTAGCTCCAATGCAGTGAAAGATGCTGTCTTGAGCTGCCCCCCTGCCTTTTTTAACTCTACTTTATTTGGGGCTTCTGAAGCCTCTACCTCTCTTCCAATACCTCAACCCTAGGTAGGAGAGAAATAAGGTTAGAAGGGAAAAGGGACATAAACCTCTCTTCCAGCTGGGGGAGAGGGGAGTTCATTGGGTTCTTTTGGGGACAATACCAATCTCAGTCATCAGGATATCCAGCAGCCCAGGTAACCAGCAAACCAGCAAACACAACAAACAGTCTTCTTCTTTCTTCAAAGCTTTATCAGAGCATTCTCAAAGGGTTCTCTCCATCAGTCTCCTCTAAGCCACCACGCGTTCTCTCTCTGGGCTCTCATATTTATCCTCAAAATTCAACTAGCTGGCAAAAATCACCGCCCCTTTCCATTACCCACAAGGCTGTTATCAGCTGCAGACAAACTAAAGGACAAACTAAAACCCCACACTTGTGATTAAAACAAAAACATGTTTACATAACATAACTGAGTTTTTAAAGAAACCAAAACTTCCACTACAGTGGTGCACACCTTAAATCTCAGCACTCAGGGAGGCAGAGACAGGTGAATCTCTCTGAGTTTGAGTCCAACCTGGTCTACAAAGCAAGTCCAAGACAGCCAAGACTACAAAGAGAAACCTGTCTCAAAACACACACACACACACACACACACACACACACAAGCTGTTGTCTCAAGTGTACACAGTAGGGAGGGAGGATAGGGTAGGCTAGCCTAAGTCTTCTTCTGGCCTCCACATGCACCCATACATGCATACCACACACACACACACACACACCAGACACATACACTATTTTCCCACATAAAAATTATAAAACATTTTTAAGTAAAATGAAAGATAATCAGCTTGTTGTGTGGATGATAAAGACTAAATATAGTAACATAAAATAAATGTATACAATGTCATGTGACTGTTTCTGTTCAGGAGCTGAAGGAAGTTAATGATGCCATGACAAAAGCACAGAGACCGGTGTCATGTCCACTGAAAAATAAAGCCTGAGGGCAAATTCAGGGTCACTTCCTAAGAGGACACCCGGCACAGTCCCAGCATATTAGGAAAAAAAGGCAGAAAGTCAATGATCCTTCCCAGAAAGAGAGAGAGAGGGAGAAACAAAGAGGAAGCTAAGTGCAAATTAATCAGAGTAAAGGAAGTAAGAAAAAGTGGGTAACTATACAGCATAAAAAAATAGAAAATGTAAGAAATTCAATACAACCCAAAATCAATTTTTCAAAAATAATAAAAATAAATTGGTAAGTTTATAGCAAGATCAATGGAAAATTAAAAAGAAGACACAAGTTATCAATATGAAGAAAAATAATGGGGAAACAAAATGAAAACTGAAAAATGAGAGTCCAGAACCAAAACATGAGAATCAAAATAAGGCAAAATACAAAAAAAAAAAAAACCTCTCCTACTTATTTTTAAATAAATAAATGCCCTGTGAAATAGTGAACAGCTTTAAGCTTATTTTTTATTTAAATTTATTTCTTTAGATATGACTCTTATTAAAAGACAAATCCATGTCGTGAAATTGTTTGGTACTAAAAAAAATTATGGACTGGGAGATGGTTCAGTTGGTAAATGTTCATCATGTAAGCATGAGGAAAGTGGATTTGATCCCCAGAACACATGTTTAGAAAGCCAGTCACCTGCTTTTAAGTCCAGTGATGTGAAAACAGAGATGAGGGGATCCCTGTCACTCATCAGTCAACACCCCAGGCAAATTGAAAGACTTCAGTTTCCAGCTCCAGCACCTAAAGATCAGGAAATAAATATGGAGAGAGTCTGCAAAGAATGGCAACATTGACCTCTGACCTCCAAGGTCACACACAGGTCATGCACCTGAATGAACATGAGCACATCCACACGCAGATAGACAGACATGTAGAAAACAATGCCTCAAATTAGTTATTTTAGTTCTTTAACTCCCGTGTACGATTGCTTGTGACTTAGGAGGATGGCATCCTGCAGTCTTGCAAAGCCCCAGACAGACCAGCACCCTCCCTGTAAGGACACACAGACAAAGCATCATCAGGATGACAGACTGCCTGACGCTGCTGGGTATGTCCAGTCTCTCCAGTCTTGCTAAGTTCTTCCAAGTTCCTCCATAGGTGTCCTGATTGCGCATGCACTATGTTCCCTGAGCACAACTTCTTCTATAGGTCTCAGCTAACAGAATAAAATGGTAGCCCTTGATCACACTGAAAGGTAACGCCAGGAGTTGTGCCAAAGCTAGTTCTTCCTGCCAGGCAAAGCTGCTTAGCAGAACAATCCCCCAGGATTTTAGAGACTGTAGTTAGACAACCGGGTCTTCCATTTCTCTCCAGCAGATTAAGTTGCGCTCAGAAAGGTGTTTAATGAATGACTATTTGTGTCCAATTTTGCGAGCAAGTGTGAGATTTTTGTATAACGAAGAACTGTGTGAACATATTCTGTCATCTGTACATGCCATGTGTGTGTGCAGTATACAGACATGTGGGTACACTCCATGTTTGTATGTTCAGGAGCTGCTTATGCTCCTGTGACAGACACTAAAGCTTTCAGCAGCACACGCCTGGTGATTCTGGATGGATGATGAATGACACCATCACCAAGAGGTGCCTGCCTTCCCTTCATCGTCATTCATCTCCCAGAGATCTCTCAGGGATTGTGGCTCTCCCTAAGTCCTGTCGCTGACAGATAGGTCCCCCAAGAACATTTTTTACAAACCTCCGTGGAGACGGCGGATGAATCTGCACCAAACAGCAGGGAGCAAAGGCGCATCCCTGGGTGTCGGTGGTTTCTACCAGCTGATGAACTGACATTACCCGGGGGGGTGTTGTCTTAAAACTCAGCACATTTTTATATTTCGAGATGTGTTTGGGCTTCATCAATGTCTCCTCACCCCTTTGTTCTTGATGTTTCATTACGCTGGCGATCAGTCCTGACAGCCTAAACAGAGCTTGATCCGGACAGCTTATTCTTTAAATGAATGATCCTTACATCTTCTGACACCGCTTACATCCCTCCCCTGAAATGTGCTCCTCAACATCTGGCAAAGGCAGTTGTAGCTGCCAGAACTTTCTTAATCCAATAATCAAAGCAGGTGCCAAAGAAGTAAATCTATGACTGTTAATTTTCCAAGCCCTGCTCTTCCTTTTCCCCAACCTATATTGTTTAGAAATGAATGTCAGCTTGCTGCTCATCGTATTAGAGGGATATTCAAGGAAGAAAATGGTGGAGGGGGCTTGCAACCTGACAGGTGGAATATTTTAAAACTTCTTACAGAAATGAATCTGGGATTTATTTTGCTCTTTGTTTGAAAGAGTCAAATGGGGAAATACTTTTATATTTTATTCCAATACTGATTTTGGGGTGTGCTGGTCATTTTTTTATTGGCACCCTGATACACCTTAGAGTGGCCTTGGAAAAGAGAACCTCAGTTAGGGAATTGCCCCCATTAGACTGGCCTGTGCCCACATCTGTGGGACACTGCCTTGATTGGTAATGGATGTTTTAGATAGAACCATCTCTAGTCAAGCAAACCTGGGCTCTATAAGGCAACGATCTAAGCATGATCTTGTGAGCAAGGCTGAGAGGGAGCCAGCAAGCAGCAGTCCTCCAAGTTTTATGCCTTTGGGTTCCTACTTCGGCTTCCCTCAGTGATGGATAATGGCTGAGCAGTTAAGCCAAATAAACCTTTTCCTTCCCAAGCTGTTTTGTTGTCAGGGTGTCTTATCACAGAAACAGAAATTTGGAAATTTTTCTCCTATCAAACCTCAAAAAGTCCATTAAGTTACATAATGTCCATTAAGTTATATAAATCAGTGTATCTCCAACATTATATACTGATTCCAAACTTCAGACGAGAATGTGAGAATATACATTGTACCAGGCCCTAGGATGACAGAATACCTGGTAGTTTGAGGTCATCTAATCTAAAGATTTTACACTGAAGAAACAAATGAAACCTAACAAAAGGGTCACTTGCAAAGGCAATTCAGCTTAGTCTGCTCTCTCAATTCAAGGAATGTAAAACACCCAAGTGACTTGTCTTAAAATTGGGATTGAAGATCATAAAACTTTATTCAGTAAAGAAAATAAATCCTGAAAAATAATTCCAATTCTATTTCAGTCAGGAAGTGGGGAAAAGGGGGGAGAAAGGGAAATGGGGAAGAAGAGAAGAGAAAATAGAAAGCAAGGATTAGCCTTGCTGACTAAATTCTATGTGAAGGCAGTGTTCTAAACATTCTTATATTTTTGGTTGTGAGCCTAGCCTTTAACAGCTGAGCCATCTCTCCAGCCCTCTAAACATTCTTTATATGCCGTTTTATTTTATCAAAGGACAGATACAACAAAATGACAAGACTGAGAGATGAGAGAGAAAAAGAGAGGGGAGAGAGACAGGAGAGAGAAGTACAGAGTCAGCGAAACATGCTATTGTATAGAAAGGTCTAAAATGACACAAATAATCACAGAAACTCAGAGAAAACATGGGACATGCTAACTTTATTCTCTAGGGTTACTATAACAAAGGACTACAGACTGAGTGGCTTGAACATAAACGTATTCTCTGTAGTTCTCATGATCAGAATGTATGGGCAGGACTGACATCTTAAGGTGACCAGAAGGGAAGGCTCTTTCCAGGCTTTCTTCCTCGCTTATACATGGTCATCTTCTCCCTATTGCTCTCCTCTAATACCCTCCTGCACACCTACTCTGGAGCCACCTTGATGCTTGTTTGTCTTCAATCATGATCCATGATTTGTTTTCTTTATGTTCCCTGGAAGTGAGCAGACACTCACTGGGATCCACTTCTGGTCTTCATCTGTGTTGGGATTTAGTTAACACACATACTCTCTCTGTCTCTCTGTCTCTGTGTCTCTATCTCTCTTGCTGTTTCTCTGTGCCTCTGTGTGTTTCTCTATCTCTATCTCCATCTCTCTGTCTCTGTTCTCTGTCTCTCTCTCTCTGCTTCTCTGTCTCTTTCTGTCTTTCCTCCCCCACTCAGTGATTGGGATTAGTGGCTTTCTTCTAGTAAACAGTACTACATGAATCTCAACTATCATATAAATTACAGATTACCAAAAATGTATGAGAAATTTGAGAGGAATCCTCTCACCCTAGGTTCATGTACTTAAGAGAAAATTGTTTTTTAGAAAAGTTATACTGGAGTAAGTTGGCAGAATCTCATTGAATCTCTCATCAACTACAAGGACATAGTATATATTACTTCCCTCGTAGCTTTCAGTAGCTCCAGACACCATCAGCTTTATTACTACTAGTTGTTCCTGCTGCCATAATAATAACTATTAATATTAATCATCACCAACATTTCAAAAATAATAGTGAACATTAACATAGGCTTCCTACATTCAGGCACTGTGTTAATTATATTGCCTATTGAATTTGCAAAGTAAAATTAAGAATGATTTAACCCTTAACTCCATCCACTAATGAGACACTGAAGCTGAGAGAAGATGAATAGCCCACCACTAGTGACACAGATGATGCTGGGCAGTGCTGAGATTGTAAGCAGGTCTTGTGCATTCAGTCACAGAAGCTGTGAGTTCCTATGTGCAACAGGCCTGGGCAAGGAAGAGCACAATTTCTTCATCCCTTCATTCATAATAACTGTTTAGCCAACCATCAGAGGTAGCTGAACACTCATTAATTGTGGCCTGAGGAAAGTAACTGTGCTAGGAGGCTGTAAAAGGATCTTTTATTTGCATGATGTAATTGTTGTCTCTGAGGCCTACTGTTGAATAAGCTTGCCCTTTCTTGCTCTTTCTGAGTTCTGGATGGCTGGTTTAATTCAGATGTTCTGGCTCAAATGTCTCTCCAAATGACTGATTCAAATTGTCTTCTCTTAGCTTCTGACTAAATTGTTCTGCTTGACCTCAAACTAACTCTAGTAGTCTATTCTAATCTTCTGGCTCCTTATCTTCTGGGCTCATTCTGTCTTTATCTTTGTCTAGCTTGTTCTCTCTTCAACCTGTGTCTGTAAAACTCTCCTGGTAAAACTGACTCCCCTCTCTCTGCATGCTGCTCCCTCAAATTGTTTCTCTTTCTTCTCTGTTCTCATGAGAGTTGGGCGTATTCTATTCTATTCAAATCTTTCTCTGATTCGTCACTTTGTCTGCCTCTCAATTAAATGCCAGTTTCAAACAACAGTGCTTCCTTCTAGAAATTAACTTGGCCCTCATTGTCTGTGACTAAAGGTGTGTACTAAGAGTAGGTCTATTTTCTAGCCAGATCACACAGCCCTAGAAGGACTTTGGATGTGATCAGAGCAGCCATGTTGTTAGATTAAAATTTTTCTACAGGAGGCTACCGTAAATCCTTCAAATTTTTGTATGACTTTGTCTTCTGAAAATCACAGTGATACCTGCACATTCCTATCCCTGAGACATCTTTTCTGGACCTAAGTCAACATTGAAGCCATGATGCCTGGTGGCAGCTGAATGCAGAGAGATGCTTCAGTGACTCCAATACTGTATACAAGATATTGTGTACAAAATCTGCTGCCTTCAGCTTGGGGAAAACAGAGGATTCAATAATTAGAGATGGTATTTATTTATTAATTTATTTACTTGGTATTTTATGAAGGTATAGATGAAATTGAAAACATGCATTTATTTAAGGTGTATAATATGATGATTTTTCACATGCTCATACCTTGTGAAATAAACAGCACAATCAAGCTAATTGAACACTCCTATAATCTTATATAGTTAAAATTTGCATTTGTATGTTTCTATATGTGTGTAATAAGAACACTTGGGCTGGAGAGATGGCTCAGTGATTAAGAGCACTGGCTGTTCTTCCAAAGGTCCTGAGTTTGAGTCCCAGCAACCACATGGTGGCTCACAACCATCTATAATGAGATTTGGTTCACCTCTTCTGGTGAGCATGCAAGGCAAAATACTGTACATAATAAATAAATAAATAAATCTTTAAAAAAGAATACTTAAACTCCAACATCTTATAAAATCTCAAGTACTCAATTAACTATTTTTATTGTCTTTCGCTAGATTTTTTTTTGTATTTTATTTTTTTCTTATCAGTTACATTTTATTAACTCTGTACCCCAGCCGTGTCCCGATCCCTCATTCCCTCCCAGTCCCTCCCTCCCTCCCTCCTCTCCACCGTGCCCCTTGCCAAGTCCACTGATAGGGGGGACCTCCTCCCCATTCATCTGATCCTGTTTTATCAGGTATCTTCAGGACTGGCTGCAAAGCTCTCCTCTGTGGCCTAACAGGACTGCTCCTCCCTTGGAGGGTGGGGAGGCCAAAGAGCCAGTCATTGATTTCGCTAGATTTGAATTCATCCAACTCCCATGTTCCTGGGGACCATAACTGGACCAGAGTGGTGATTTACTCAGACCCATATGACATGTGTGTGTGTGTGTTAGTTTTCATTGCCATAACAAAAGCAACTTAAGAGATGGTTTGTTTTGGCTCACAATTGAGTGTATAATCTACTATGTGGTGGCAGTCATCGAGGCAAGAGCAGAGAGAAATAATTACACGTGCTCAGCTTGCTTTCTGCTTATTATTCAGTCCAGGAGCCCAGCCCATGGAATGGTGCTGCCCACATGTGAGGTGTGCTGTCATACCTCAATTAGCCCAATCCAGAAACCCCCTCACAGACACACCTAGAGATTTGTCTTCTAGGTGAATCTAGATCCTGTCAAGTTGACAGTCAGCATTAGCCATCACAGCATTCATGTATGCGTGGTCTTGGCAAATATTCTCATGATTCCCAATTCAGTGGTTTTTCTAGGATATCGTAAGTGTTCAAAAATTCAGCTCCTATTTTCAATATTTATTTATTTATATATTTCTATCTTGGGGTTTCTACGAGAATCATTGAAAGCCGGAGTCACTGTTGTATCTTTAGGAACATCTTGCCACACTGGTCGCTGCTACTGTTCTTTGGAGTCACGGCTGAATTAGGACTATTAACTGCAGCTTACGTAGTTCTTTCTGGCTAGATGTGAAAGCTAGATCACAGGATGATCGTGTTAGATTCAGCTTGAGTCTTTCAAGTCCTGTGTCTGAAGTGTATGGCATCTTCAGCATAGGGACTTACTTCCAACTTCTGAGAGGCAACCAAGAGCAACAGCAATAACCTATATTGGTTTGGGAGTCAGTTGAACCACCCAGACCAACAACTCAAAAGGAGGTTTTTTTTTCATATGTGGTACTGGAGTTGTCGTTAACTAATCTATAGCTCCTGTACAGAGCATTGTCATCCCAAATGGAACAAATTTATCAAACATCTTTGATGTTATTTGTCATCCTCCGTCTCCCTTCTTTTCTTTCTCTTCTCCCTCTCCAATTAGAGCTCTCTTCCCTGTTTTTTCCATTTCCCCATTCATATAAACTATATCCTGTTATTCACCTCTCTGAATTCCTCAATATTCCATGTTTACTTTCCTGGTTTCTGTAATTGCTCCAAGTTACATACATCTGAAGATGGAGATAGGAACTACAGATGAGAGAGAACATAAAGCAAATTGTCTTTCTGGATCTGGGTTATCTCATTCAACATAATCTTTTCTACTTCTGCTCATTTATCTGAAAGATTCATTATTTCATTTTCCATTTCAGCTGAATAGTGCTTCATTGTATACAGTATATACACTGGCATTCATATCTTAGTGCTGACAAGCACAGTCAACTTAGAGTTAAAATGACTCAATAGTAGAGAAATTGTATACAAAATTAGAACCCTAACCAATTACCTGGAACTGATGAGATCATGGATCTTAGAAAAGTACATTCTACTTCCACCTTACTAAATCAGTATGAGTCTTTTTTTATCATTTATTACAACTTATTCACGTTGTATTCCAGCTGTGTCCCTCTCCCTCCTCTCCTCCCAATTCTACCCTCCCTCTCTTTTCTTCCCCTATGCCCCTCCTCTAGTCCACTGAAAGGGGAGGACCTCCTCCCTTTCTATTGACCCTAGTCTATCAGGTCTCATCAAGACTGGTTGCATTGTCTTCCTCTGTGGCTTAGCAAGGATGCACCCCCCCCCAGGAGGAGGTGATCAGAGAGCCTGTCACTGAGTTCATGCCAGAGAAAGTCCATGCTCTCCTTATTAGGGAGCCTACTTGGAGACTGAGTCTATGGGCTACATCTGACCTGGGGTTTTGTGGTCCTCTCCATGCGTTGTCTTTGGGGTATCAGTCTCTGCAGGGCCCCCAGGACTCTGTTTTGTTTTTTTTTTTTTGTTTTGTTTTGTTTTGTTTTTTCTTTTGGTCCCCTTTTGGAGCTCCTGTCCCTTCCAGGACAGGAGCTATCTACCCCTTCTTTCATAAGATTACCTGCAGTCTGCCCAAAGTTTGGCTATGAGTCTTAGCATCTGCTTTAATACTTTGCTGGGTAGAGTTTTTCAGAGGCCATCTCTGGAAGGCTCCTGTCCTGTTCCCTGTCTTCTCCTGATTCTAATGTCTATTGCATTTGTCCTTCTCAATGAGGATTGAGCATCTTCCCTAAGGTCTTCTTTGTTGTTTAGTGTCTTTAGAAATATAGATTTCAGTCTGTTTATCCTATATTATATGGATAATATCCACTTATGAGTGAGTATATAGCATGTGTGTCTTTCTGCTTCTAGGTTACCTTCAGTATAATTCTTAACTTATTCTAAAATTTATCCTTATGTCCACAAATAAGTATAACTCACTACTCACCAAAGAAGCTTCTCTTTACAATAAATGGAGACTGTTACAAAGAAAACCACAAAATATCATAATGCAAATACAATTAAAATATGACTCCCAAACTTAAGAATCAGAAAACACTTTAGAAGAGAGAATGGAAAAACTATAAGACCCAGAGGACCAAGAGGTCTGCTGTGAGACTGTGTCTTCTAGAAATGAGGTGGAAGCTATACCCATTATAACTGAATGATATAGCTGCCTTAACAAGACCCAAGTATCAATATCAATAAATATGTTAACATGGATAAAGACAGTCTCACACGGCTCCACCCCTTGACAGAGAACCACTGGGAGATAATAACTACTGAGAGAGAAAGAATTATCCTCTCCCAGAGATGATCCCCTAATTGGTTATCTAACACAAATTAATCAGCCCTGAATAGATTCAGCAGGTTACATTTATATATTTATGCTTTTATATATTTGTTTCAACAATAATAAAAAAGAAGCCACCACTTTGAGAGGGAGGAGAGACATGGAAGTAGTTGGAGGGGGGAGGATAAGAAAGGGAGAAGTAACATGCTATATTTTATTTTTAAATTTTAATTAGTAAATAAAGAGCCAGAGTCAACAAACTATAGACCAAACATCAAGTGCAGCAGCCACCTGCTTTGTAAATAAAACTTTACTAAAACACAGATACACCCCATCCACTAACAAATTGTCTGTGGCTATTTTTCCACTGCAGTGGCTGAGCAAAATGATACAGAAGTCAAAGCAAGAGGACGGCAGATCTCTGTGAGTTTGAGGCTAGCCTGGTCTACAGACTAAGTTCCAAGATTATCAGGGCTACACAGAGAAACACTGTCAAATAAATAAACAGACAGATAGATAGATAGATAGATAGATAGATAGATAGATAGATAGATAGATAGATAGATAAAGAGAGATCAAAGCATATTTTACATTTGGCCCTTTACAGAAAAAGTATACTTTCCAGTGGTTTTTGTTTGTTTGTTTGGTTGGTTGGTTGGTTGGTTTGGTTTGGTTTGGATTTTGAATTTCAAGACAATATCTCAAGTAGCCAAGGCTAGCCTTAAACTTGCTATGCAGCCAAGGATCTTGAACTTCAGATGTTTCTGAGTCTACCTTTTCAGTGCTAGGGTTTCAGGTATGCATCCTGCCCAGGGTTATGTTGTGCTGGGTTTCAAACCCACAGTCTTGTACCTGCTAACCAAGCACTCTACTAACGTGTGGTATTTAAATAATAATGATCCCATAAACTCATATATTTGAATGTGTAGTCATCAGGAGTGGCACTGTTTGAAAGAATTAGAAGGATTAGGAAGTGTGGCCTTGTTGGAGAAAGTATGTTACTGGGGATGGACTTGGAGGTTTCAAAAGCTCATGCCAGGATTTCTCTCTCCCTTTGCCTCTAGATAAAGGTGTATCTCTCAACTACTTTTCTAGGCCCATGCCTGCTATGCCTGCCCCCATGGCACCTACCTTGATAATAATGAAATAAGCTCTAAAACTGTAAGCAAGTCCCCAGTACAATATTTTCTCTTATGAGAGTCGCCAAGTCTATGGTGTGTTCTTACAACAACAGAAGAGTGATCAAATTCTGAAAGATAGCTCCAGTCTCCTGCCCAGTGTTATAACATTCTATTCATCATTCCATCTCCCAACAAACATGCTTGAACATGCTAATGCTATATTGTTCTGAATAATAGAGCTTTTCAAGACTTCCATAAAAGTTAGCATGGGAAAAGGAAAAGGCAGAAAAAAAAAAAAAGGATGAAGAACACTGCTTGAGAATAGAAGTTGGGAGAATAGAAATTGGGAATTCTACCTGAGGAGCTTTTGATGGCTATGGAAACTAGAAGATCTTCTGGAAAAAAACATTGCCCCTTTCTTTACATATGCATTACTATGTATTTCTTTTACATCATTGAAGGGATTGTATATGCTCTTTCCATTGTACTACATGAAGTAACCACCACTGATATTTAAATAATAAATGTAGGAAAAATACTGACATGCCCTATATTCCTATAATATTAAGATAAAAACAGTCTTAGGAAGATAGGATGAGAAAAGAGTCCTTGATTTAGAAACAAGATCTTAGTAAAGATTCCCTGTAGACCCATCACTCAGCTATGTAACCTTGAATGAGTCATTCTACCTCTTTGATATTTTCCATCTGTTTTATCTCTGCCTGGAATGTTCTGTCTGGGACAATTCAGCTTTTTACAGCTCTTCGTGGCTAGCAACTCATTGCCATTCAGGTATTAGCTCAAGTGTCACTTCAGAAGAGCAGCCAACCTAACCTTCCCTTCTGTAACTTCCACAGTTCCACTCAAAGAGTGCATTTCATGACCTCTTGAGAGTTACTTTATTAAACCTATCTATATGTTTTCATTGTCCACCACCCTTCTATCTGGAATTTTGTTCCTCAAAGACATGGATTTTTTTTTTAAGCACAAGAACCCTAAACCCAGAACTTAATAATACACCTGAGTTGTGGTAGGAACTCAACAGACACTTGTTGAAGTGGTAAGATTTAAATGAGTGCATTAATGAGTGATCTACATCATATAGTCAATGCTTTCTAAAAGACAATCATTTTATAACACTAGATAGATGTAATAAAAAATTGTGATTTGCTCTCCAGTTCTCACTGGAGAAGTGAATATTCCTCCCCAAGAAAAAGACATGCTATGACCACAAATAAAACAGGAAGACTTAGGGATGACAATACAAATCTTCTTATTTCATCCCTTCCAATGATACAGAAAATTATCCAAGTATTAGGAATTCACATACTCACATACTTGTTATCACATGTTTACACAAACATCCCCAAAAGTACCCCAGCTTTAGCCCCTACTGTTACTTTACCTCCATGTTAACTCCAAGCATGGAGGAGCTAAGTAAGAGCAAACATCTTCCTGTATCTTGAACACAAATTGTCAGTCCTTCTACATAATCTAATTCGTATAATGGAAGGAGATGAGCATGAGCTGAAGACGGGCTTTGTGTTTCCATGTTTGTGTTTAGTGTTCCCTACATGGATCTTTCTCTATCTGTTTACAGAGCATCTTATTAGTTCCTTTTCTAGTCGCATAGCTCTCAATTACCATATTTTAGCTACAAATCCAGGCTTCAGAAAGCCTTTTCTGATGCCCAACCCCTAACCGAGAACAGTGTTTCATTATATACAATTAATCTGTGTTTAATCACCAATCTCTAGAGAAACATGAGCAGTAGGGTAAATATAATAAGAGATTAGGTATAGGAATTGGCTCACCCAATTACAGAGAAGTTCAGAAGTCCAAAAATGTTCCACATGCACTATACTCCATTCATACCTAGAGTCCTAAGATCAAGGAATCATGGTATCCAAGGTCATGAGAAAATAAGTATAACAGCTCAAAAAAGAAAATAAAATATAAAGTAAAATTCATGCTTCCTTCACTTTTCTGTTTACATCAAGCTTCAACCAATTGCTGGTGCCCATTGCGTGAATGAGGACGATCTTCTTTACTTGGTCAACTGACACAAATGGCAACCACTTCTGGGAACACCCAAGGATAGCCCTAGAAATAGTTTCATCTTTTCTCTGGGTAGCTTACACAGTCAAGTTTACCTATAGAATAGACCACTGTACCTGCTTGGCATGGTTCAATATAATGATGAATTTAATAATTTATGTTGGATTAAGACTTTCTTTCCTCTTGTGAATTTACTTAAATTTGGATAGATTCCCCAGTGCTACCTCTTATGATAGCCATACATGATTTCTGAGCATTTTTAGAGTCAGCATTTTCATGCTTCTCTCTCGTTTGTTTCAAAGAGAAAATTCAAAACTTCCAAGTGAATGTTCTATATCTGAGCTGCGCATATCACAGCTGGGCTCCCAAAAACTTGATGGCTTTCCCTGGGGATGTCTGAACAAAAATCTGTTCATCCAAAATAGGGCACCAACAACAGAGCTAAGAAGCCTAGCTTAGTTAGCCGAGGAGTTTGTTGGACTTGGTACTTTCAGGAGCATGGCAACACAAAAACAATTGGCTCACCAGAAAGTTCCACCCCATCATAGATGAAAGACAGCCTTGTGAGAGCTGCATTGTGAGAGCCTTACCTTCAGTTTAACTTTTTACATCTTGTAAAATCCATCACTTCTCAATATCACAAGTAGCAGGGAGCGGGTAGAACAGAGTAATGGCTGAAATCTGATATGAGTCCAAAGTTATCTCCGCCTCATGATGTATGATGGTATAGACATATTATGCCCTTAAGGAAAAAAAAAAAAAAGCTATGCTACACTGCTTGGACAATGTGAGAGGAGTTTTGCTCTGCACCCATTCTACTGAAGGAAGTGAGTTCCTTTGTAGCCCCTCATGGCCATTTTATATTTACTCTGCCATCTTGACAGGAACAGAAATTTTACCTTTATAGAAAAGACTGTCCTTCACACTCTTGGGTCTTTTCTACCTTACATAAATTCATCTAATGTTTCTCTAATTAATACTTAATTAGAAACTCCTTTCAAAATTTACCTTACCTCAGGGTCCTGATGGTGTCAGTAAAAAGTGATGGAGGGGCCAAAGAGATAATATGCTAGGAAACAGTGCTTGAAACACCAGCATGAGGACCTGAGTTTGGATCCCCAGAACTCACATAAAAAGCCAGGTGTGGCCACACATGCATGTATAGCCCAGGCTTAGAGGGGTAAGATGGGAGCATCACTGGAGCTTGCTGGTTAATGAACCTGCTAGAGCAATGGTGAGCTCCAAGCTCAGTGAGACATTCTGTCTAACAAGAATAAGGTGGAGAATGACAGAAACTTGATGTCCTCCTCTAGCCTTTGCACATGTGCATATGGGTACACACATTTGCACATATGCCTAACACATACACAAACACAAGCAATGGGAGAATGTTCCTATATATTTATAAAAGAGATGTATTTCCAAAAGGGGGCTGTTGAGAGACCCTTTGCCTTCTAATTCTTATGTCAGTACAAAGTGCCTAAAGTTATTATCCCAGGTCAGTATTGGAAATATACAGGGTCCTAGGTTAAATTTCTTCTCTTAGCATCACTCCCCTCATTTGACATGAGGGAACAGGGATGCCAACCTTATGAGAATTATAATCTATCCCATTTTCTCAAAGAACTCATTCTGTTCTTCTCTAAAAGACAGATGCTCAGAGTGTGCACTTGGAAATGGTCCCTAAGAGCTACACAAGGTCATGTGCTAAGCTGGACTCTATTTTTCTTTGCAAATGCCTTTGACTTGGTGGGACAGAGTGCAGCAGCTCAGAGTCCAGGAACATGAGGGGATGCATACTTGAAAGAATGGTTATCTTAGGGGTGCTAACCCTTAGAAGAAAGATATTATCACATCAACAAAATGCCCTTGTCTCTCTTTTCTCCTCTGGCATATGACTCGGCACCAGGGTAAGCTTCTTCTCCATTAGAACCCGTTCACCCAAAACTAAGTCTGAAATGGACATCTTTAACCTTCTGTTTTAGGTAGCAGCATGGTCCTCGCTCACAGAATACAACTTTCTGCTATTTTGAAAAGAACCAAATAGTAACTGTGCTGACTGGGGTTATGGCCCCTCCAACCCTCCTGGAGAGCCCAGAAAGATCACATATTCGTGCTCTGTGCCCCAGCAACCTCCTAAACACCAGCATCTATGGGATTTGAGCACCGTTGCTGTCCCTCAGGAAACAGTCTTTCAGCCTCAAGCATGATTTATTAATTTTGCTGCTTTGGCGGGGTCATTTATCAAAATTCCCTCAACAGTTCAATTAGGAACGGCCTGCCTCCCAAATTGGGGTTGGTTTTCTCATCTTCCCAAGCCAGCTTGTGGTCTGCATCACTGCCTTGACCACCCTTGGTTTGGGGAGTACCAGATGAAATCAATCACACCTCCCACTTATCGACTTCACAATTTTCGCTGCACGAAGACACCACTGAGGAGATGGAGCAGATAAATGTTTGCCCTTTTCTGTGGCACCTGATTGCTACTCCTGCAGAACTGAAGGATGAGGCTCCATTCCTCCACCCTGTGACGTAGTGACAGCTCTGCTTCCCAGATCCACACCTGCACTGAGAAATAAGAATACATGGACTCCAAACCTTCCTTCCGAAGACCTCATCATCTCTATGCCCCATATGGAGAATGTCCATTTCATTCTCCATATGACATCCAGAAGAATAATTGCAAAATGCAAATATGAATCATTACTTTCTTATTTAAAACAATCAATGGCTCCTCCATATTGCTCCCATGAAACAGTGAAAACGCATGTTTGTAAGATGCATGTGTGAGTGTGTGTGCATGTACATGAGTGCATGCATGAATGTGGAGGCCAGAAGCCAACCTCGGCTGTCATGGGCCATCCATTTTGGCTTTTGAGTCAAGGTTCCTGCTGCGCCTATGATTTACCAAGTAGATGAGGCTGACTGGGAAGCAAGCCCCGAGGTTCTTCTCATTGCTACCTCCTAGCACTGCAATTGTACGTGTAAGGCAGTCACATACACATACAAGGATTTTATGTGGATTCTGAGAATCAAACTCAGGTCTTTGTGCCTGCAAAGCAAGCAGTTCTCAGACTGAGCTATTTCCTAGTCTCAGAAAACTCAAGCTCATTGACATGGGTAGGGGAAGACATTTTGGACTAATCTTCACTGTATAGCAGACTGTAGAAGAGTTCATGGACAGTAAACTTGGATCCTGTTCTCGCCTCAGACTCACCTCCAGTTTTCTGCTTCCTATTTTATTCTCAGCAACACCAAACATTTTCATTCCCCCCGCCTGCCATAATGATTTTTCACCCACTCTCATTCTTTCCCTGTGTTCCCATTTTGTTGAGATACACATAACACAAAATGAGCCATCTCAGCCACCATTACATACATGTACACAGTTCGGCAACTGAGTACATCCTTAGTTTTCTAGAACCTTACCACCAACCACCTTCAGAAGTCTCTTCATGTGGCAAAACTGAAGCCGAGGGCTGGGAAGACAGTCTGTTCAGTAAAGTACTGGCCTTGTGAACAAGAGGGACTGAGTTCAGTCCCTGGAAGCCATGTAAAACTCTAGGAATGATGACAAAAGCCTGAGATCCAGGTTCTGTGGAAATGGGCATGGTGAATTAGGAACTCAGAGTTATCCTCAGCTGTTGCATAGTGCGTTCAAGGCTGAGTAGGTCTACCTGAGACCCTGTCTCAAAACAAAACAAAAATAAAATGAAGGGGGAAAAAAAAGGCTGTCTGTGCTGTGATTAGCAAACTTAAAGGTCTTCTTTCTAGAAGTTTCTCAACTTTACTCAACTAATTTCATTCTGACTCTTTGAACCAATTCGACTTTTTTAACTTATGGGTGACTTGCTAGAATTACCAAACACAAATTCTAGTCCCATCAAATCTGACTAATTTCCCTTCTCTAGGCCAACTTCTTTTTTTATTTTTATTAATTACAGTTTATTCACTTTGTATCCCACCTGTAGCTCCCTCCCTTTTCCCCTTCCAATCCCACCCCCCCTTTTCTTCTCCACCCATGCCCCTTCCACAGTCCACTGATAGGGGAGGTCCTCCTCCCCTTCCATCTGATCCTAGTCTATAGGTCTCATCAGAAGTGGCTGCATTGTTTTCCTCTGAGGCCTGATAAGGCTGCCCCCCACCCCCCGAGGGCAAAGTGATCAAAGAGCAGGCCAATCAGTTCATGTCAGAGACAGTCCCTGTTCCCATTACTAGGCCAACTTCTGAAGCCCAACTTTACCCTTGGTCTTGATGACACTGCTAAGAAGAGACTAGGTCTCTGAGGAGTAATGCATGCTGACTGTCGTTACATAGTGAGTCATGCATTTAATGTTTAAATCCTGATGTTCTGGGTTTAGAGAATGGCAATGTCTCTCTGTCTCCAGAACCCAGAACTGTGCAAAGGTTAGGTCTTCAGCGAAGCTTTACTAAATGGCCCCTAATAATCAAGCAAAGGAATGAATGCATAAGCCTGCAGCCCCTCCATCCCAGTTTGCCTCTGATGTATTCTCAGCTAAGTTTACTCCATTTTGAGCCAGGCAGCCAAGATCCCCACAACTTATTCATTACACAGCAAGTGACAGGCTGGTGCAAGTGACAGCGACCTGTTTGTTGGCAATGCCACTGCACTTTGATGGACTTCCAGAGTAATTCAACATTATTATGTGTCAGATATAATTTATGGTTTAATACAATGCCAGCTTTATAACTGTATTATTGCCATATATTTACATCTGGAAAAAAATAAATCACCATGAAATTCTCTACTTTGAAAGACTTCATGTGGGACTAAGTGCTGAGCCAAGCAAGGTTGTTCACTCAAGCTATGGTTGAAGACAGCACCAGGCCAGGCCTGAAAGGCAGGACTTACTGACAAATGCTTTCCTATTTTATCAGCTACCATGGTCTCTCTGTTCTCCCACCTACCCCCTGAAAATTATTTGCCAATTTTGTCTTGCATTTCTTGAATATGCCGTGTGTATTGACCCTCAGCTCTGGAGAATTTATGGGAAATTTTCCTTGGAAAGCCTGTGACGGCATTGACAGCCTCCACCAATCTAGACATCTCCTGGATATGGTGACATATTGAGTAACACATAATACAGCATTCACAATGTTCACACTGGCCATGTTGCAGCCAGCTGGGCTCTGCTTTTGCTGTGTTTCCTGTGTCAGGAATATCTTTACGTCACAGAAACACAGATCCCTGTCGTTCCCACACGGGCAGTTACCTTGTCTGCAGACTGCACCACACTGTGCCCCCTTTCACAGGTATTTTGTTCCCAATTTTTCATTTAAACAATAATGCAAGGAACATCTTTCAGAGATGGGTATGTGCATGTAAATGTTTGTGTTCATGTGTTTGTGCAGGTACATGAATGTGGATGACAGAAGTTGACGCCACATGTCATCCTCAATTGCTTTTCCCTTTTTTTTTTTTTTAAACAGGTTATCTCAGTGAACCTAAAACTAATTAGATCATATAGACTGGCAGCCAGGAAGCCCCAGTATCCTCCTGTCCCTGTCTCCCCTGAGCTGGGATTACAGACACACAGCACTGCATCTGGCTTTATGTGGGTTCATGGATCCAAATTCAGGTCCTCTTGCTTGTGCACAAAGAACTTTTCAACCAAGCCATCTCCCAGGCCCTGAAAAAATCTTTAGGCAACCATTTGCAGTTTTGAAATTTTTACTCAACTGAGCACAATCCCAAAGTAGATTTCCTGATCCAGGGGTGGCCTTCCATAGCCTAAACTGATGTGAAATCTTGCATTTAACTTCTACTGTCTCCTCATGTGTCACCTCTATAAAGTCCTCCTGGACTTAAAAATGCTATGCCCTTTAACCATGATTACTGTGAGACTCCTCATCTGTCATTCTTTTTTTTTTTTTTTTTTCATATAAGCATTATGTGCCCACATCTCTCCATGGCACTGGACTAAAAACACCTACAGGGAGCATGATGTTCTGTTCAGCAACATGTTCTTAACATCTGACACACAACAGATACTGTATATATAAGGGGTGTGTGTGTGTGTGTGTGTGTGTGTGTGTGTGTGTGCACGCGCGCGCGCTTTAAGTATTCAGGAAATTATTGAGAAAACACAGAAATGTTTAATGTGGTATCAAGCAAGAAACATCTTCAATTTACTGTCTCATCAGCTATGGCGGGACCCTATATTAAGTCACTAGAGATGGAAAGTGTGTGTGGGTATGTGTGTGTGCGTCCCCTCTAGAAATGAAACAACCATACCCCAAAGACAAGAAGACTAGTTCCCAATGATGATTCTAGAATAAAGTGTCCCTAGGAAACAACAGAAGCTCACCGAGATGCCTGCAGTAGAGCAGGGACTGAGACCTCTAGAAGACCTTCAGGTTTTACACATGAGCCAGGGAAAGCTCACATCTGGACTCCAGGATGGAGTACAAAATGGGATTTTGACACCTCTTTCTCCCCTGAATCCCTTTCCCCATATCAAATCCATCACCAAGGGCTCCTTGTTCAATCCTAAAATTGCCCAAATTCATCCACTTCTCTTCTATTCCTTGACTACCTTTCCAACTGAAACAGCCTTCAACTTTCTCCTGATTATCTAGATGGGCTATTATTTGGTCTGTCTACTTCCCCACCATCCAATAGTGTCTTATAAAAGAATAGAGGAAGGAATGAGAGGAAAGAAGTAGGGCAAGAAAGAAAAAATGATGGGATAGAAGAAGGATGGAGAAAAGAAGAGGAGCAAAGAGAGAGGTAAAGGAATGAGAGTAGGAGGGAAAAGGAAGAAAGTAAGAGAAAGGAAGTGATGCAAAACGGGGAGAAGATGTGAATAAAAGACAGGAGAAGGGAGGAGAATGCATAAGAAAGAAAGGGACCAGGTGAGAAGAGAAAGGAAAATCACTTGTGAGGATAGAACTGAAAGATGGTTCACTGAGTAAAAGCATTTGCTAAGCAAGTAAACAACACTGAGTTTAAATTCCCAGCCTCCATATAAAAATTTGGGATGGGCCCACTTTTAATCCCAACAATGGGGAGTTACAAGCAGGTAGATTTCTTTGAGTTCAAGGCCATCCTGGTCCATATAATGAGTTCCAGGACTACCAAAGTAACATAGAAAGACCCTGACTCAAAAACAACCAACCAATCAAAGAAGGAAAAAAAAACATTGGGCTTGGCCTAAACCACAGTATTGAAGGGTGATGGGAAACAAGGCATGGAAAATTTACTGGCCAGCCAATCCAGCTGAAATGGCTTCTGGTTCACTGGGAAGTGGAACACAATTGAAGAAGATGCACAACATCCATGTAATACACACACACACACACACACACACACACACACACACACACACCTGTAGGTATTAGTAACCCTCATTCAAAATGGTTAGAAACAGAAATGGTTTGAACTTCAATTTTTTGAACAATTGCTTATATGTAATTAGATACCTTGTAGATGGGATCCAAGTCTGAACACAAAGTTCACACACTTCACCTACAGGTTCTGCAGATTATTCTCTAGAGCATAGGTACCGTATCAGCATTCTGACTGTGACCCATCAAGTGAGATCAGGAATTTTCCACACATAGCATCAATGTTGCTGCTTCAGAGTTCTTCAGATTTTGAATCATTCAGACTCTGCATTTTTGGATGAAAGATATGCAGTTCTATGAAGAATATCTTTCATTACTATCCAAAATCCCCTATGCTAATATTTAAGCAGATTTTATTATAACCATAAATCTGATAGATTCAAAGAGATCATCTTATCTGAAGCTATGTGAAAATATAATCCACCTTTGAAAAAATAGAGTTTGGACATTTTAATGGTGTATTTTCTTCAATGTTACAAATAAAATTTTACTTAGAATCTTGGAATTTGAGAATGACTTGGAAAGCTTTCTAAGATATCATGATACCCTTTTTAAATGAGAAATTAAGATCAGAGAGGAAGACAAAACGATTTAAAGACACACAGCATTAAGTACGTCAGAGACCCTAATTTCAGTGTCCCTGAAAATCCACCGCCATCTGCCCTCCCCTTAGTCTGTCTCTCATAGGCATGTAACTGCCATCACTAAGTGAAGTGGTAGCAGTCCCATTTCATGATGAAAAGGAACAGGAAGGCTGTTCATTGGCATTGTGCAATCTATGATTCATTACTCGAAGATCAGTGGATATAATTAGTGACCCAAATTCAAGTAGATGAAACGGTTTGGCCCTTGTTTAAAATCTTGTCTTAAAATTGAGTAATTTCCCTTCCTCTCGACACAGTGCCTCTGAGGGTCATATTTAATGATCATGTATCCCGGTATGCAGTGACCCCAGGAGAACATGAGAGGACCTTGTAAATTGCACTCTAACTAATTTGCCCATCTTTTGGCATTTCCTTACCTACTTGCATGTTATTTCATGAACTCTTAATAATGAGTCTCATATTTATACAGTACTTCCTTACACGCAATGCGTTTGAGACCCAACCCATGGATTCTGGAACACAGAATCCAATCAATAATTTTTTGTTAAAACTATTTTAATGAGACTATTTGATAGACATCTCATTCCCCAGCATCACTGGGTGGTAAAGTCAAGGCATTTCACATAGCATCAGGGATTGGAGAGCTGGCTTCTGCAAGCTCAATTTAGATTTTAGTTCTGACTACTTGTCTTTCTTTCTTTCTCTCTAGGTTGTAAGGTTAAGTTCAGACTATTAAATTTTAAAAGAAAAAAAAATGTGAAACAATACTTTCTCCAAAGAAAGAGATATAACCTCTTGCACACAATGTCCTTCTGCAAAATAGAAAACTTTTCAAAATAATTTTGAGGGTCAAGTCCCCTCTAAGGGAAAGGCCTAACATGATGTCTCCCTTGAACCAATCTATAAGCAAGATGGAAAACAAATTTCTGAGAGAAGTGGAGAAGACCTGCAGGGCAGTCACGGTTTCCGAAGAGTTTAGAACAGGGAGAAAACTGAAGATCTTCCAGTGTAGTGACATGTGGGAGCCCTCAGCTTCCCTGGAGTTGACTGAGTCAGCACTGCAGTGGACCAGAATCACCCAGATGTGGGTGGTACTTTCTGCAGTATACCATCCTTCCTTCCCAGAAGACCATCTTGATCAAGGCTTTCAGTCTTCATGATATTGACAAGTAGGTCCTGAAATCCTATGCTGCAGGGCTCTGTGTCATGCATTGTAAGGTGGTAATCAGAATTGTGGGGCTCTACACACTACATGCCAATAGACCCAAGACCATTAAAATTTTTTTTGTTTGTGTTCATTTTCTCCTCTTGAGACAGTGTCAGAGTTTTGTTTCTGTTGCTGTAATGAAATAACCTGACAAAAGGTCACCTATGAGCCAAAAGCATTTATTCAGGTTTCAATACTAGGCTACAGTCCATCACTGAGGCACATAAATGTGTGGCTATTCACCAGAGTGTGAGCAACCAAACCATGTCCTCTAAATACAATAACTCCTCCTCCCTCAGCACCTATCAACTGCCAATGGCACTTCAGTGAGTGAGAGAACCCCAGGGACCCCTCCGTAATCTATGCTGAAAGTTTTACTGGTTTAACTCTTGTGCAGGTCTTACATGGATAAACACAGCCATTGTAATTCAACATGCATAGCAGCTGCTTTCATGCCCAGAAGTCAGCATTCATAGTTCTCCTCCACATTTTTTCCTCCTTCTATTCTGCAAATTTCCCTGAGCCTTGAATGGTAGGTGGTTGTGGATACTAAATTGGGAGGAAGACAGGGTGAGAAATACTAGGGGAAGTTGGAGGGAGGTGGTAGTGAAAGGATGTGATCAATATACATTACATAAATGTATAAAAGACTTAAGGAGAGGAATCCAAGATGGCGGCACCGGGAGAACACTGTGTCTGAGGAGCAGGACAGCAATGTAGATGCAGCGTCCAAGAGACTGAACTCTGGGCCTTAAAACAGCAGCGATCGTGTTTCCCGGGTGAGAGGAAACACCACGGTGTGGGAATCAGGCGGGTCCACTCTCAGGTCACCCAGCCAGAACCTGGAAGAGATCACAGGTAGCACAGGCCTGCATATCCTGATCACCTTCCCAGGCTGAACTCCACAGTTCACCAAAACAACAGAGGCTAGGAGTCCCAGTCATGAGAAAACCCCACAGGGAAGGAAGCAAATGGGACTGACCTCAGGTCACCCAGTCTATCACTGGAAAAGGCCGTGCAGACCAGGGGACGCAGAGCTGCCAGCCCAGAGAAGACTCTCCATCACAGATAGAACTGTGGGCCCTGGAGCACCAGAGACTGAGGGAAACAGCAGGTCCCAGCTTAGAGCACTCAGCCAACCCTACCACCACCACATACAGGAAAGTTCTCCAGAAAAGTTCTCAGGTTTCTGCCCAGTCACCAGCTTGGAGCCACCACCCGCCAGCACCTGCATGCTCTACATGCCACCTCAAACACCACAGGCTGGGTCTTCCTGTTGAGAGGAAACCCCGTGGTGGGGGAAATGTCTGGCCCTACCTCAGGAAACCCTGCTCTGGAAAAGTTTCTGGTTATCCACAGGCTCCAGACTCTAGCCTCCTGCTGCATGCATGACAGTAGTGTTCACCTGCCACTGATTACCACTTGGGTACTGGGGCACAGAGCCCCAACCTCAGACCTACAGGAGCCTGGTACCCCCAAGATCAACCCCCAGATACTGCTCCAAGAGGCAACCAGTTATCCCTAACTAAACTGACCAAACCACAGGGCATCCAGGTTACAGCAGCAGCTCACTAAATTTACAGCAAGAAACCCAAAAGCAGGGCAGCTATCTCCAGGACTTCTCCAGGTGAGAGGAGAGCCCCCTTGACTAACAAAAACCACAGTTACCAGTCAGGTCTATACGCCTGAGGTGAGCTGAGGCAATTCCTGAAAAACACCGGACATTCAGTGACCATACCCAAAAAGCTGATGAGGCCTCCTTCAGGAAGAGTCATCTTGTGGCAAGGGGATTTTCCCCACCATAGGATTACAGAAACTAACACCCAACATCTAAGATAGCCCAGTGGGTAGAGGCCAGCATAAAAGCTCAACCAACAAAAGACAGAGCAATATGGCATCTCCAGAACCCAGTTATCCAGAGGCAAGCAGCACTGGACATCCCAGCATAGATGAAATTTAAGATGACTCTATATCTATGCTTATAAAGAGGATAACAGAGGAAACAAAATGCATAAAGAACTAGAGGAAGATAAAGTCAAACAGATTATGGCCATCCGTAAAGAAAAACAGGAAGTTGCAGCCAAACAGTCTGTGGCCTTTAGAGAGGAAATACTTAAATCACTGAAAGAAATAAAAGAAACAGAATTGTTCAAACAAACAGCTGAAGGAATTGAAGGAAAATACAGTCAGGTGAAGGAAATCAACAAAACAGCTCAAGATCTAAAAACAGAATTGGAAAAATTAAAGAAAATATGAACGGAGGAAATTGTGGAGAAAAAGAACTTAGGGAAGAAAACAGGAACTACAGAGGTAAACATAACCAATAGACTATAAGAGATGGAAGAAAGAATCTCAGGTGTGGAAGATACAATGGAAGAAATCAATGTAACCATCAAAAAAAATGTTAAATCTAAAAAATTCCTGACACAAACCATCCAAGAAATCCAAGACAACATAAAAGACAAAACCTAAGAATAATAGGAATAAAGGAAAAAGAAGATTCCCTCCTCCAAGGCCCAGAAAATATTTTCAACAAAATCATTAAAGAAAATTTCTCCTACTTAAAGGAGAGGCCTATAAGAATACAAGAGGTCTACAGAACACCCAATAAATTAGACTAGAAAAGAAAATCCTCCCGTCACATAATAATCAAAACAGTAAATATACAGAACAAAGAAAACATACTAAAAGCTGCAAGGGAAAAAGGCCAAGCAACATAGAATGGCAAACCCATCAGAATCACATCTGACTTGTCAACAGAGACTATGAAAGCCTAAGAGACCCTAAGAGAACACAGATGTCAGCAAAGATATCATCCACTATGACCAAGTAGGCTTCATCCCAGGTATGCAGGGGTGGTTCAATATACAGAAATCCATCAATGTGATCCACCATATTAACAAACTGAAAGAAAAAAAAAAAAACACATGATAATCTCCTTAGTTGCTGAAATAGCATTTGACAAAATCCAACATCCATTCATGTTTAAAGTATTGGAGAAATCAGGGATACAAGGCAAGTATCTAAACATAGTAAAGGCAATATACAGCAAGCCTATAACCAACATCAAATTAAACAGAGAGAAACTTAAAGCAATCCCATGAAATCAGGGACAAGGCAAGGCTGCCTACTCTCTCTATATCTCTTCAACATAGTTCTTGAAGTCCTTGCTAGAGCAATAAGACAATTAAAGGAGATCAAGAGGATACAAATTGGAAAGGAAGAAGTCAAAGTATCACTATTTGCAGATGACATGACAGTATACGTGAGTGACCCCAAAATTTCTACCAGGGAACTCTTACAACTCATTACCACCTTCAGAAAAGTGGCTGGATACAAAATTAACTCAAGAAAAAAAAAATCAGTAGCCCTCCCGCATACAAAAGGCAAAAGGGCTGAGAAAGAAATTAGGGAAACAACACCCTTCACAATAGCCACAAAGGACATAATGTTCCTAGGTGTGACCCTAACCAAGCAAGCCAAAGACTTGTAAGAAAAAAATTTCAAGTCTCTGAAGAAAGAATTAGAAGAAGATATCAGAAGATGGAAAGATCTCCATGCTCATGGCTTGGCGGGATTAACATAGTAAAAATGGTCATCTTACTAAAAGCAATCTACAGATTCAATGCAATTCCCATCAAGTTACCAACATAATTCTTTACAGACCTTGAAAGAAAAATTCTCAACTTCATATGGAAAAACAAGAAACCCAGAATTGCTAAAACAATCCTCTACAATAAAGGATCTTCTGGAGGTATCTCCATCCCTGATCTTAAGCTGTACTATAGAGCAACAGTAATAAAAACTGCATGATACTGGCATAGAAACAGAATGGTGGATCAATGGAATTGAATAGAAGACCCTGAAAAAAAAATCCACACACTTATGAACACCTGATTTTTTACAAAGATGCCAAAATCATACAATCGAAAAAAAGATAGCATCTTCAACAAGTGGTGCTGGTCTAACTGGATGTCTACCTGTAGAAAAATACAAATAGATCCATACTTATCACCCTTCACAAAACTAAAGTCCAAGTGGATCAAAGACCTCAACATAATACCAGACACATTAAACCTGTTAGAAGAAAAAGTGGGAAATGGCCTTGAACTCATAGGCACAGGAGACAACTTCCTAAACAGAACACCAACAGCATAGGCTCTAAGAGCAAAAATCAGTAAATGAGACCTTATGAAATTGAAAAGCTTCTGTAAAGCAAAGGGCACTGTCGTGAGAACAAAACGACAGCCTACAGACTGGAAGAGGATCTTCACCAACCCTATATCTGACAGAGGGCTGATATCTAGAATATATAAGGAACTAAAGACATTAAAACACAATAAATCAAGCAATCCAATTAAAAATGGGGTACAGGACTAAACAGAGAATTCTTAATAGAGGAATATCGAATGGCAGAGAAATACTTAAATGTTCAACGTCCCTAGTCATCAGAGAAATGCAAATCAAAATGACCCTAAGATTTCACCTTATACCCATCAGAATGGACATGATCAAAATTTCAAGTGGCAACACATGCTGGACAGGATGTGGAGAAAGGGGAACCCTCCTCCACTGCTGGTGGGAATGTAAAACTTATACAACCACTCTGGAAATCAATCTGGCACTTTCTCAGACAATTAGGAATAGCGCTTCCTCAAGACCCAGCTATACCACTCCTAGGTATATATCTAAAAGACGCTCAAGTATACAGTAAGGACATCTGCTCAATATGTTTGTAGCAGCTTTATTTGTAATAGCTTGAAGCTGGAAACATCCCAGATGCCCCTCAGTTGAGGAATGGATACAGAAATTGTGGTACATCTACACAATGGAATACTACTCAACAATAAAAAACAAGGAAATCATGAAATTTGCAGGTAAATGGTGTGAACCGGAAAAGATTATCCTGAGTGAGCTATCCCAGAAGCAGAAAGACACACAGGGTATATACTCACTCATAAGTGGATATTAGACATATAATATAGGATGAACATACTAAAATCTGTACACCTAAGGAAGCTAATCGGAACTCTGGCTAAGATGCTCAATCCCCATTCAGAAAGGCAAAGAGGATGGACATCAGAGGAGGCGAAAAAACAGGGAACAGAACAGTAGTCTACCACAGAGGGCCTCTGAAAGGCTCTACCCTGCAGGGTATTGAGGCAGATGCTGAGACTCATAGCCAAACTTTGGGCAGAGTGCAGGGAATCTTATGAAAGAAGGGGGAGATAGTAAGACCTGGAGAGGACAAGAGCTCCACAAGGACAGCGACAGATCCAAACTGTCTGGGCACAGGAGTCTTTTCTGATACTGATACTCCAGCCAAGGACCACCCATGGAGAAGGCCTGGAACCCCTGCACAGAGGTAGCCTATGGCAGTTCAGTATCCAAGTGGGTTCCATAGTAATGGGGACAGGGACTGTCTCTGACAGGAACTGATTGGTCTGCTCTTTGATCACCTCCCCCTGAGGGGGGAGCAGCTTTACCAAGCCACAGAAGGAGACAATGCAGCCACTCCTGAGGAGACCTGATAGACTAGGATCAGAGAGAAGGGGAGGAGGACCTCCCTTATCAGTGGACTGGGAGAGGAACAGGGGTGAGGAAGAGGGAGGGTTGGTTTGGGAGGGAAAGAGGGAGGCAGGTACAGGGGGGATACAAAGTGAATAAACTATAATTAATAAAAATAATTAAATAATTAAAAAGACTTAAGGAATTTTAAGTTATATTTTAAAAGCAAAATCTGGGTAATTAAAAAAAAAACGACAGTAACCCCATAGACATGCCCACAAGCGAACATGATCTAGAGAATTTCTTAACTGAGGCACCTCCTGTTTGTGGCAATGTCCACAGATAAAACTAACAAGGACAGATGGGTTCTCATTTTCATCTCACACTGGCTTGGAGCTTGCGTTCCTCTCGTCTCCATTTGGTAGCATGTTTCACTACACTCAGCTGCTGCCCCAGTTTTGACTCTGGACATTATCTTAGGTTTCATGAGCCAAGCAAACTCACTCTCAGTCTAGATAATCATCCAAATGCTCATGTGTTAGAAAACATGGCCCAACTCAGGCCACTGTTGGGAGATTATGGAATTTTGAGGAGGTATGGCCTGGTTACAAAGAGTTAGGTCATTGGAGGCATGCTCAGGAAAGGGATTCGGAGTCTTTGATCACCATGCAGTTCACAGGCTTCCTTCAACTACACTGCACTCTCATGATTTTCTCATGTTCTGTTCTACCACGGGCCCAAAGAACATGAACAGGCAACTATGGACTAAAATCTCTGAAATCATGAGCCACCATAAGTCTTTTCTCCAGTTAAGCTGATTGTCCACGGTACTCTTATAACAACATGAACTAAGTCAGGGATTACAAACAGTGAGGCTCATTTCACAAGCTGGTACTTCTAAACAAGTGGGGAAACATCACTTATTACTAACACAGCTTCCATAGGGAAAGAAATCACTGCTACTCTGAAGTAGGTAACCATAGGAAAGCTTTGGTCCCGTGCAAATCAACTGCAGAAAGTAATACAGAAACAAACAGAAACCAACCAACCCATGCTCCTGATGAACAAGTAAATAAACCAAACCTCCTGGGGTCCCATTTTTTGGCAGCAGATTGAGACTGTCCCAATTACCTGATGAGTAAACAAGGAAGGAAAGAAGTCTGAGGCTAAACTTAGTCTCTATAGCTCTTAACCTCACAGCTCTAGCTTGAATATTTCTGAGTGTGTTATGTGAAATTGCCGGTGTGTGCTTCTGCTGGCTGCCCTTAACTAGAGGGTATAAGTTACAGTCCATTCTCTACCCTCCATACACCATGATATAAAAAATATGCGAGATATCCAGAGCACAATGAGATGTGGAAACATAAAGATTCCATGTTTATACATGCCTGGTCATCTTAATTGGGTCCAGGTTGGCTTTCAGGAATCTTGTGTTTATGGCAGTCATTATTTTGTTTCTGTGCATGGGATGCCAGTCTAGAATGCTTCTGATACGGTCCTTGGGATGATGAAGGTCTTCATAAGTGTTTGCTCCCTCAAGAGAACTCTCTTAGCAATGTGACTCTGAGTCATTGCCTGGACAAAGATGCTGGACATATATCAAATCTTCCTTTACACCAAAGGAATGCAATAAATAGTGAGAACTCCTATCTAATAATGTCCTCTAGAGTCTTGTCCATCTGTGAGCACTGGGACGAGGATGTCCAGGAGACATAAGCTACACAGTTTGATGGCCCTAGAGTTGTTTGATTTCTGAGTCTTCCAATTAGGACATGGCATTCTGGGACAAGCAAATATCTGTGCCTCCGTTTCTTAACTGTAAGTTGGAGGTCACCACAGCAGTGAGCACACAGCAAGGGATCACATGCCAGCTTCATTTGGTGCTAGAGAGATGTCTTTATGACATTTTCTCCATTGCTCTCACTTTAAAATGGAGCAGACAACTGAAGGTAGGACAGCAACAGGAGGTCATGAATTCCAGGAAGTTGAGATCATAAGCAACACACCTAATGACTACCTACCTATATTTGAGGAAATCAGGGAAAGCCTTATTTGTCTCACCAATCCATTTGGGCCACCGGCAGAAAGAAGGCCATTCATCCTTCTGCATCCTTTGATCTTCCTTATTTATTTGTTCTCTGCCCCAAGAATTCTATTTGCTATGGCTTTGAGGTAGTGTGGGTTGGGAATGTTCAGAGAAGGCTGTGAGTTTCGGGTGATGAGCTAGTGACAGGCAAACCCATGGGTTATTCTTCTAATGCTCTGGTGTTCCACATTGCTCACTCCATGCACACAGTTGACAGAGTCAACACCTTGAGATTTTAAATTTTATAGAACGCCAGGTATGATTCCACTTCCCTCCCCATGAGAGCAAAGAAAAAGATGGATGACTTGTCAAAACTGCTATCATTTTAGACAAAGTCTCATTTTGGGAAAAGTTCCAAAATTTAAGATCTTAGAAAGCAGCCCAAATGAGGTCAAAGCTTTGAGGAAAATAAATGATAAAATATCTAAGAAATTCATATAAGGTAGAAATAAAGACACAGACACATAATGCAAATGACAGAGATGATATGCTTTCCAGAAATTAGGGGCAGACACTTCCCAGAGGGAATTCTACCCTTGGTGAGGAGAGGGTTTGGTATACAGATCCAGCTGTCAGACCCTTCAGTGGATTCCTCCATACCTTTATTGAAGTTCTCATAAAATAAAGGTTAGTCCCATCCTTAGGATATCTTCCACCTTTTCTAAACCATGCTATTAAGTTGTATTAGCTCCTTGGGGTGAGGCCACCATAACAGGAAGGATGTGTGCTAATGTGGCTCGCCTGGAGGTAAGCTCATTTAAAATCTGGATTACTGTGGAGAAAGTTCCCCAGGCTAAGATAAGGTTAACGAATCTAAATCAGCAATAAACTCACCACCGAGCTTCAGAAATAATTAGCTCAAGGAAGCACATCATTTGTTCACTCAATGCATTAGCTCCAGCACCTCCTCATCTCAGTAATTTGGATGCCTCGAGACTGAAGAGAGAGTGGGGAATTTGCATGAACTTCCTCAGTTCTGTGCAGTTGAAGGTTGAGGCCTTATGCTCACCCAGAAGCTCTTGTACACGCATATTTTCTGAGTCAGAGAGCAGAAATTTACCTATAGACTTTATGAGCAATGCTCTTATTGGCCCAGTATCACTTCTTCCTGTTGGTTACAGTGTCCACCTCTCCTTTTAGAACAGTACTTTACACATTTGGCATTGGCTCTTGTGAGGTTATTAATCATGGTCCCCTCTGCCCCTCCCAGAAGAGGGAGCTTGCCAGTCTAACAGAGATGGAGTTTGGATCTTTGTTGTGGGATGAGTCTTAAATGTCCCCAAAAGCTTGTGTTTTGAAAGCTTGGTCCCCAAAGCAACAGTTTTCAAAGATGAGAATTTTTAGATGTGATTAAATCAGTAGGATGCTGCCCTCAGAAAGCTATTTAGGATTTGTGGTTTAATGAGTTCCATGGCAATGGCTTTGTGATAGAAGGAAGCAAGCAAGTAAATGTGTGGGACTGGGAAGAGAGCTAAGTGGGTAAAGTACAGGATGAGCAACGATAAGAATCTGAATGTGATTCCCAGGTAAAGGCTGCTCATGGTGGCAGCTAGCCTAATTGGTAGGTTCCAGGCCAGTGAGAGACTCAATTTCCAAGCAAAGATAGATGGCCCAGATCAGCAACCCCTGGGGTTATCCTCGGACCTTGACAGGCTTGCACTGCACACTGGTGCACTTACACTTGCAAACGCATACAAAAAGAGAGGTTGGACTTTGCTTGCTGGCCAGTGTGAGCTGAGCAGCTTCCTTCGCTGTGGGCCTCTGCCATGATATGCTGACCCTCTTCAGACTCCATGGGCTGAAACCATGGATCAAAATATACCTTTCTGCTTATAAGCTGATATTGTCACAGCACTGGAAATCCAGCCAGCACAATCCAAAACAGGGTGAGATTCATTCAGTCTTCCTAGGAATGGACTTCCTATGTATTAGAAAACACAGGCTCTCTTTCTTTTGAGGGTCTTAAACTGCGAGGACTATTGTGGCTTGAATGTGACATCTGTCACAGGCTCATGTGTATGAACTCCAGATGGAGGTGCTGTTTTTAGAAGGTTGCAGAAGCCTCACTGGAGAACATGGAGCCTCAGGCTTGGAGGCTTGGTAGCTCAGGAACACTTCCTGCTCACACTCTGATTCTTAGCTGTGAAGTTAGTGTGATTAGAGAGGCTGTTGCTCCCACTCCATTTCCTTCCTGCCTGTTGCCATGCCCACCCCCCACTCTGAAGGACCATGTTCCTCTGGAACTGTAAGACAAAATAACCATTTCTCCCTTAAGTTGCTTGTGTCAGCATATTTTACCATAACAGCAAGAAAGGAACCAAGAATGTAAACTCAGAGCTCCCAATATTAATGTTTAGTTTCCTACGGGAAGAGCCACGAGAATAAAAGCACAGGTCACTGAAATAGCAAACACGGATCCCAAAGAACATTGGCAAAGATCCTATATTCACCCCAAAGTTCTTTGCTGCAAATCAAATCCTCTTGCTTTCTTACACTGATTTGACTTAGATCTCTGCTTCTGGCAATGAAAACACCCTGACCTGCACTGTGGCAAGCATCAAGACCATTATTATTAATCACTATTGCTAAGCACCAAGATCATTGGCATGATTGTTCTTTTCTCAAAGGCTAGCAGGTTTAAAGGCATGCTACTGGTGTCAAACAGACCAGTACCTGAAGCTGAGGCACTTTGGCCTATTGTGTATCTGGGTATGTTGGCAGGATTCTGAGATAAGCTCAGTCCCCACTGCCCCTACTTATACAGGTACTGAGCACACGACTTTATACACCCTGCTTTTGAGTGTGGACAGCACCGGTGACTATAAAGGCCTAACACTTTAATGATGAGCTTGCCTTATGTTGACAAGTGTGAAAGGACTTAAAGTGTAATGGAAATCCTACATCACTTCATATTAAGTTAATCTTAAGGAAGATTGAAAGAACTAGAACTGGCACAAGACACAAACACTAAGTTCTCAGCACAAAAAAAAAAAAAAAACAAAAATTATTTACCCCAGAGAGACAAAGGGCAGGGGAGAAGATACAAAGGCAGGAGATAGAGGAGGAGGGCAAAGAGGAAAGAATAAGGGAGAAGGAAAAAAAAATATTTGCCCTGAGGGACAAAGGACTGCCTCTAAATAGAGAAGAGACATGGTCTACAGACAAATGGTAGTTTAGAAATGAAATGGAGCCTCTATGTTAGGATGAGTTGGGGTTTTTTTGATTGGGCATGTTAATTAGGTGAGCCAAAGAGGGACTTTTGATTGCTGGACTTCAATACTTTGATGGCTGGTCCTTGATGCTCAGCCTCGGGAGGATGAAGTGGCCAGGTAAGGGAATCGACCTTGGTGGCTAGCTTTAGGAATATAATCTAACAATAGCAAGGCAGAGGGAATGGAGGAGAAAGGCAAGGCCTGCCAAAGCCATGTTTCCCAGGCCCAGGGGCTATATGAGTGGACCTGATCTAATCAAGCAAACACAAACTGAAAAGCAAGATGGAGTTTATTTAAGAGAACCTCTCTGAAGTTATCAAAGAACCATGGTATTTAATAGGTTATCTCTGCTGAAGAAGTAAGCCAATTCAAGCCAAATTAAAGTTTAAAGGCAGGTTTCTCTGGAGCAGCTCTTGGGAGGGTTCATAGGTCCCAAGAAACAGGGCGGAAGTCACCATGCAGACAAGAAGACAAAGAAGGGGGCGAGAGATGATATTGTGAGCAAGCAGAAAGAGAGAAATGTGGAGCGGGGATGGAGAGAGAAACAAAATGTCTAGATTATATAGTGAAAAACCTCTGTGGGAGAGAAAATTCAGCCCCTGAGCTGGGAAGTAAAGGTAGGGACTGAGGGATGTTAAATAGACACCCTCAGTCTTTTGTCCTGGGTCTGAATGCCAACAGTATTGAACGTCTTCCCTAGGAGCTGAGGCCTCAGTCCTATGCCAGCAGAGAAGTAAATTCTGCCAGTGAATGCAAGGAACTTGGGGAAAAACTCTGAATCACAGTGGAGAAGGTTTTCAACATGACACTTTGATCCTAGCATAGTAAAGGCTTGTGGGTGCGGTGGGAGGACTAGCCAAGTTATTCCTAGACTCCTGATCCACCAAAACTTTGAGATAATAAATGTGTGCTGTATTAAGGTTCTAACCTAGAGGTCATTTGTAAAAATACAGCAACAGAAAATGAACAGGATGTCCTTGAGCAAAATTAAACTTTCCTTGAGCAAAATTAAGCTTTCTGGGCTTGAGTTTTCTTAGGTAAGTCATAGTAGAAATGGTCATAGTAGAAATGCTTCATCTTGGCTGTCAATTTGCCTTGAAGATTATCAAAGCACACTTCTTTGTCTATCTGTATTGTGTCATAATTTCCTTTGAGTTAAAACATTCTCTCTGGTAAGAAAGCTCCTTATGATTCAGGAAGTTCCAAGGTGAGATTCATAAAACTCAGCAAGTAAAGAACTCTAAGGTCTCAGGAAATCCCTAAAGTTTATCAAATACATAAGGCCCCTCTCTCTCTAAGGTTATATAAACAAGAAGGACTGCTCAGAACAGGAGATACTCTGGCCAATCAAGCTGCTTTCAAGTCTTGCAGAGAGCTCCGGGCTCCCATCTTTTGTGAGCCATCATCCATGCTAGGCAGGTTTTTTTTGTGACACAGCTGTCTTTGAATCATCCATGCTCCTGTAAGTAAACGTTCACCCATTCTCCTATTAGTAACACCAATAAAATTCCATTGGTTCATCAAGTTGGACTTTGGTGGTATTTTTACTTTGTCATTGGTTCCCTATCAGGGATGAATACATGTGCACATCTCCCAGGTAACTATGTCACATAACAGTCGATGGTATGTTTTTAAAGAACATTATTAGTTAATATTAGTTGAGAAGACCCAATTTTGGCCGAATAGAATAAAAGAAAAAGATGCAGAAGGCCCAAGCATAAGTCTTGATATCTCTCTCTGTCTCTCTCTGTCTGTCTGTCTCTGTCTGTCTGTCTCTCTCTCTCTGTGTGTCTTGTCTATGTCTGTGTGTGTGTGTGTGTCTGTCTGTCTGTCTGTCTGTCTGTCTCTCCTCCAGTCCTCTTTTCTGCTATTTTGTCTACTAGGATGTGAGCTCCTGTGCTCAACCACACCTTCTTGCTACAGTGAACTGAAACCACTGAAGTCATGAAAACAGGATATCTTTCCTCACTTGAAGAGGTTTTATAAGGTATTCCTTGTTAGCAATAAGGAACTCTGACTAATAAAATATCTGCCCTATAGCTCAACACTGTTACACAGCTCGCTGTACTTTTCACATTTCTAATGCATGTGGCTGTGGGGGTACTTGCAGGCAAGTTTGCCCATGGGGGAAAACAGGTATTTTATCAGATCCACCACAAACACTGAAGAGCCACAGGAGGACTCTGCACCCCTCAGCTTGTCTAGCCCAACCTCTTGCTTCCATATCAAGAGAAAATTAGGTCAGAAAGCAAAAGCCACTTGTCCTATGCCATAAAACTTATTGCTGGCCACAACACAGACTGTTAACTCCCAGCTAGGTTCTACCCCTGTCTCTGGAAGCCTGACAAAGGACCCCTTCTTGTTTAGTTCGATTGTAGAGATTCACACCAAACTAACTGGAGTGGTCCAATACTTTCATCTCTTGTTATCTGTTAGCTAGTACTGTTTAACACATTTTCTTCAAACATAGAACAAAAGTCAAGGAACACTGACTATCTCGTGTTCTCCATAGGCTGAAATCCAGATGCACGTTATTATCTGCCCTCAGACTGGAGTTTCTCAGGCAATTTCTTGTCAATTGTTACATGGTACTATGATCATATGAAGACTTGAATGAGGCTAGAATCTATTTTCAAATTCATTCATATGACCATTGGCCAGAGACTCCAATTTCTTTCCATAGGAGGCTGCTCAAAATATAGAAGCCAGTTTCTTGCCAATTGAAAGATCCAACCTCCAGACCCTGTGGCCAAGATGAAAGCTTCTGGATCTTTTGTAACCTCACATTGGAAGTTATAGTCACTTCCCTGGCCACATTTATCAACCCTGGTGTAACATGGAAGGAGACTATTCAAGGGTATGAATACCAGGAGGTGCCATCTCTGGAGACCATCTCAGCAGCCAGCTCTGCATTTCTTTTTATTGCCTAAATGGCCACATTGCGGAGAGCCCGAAATGAAAGTTTGCCAGTGGAGAGGTAGATGACTTTGTCTCAGTCCTTGCAGTTAATAGAAACAGGAGAGTGTGACTGCAGCATTCCTGCCAAATAGCAACTGAAAATGACACTTGAAAACTAAAATTATTACTCTTTTCAGCAGGAAGGTCTGTTCTGCTTAATGATCTACATATCAGTGCACTCCAGGTGGAAGCAGAAAATGCCTTAGAATACACAGCATTATGGTCATATCATCTCCAAAATGTATCAGCAAAATGATCGAGGCTTGAATTGGCGGCAAGCAAAGACTCAGAAAGTCCAAGTGGTCTTGGACTTAGAGTCAGGAGAATTGTGTTTCTAATAGTATGTCCCCTTGTGATGCACAAGCTCCATGCAGTCTGACTCTTAATGGTGCTCTCTAGGCTCCTAGAACACTGAATCCCAGGTGTGTGTGTGTGTGTGTGTGTGTGTGTGTGTGTGTGTGTGTGTGTGTCTGTTTGTATGTCTGTGTGTATCTCTGTATGTCTGTGTGTCTGTGTGTAGGTGTGTCTATGTGAGTCTGTGTGTATGTGCTCATATGTGTGTGCAAGCATCTGTGTGCCTATGCATGTGGAAGCAAGATGCTGCTGACGTTAGGTTTCTTCCTCAATCGCTTTCCACCGTAGTTTTGAGACAGACCCTCATGTTGAACCAGTAGCTTCCTAATTAAGGGAGGGTTACTAGCCAACGAGCTCCAGGGAGCTCCTTGAGTCCACCTCCACAGCACTGGTAATAATGGAACAAACATATAGCCACAGTCAGTGCTAAGGATCTAAAGTCAGGTCCTCATGATTGCAAGGCACAAATTTTAATGACTGAGTTTCAGCACTATTAATAAACTATCACTATCAAGAGTGGCTCACTGTTAGTGGGTAGCTTTGGGCTCTGTATGGTGACCTCAGGCATGAACATTTAATCAAGTACCTGACTTTGTGGATGAGGATGAAACAAAAGAAATGCAGGGTGAAAGTCTGTGCTATGCCAAAGCTGATAAAACACTGCTGGAACTCTCTGCTCAGTCTTTCTTGATTTATTACTGCCCACCATCGAGTCCCCAAACTGGAGCTAGATAAATTTTTCTGAATCCTAAATCTCCTTGTGTTGCTCTCTCCTGCTTTAAAACACTGTGGACACTTCCCATTGCTTCTGGGGAAAGGTATAAAATACTTAGAAATACCAAAAGAGACCTGAACCTGCTTCACTCTCCTCTTCTGAGTGACAGCAAGCTAGAGTCTCTTGATTTACCAAGTTCCTCTTATTCAGGATGGGCCCCTTGTTGCTCTGCTGCTTGATAGCCTACCCCTTTCCTGCCCCACCTCTTCACCTTCTCTGTGGTTCACATTAATCATATCTTGCTTTTATCCTTCAGAGCACTTATAATAAAAGCAATTATACATATATATTTGCACATATACATATGCAAAGCAGGTTGTCAGATCCTCCTAATAAACCAAAGACTCCATGAAGGCAGACACTCCACTATTCTGTTTCCTGTGTCACACATAGTGTCTGATATGTGGAGATTCTCATAAATTATTTATTGAATGAATACATTTATAATGATGGTCTACATTGGGCATTGTATACGATATCCCATGAATGTGAATTAAATCCAGCCTTCATTTCTCTTAGTCAATAACGTTATACGACAGAGCCACACCCAACCCTGTTATCCTAGTGCTTGATCTTCATTCCTGTTACAGTAGCAGAACTGTGTCACTGCTATGAGACCCAAAATATTTGATATCTGGTCCTATGCTGCCAGTTTGATGACCCCCTAAATTAGATTTCTCAGTATCTCAAGAAATACTCTAAGCATCATGAAAATAGGAAGTTCTTATGAAGTTATTTTATCGTTATTTCTACCAAATTGAAAATTTCCCCTCTGAAGACAGGAAAAAAGTTCATAAGGCTCAGGAAGAAAACAGAATTTACAGGTCTTAGAAAGCTGAAACTTAAGATTCATAAGTAGTCTCCTCCGGGTTCTGTAGGCAGTGACAGTCACTGGGGACAAGAGATATTAATGGCCTGAGCTGTCCCTGAATCATCAAGGGGCTCTAGAGGTGTGAGTCACACCAATGCTAGTGTGGATTTATCTTGATAAAGCCACCCTTAAGTCATCCATGTTCCTGTAAGCTAGCCCTACAAACTAATTGTTCCACCAAACTAGAATACGGCCTTGATGTTGTTGTTGCTGTGGCTGTTTTAGTATTCTGTCTGAACAGGAAAAGTCACACAGCAGAGCCATAACTATAATTCCTCTTCCCATTCAATTAATCTTGCATCTAGTGGGGTGACTGTTATAGAAAGAGGTTGGGTCTTGAAAACTGGAGAGGATTGTGGGAGTCAAGAAGGGGACACTTGAGAAGACACGGGGAGGCACTGTGCAGTGAGCTATATGCACTGATCATGAACTAATGCACTGATCAAGGAGTAAGTGACTGAGCACAGGAACAAGCATGATGACCAGCAACAATCATGTCCTTAGGCAAAGTCAGAGGCTAACCTCTACCCTGTCTCAGGAGCTGCAGACAGACAAGGCCTTGGCTCCTTGTCATTCGTGGTCTTAATCAGCCATAATGGATCGGCTGCCTTCCAGGACTAGGTGGACCCATGGAGCACTTGATTGATTGTTAGTGTCATCTCAGCATTTCTCAGCAACATCAGCCCATTTGTTTTGCACTAAATGGACAAGTGCTCATTGACATCCAGGAATGAATTCATTGATGTGCAGAGCAAAGTGTCAACCTGATGGGGGCAAGGTGGATCAAGAGGCCATTGGGTTGGAGAACTCAGATAAGCAGCATTGGCTAGGGAAATAGCACTGAATGTTCAGCTGGGGCTAGAAACCTGGCTGAGTCTGTGCTGCACAGTGGAAAGCATTGCACATAAGACAGCAGGGTTAGCTCTAGACTAGACTCTGGGACTAGACTCTGTACCCAGTTACAAGCCTCCAAAATGAAGTGCTAAGGATTACCATCCCTAGAAATTCTTGAATTCCTGGAGCCCTCCCATATCCACTAAACAGGACCTGCAAACCTATATTTTAAACAAAATCTATTCCAATTCAGAACACAGGGTGAGGGTAGATCTGGGAGGAACCTGAGATGAATTTGAACACAGGGAACTTCCCAGAGACTCATACTCCAACCAAGGACTATTCGTGGAGATGACCTGGAACCCCTGCACAGGTGTAGCCCATGGCAGTTCAGTGTCCAAGTGGGTTACATAGTAATGGGAAGAGGGACTGCCTCTGACATAATCTGATTGGCCTGCTCGTTGATCACCTCCCCCTGAGGGGGGAGCAGCCTTACCAGGCCACAGTAGAGGACAATGCAGCCACTTTTGATGAGAACTGATAGACTAAGATCAGAAAGGAGAGGAGAACCTCCCCTATCAGTGGACTTGGGGAGCAGCATGCATGCAGAAAGGGGAGGGAGGGTGGGATTGGGAGGGGAGGAGGGAGGGGCTTATTGGGGGGATACAAAATGAATAAAGTGTAATTAATAAAAAATTTTAAAAAATACATTGTGTAAAATTATCAAAGAATTAATAAAAATACTATTTAAGTTGTTTTAAAATAATTTTAAAAGACTTAATTACAAATTTTTGTCAACTTAAAAATTTGAAAGTCATTGAACTGAGACTGCCTTAATTCAATATATGCTAACTACAGCCACACAATCAAAGGAGGAAGGACAAGGACTTAGGCAAATACTTATCTTGAGACTAAGGGGAACAGAATAGAATAAACACTGACTAACATTAAAGGGCACAGGTTTTACGCAGAGACTTCACTTGTTAGACTGTGATGTGCCAATCATGTACACAGCAGGGCCAACTGAAAATATTGACTTAATTATTGCAATAATCACAAGTTCAAAACTAGGAGGAAGTTGAAACTAAAGTAACACACCATCAGCTGGGAAGGAAAAAGAGCTGGAATGCAAGCGTGGGGTTTTCAGCAATGAACTACAGGCTCTGTTCACTGTCCTTCACCTGGTTTTCTGGGGGAAAAAAGAAAGAAAAGGAAAGGGGGAAAAGAAAAGAAAAGACATGTACTCTTCTCTTGTTCCCTCCTTCCCTCCCTTTCTTCCTGATGCCCTTCTTCTGACTTTTCTCCCTAGCTTCTTCCCTATTGTTTTTCATCCATCAGAATAAGTCAAATCAGTGTCTTGTGTCTCATCTCCCCACCACAGACTTTGAACAAAGGATTGAAGTACAAGTGATCCCTGGGGAAAGGTCCAAGAGAAATAAGTAAGAAAACAGAAAATGTACACTGGGGAAGGAGAAGGAACAGCCAAGGGGCAGCTGCAAACAATAGTCCAACCTCATCTTCATCTCACTGCTGCCTCTGGACCAAATGCTGTTTCCAGCTTTTCAGACCTTAAAGCAAAGATACTAGACTTTTGTACCTGCTCTCTAGTTATTGACAGTGACTCCTGAAGTCAGGGGTGAAACTCCCAGACACTTCTGGCTTTTAAAATGGAATCTTGAGGAATGCCAGTCCATGAGGACATCTATCTGACTGTAAAACAGTTTAGAGACCCTTCTCAATTCCCAGCCTGCTGCCTTTGAACTCATATTGCAGCCTTGGGCTCGCAGAATGTTGACATATTTATAATACATAAGACTATAATAAAATAAAGAAAACTTATGGATCAACAAGGACATCACGTATTACTCCATATCCTTCCTGTTCTCTTTACTGAAGCTGTGAGGTTCGCCTTAAAGCAGCATGATTTGAACATCTACTCATTTGCATATAAATTTTCCTCTTGTTCCTTAGTCTAACTCTAGCTAATTTTTTTAGGACATTCCTGCTGATTCCCATAATTTTTTTTTTTTTTTTTTTTTTTTTTTTTTGGTCCTTTATGGCCTTGACTGGAGACCTGAATTTCCCTTTGATCTGCAAAAAAATCCAAACTGGTATTATCAAAAACAATATACAGTAAACAAGTAGAGAACAGATTTTATTCAGACTAGAGACCAATCATTGATGGGAATGTTTCCAAGTAAAGAAAGGAGACCAGGGGTCTTATAAAGGCAGGAAAGCAAGGAGATCATTCACAGGTCTGTGGGAACAATGGACAAGAATGGAAGGAATCTTATTAGAGCCGAAGGACATCCGAAGTGGTATTCTGGAGAAGTATGCAAGGGCAAGGTGGTCCTCTGTGGTTAGTCATTTCTATGAAAAACAAAGAGGTGAATGTATTTGTTATGACTTTATATGTTATTTATTTATGTAGTATGTGTGTGCACACAGGCATGTGTACTCTTGTAATACATGTGTGAAGGTGAGAAGACAATGAGGTGAAGTTGGTTCTCTCCTTTAACCATAGGGGTCCTAGAGATCAAAGTCAGGTTATCAGTCCTAGTGGCACTCACCTTCCCCCACTAGGCTATCTCATCAGAGTGACACCAGAATCTTTGATCATTATTATTTCCCAGATAATACAGGTTCAAATACTGCAGCATTGTCAAGATATTTATAAGCATAATCCAGAAATTAACCTACCAAGTTGGGAAATGATTACAAAGAAAACAGGAAGGGTCCTTTGGGCATAGCTATCAATCCATAAAATACTGGCATTGACACATTTAAAACACTGCTCTCCATAGAGGAGCAGTTTCTGTGAGCTACACAGACCTGCACCAAAATTCTTCTTTTGAGAAAAATGTGTGTTGTTTGATGTTTTCCTGGAAGTTCTTATCTTGGTGCCAGGACATGACAGAGGCCATCTTGAGTTGTAGTTTCCATGTTGCCCCTGGATGATACTGGTCTGTTTTCATAAACAGTGTCTCAGCATATTATAGATAAATGAAACCACAGAAGCCTTGATGTGCAAGCCTAATGACTAGATAAGTCACCATTGACCCCAGAGTGCACCAGTGTTGGTTATCTTTATTGTCAGTTTGAATCAATTTAGAATTATGTGAGATGCACCTCTGGCCTTGTCTATGAGATACTTCTAAAAGTCTTAACTGAAGAGGAAAAGAATACCTTAAAGTCCTGAATGCAGGTCTAGTGTCAAAACTGAATAAGGAGGAAGAAAGGAGCAGAGACGGTGCATGAGCACAGCTGTTCATTGTTCCCTGCACTCTGTTCCTGCTGCCGTGACTTCAGTGCATGGTGAACTGTATCCCTCAAACTGCGAGCCAAAATAAATCTGTCCTTCCCTCTTTAATGGCTTTTGTCAGCTATTTTATCACAGAACAAGAAAAGTTGACAATGCGGTGCCTGATGCCCTTCTGATAGCCTGAAACTATGCACATCCTAAGTTTGGTAAAAATAGCTTTTGTCTCATCTTCTATATAAGTTTCTTCCTCTGGCACATAGCTCAAAGTTCTGTATTGATCTTGTTTCCACCTTTGCCCATGCTTCTGTTAGTAAGTCTCTGACAAACTGCACTCTGCCGTCTAGGATCACTCTGATTCTTTTGATTCTTGTTCTAAAACAATGTCTTACTGTGTAGCCCAGGCTCAGCAATGAGTCCATGAATATCCTGCTTCAGCCTCTTTCCTACTGAGTAAACAGATGTTACCACCACAGTCAGGATGTATGCTTCTTCCTTTGTCTCACAGCATCTGGCCGTCAGTTTCCTTTGCCCCTTTGAAGACTCATTAAAGACAATGTAATTCCCCAAATGTCAATAGTTTTGAAATCCAACTGGGAACCATAGCTGACCATGGAAGGAAGGAAAGAAGAAAGAAGGAAGGAAGGAAGGAAGGAAGGAAGGAAGGAAGGAAGGAAGGAAGGAAGGAAGGAAAGAAGGAAGGAAGGAAGGAAGGACTCCAGTACTGTGAACGAAAACTCATGCAGAAAGGGATATGAACAGCAGGCATGCTGAACACCTCCTGACACTGAGCTGCCAGAGCTTGAATTCGGGCTTCTCTGAGCAGACACCTTGGCTCAGGTTTACAGCAGATCAGCCATCCTTTCTAACTAATCAGCATCTGAGGCAGGTGGTCCCTGGACTGCCAGAAGGTGGGGGTTGGTCAATATGCTTCTCCAAGTCGAGTTTTTGGTTGTGTGATGTTTCCTTGATGTTAATTGTTGCTTGTTTTGCAATATTGGAAATGAAACCCAGGGTCTCACATATGTTAAGTAGCTCTCTGCCATAAGGCCATGGCCCCAGGAGACCTCTTTTCTGCTTGTCTGTTCTTCATCGCTCCTTATTTATTACATGTAGTTCCTTGTCTCATTTCTACAAGATCACAAAGTCAACCTCATATCCACAGTAGCATCTAATTTTATAACTTCAAGTGAAACTTCAATTTTCACTAACATCTCATCACCCTTGTCCCTAGGAATTAGAGGAATTCCTTTTTCATGATGTCTGCTTTCAAGGAAACTGGAAATGGAAAATAAATAGGCCCCATTGTGCCCCACAGTTGGCTATTAGAGAAATCCAAAGCTGCTGAGGTTCTCCTGTCACATTATCTGAATTAGTAAGAGGAACTTAAAATTAGACACACTTCCTACCACAGAGCAGACTTCAGCGATTCTGTAGAACATACCTGTGCACTCAGGTTCTTCAGTCTGGAGACAACCAAGATTTTCCCAACTATGAATGATGCCCTTACCTGGAAAAGATGCTTTTCACAAAGACAATCTCTGCTTTCCCCAAAGGTTAAAGGAGAGGGAAAGAGCAAAGGAGGAAGGGAGGAGAGAAAGGAGAGAAAAAGAAGAGAACAGGAAGAAGAGAAATTTTCAATTCTGTTTTCATTCAAATAGCTGAGAGAACTGGGAGCCTAAGATAACCAATCAGTTATTTGCTAGCAGAATTTTCCTGGGAAGGAAAAAGAGTACTTAGACTCAAAATGTATACATTTCTTCCAAAATGTCATTCAGCATCTATCTTTCTCCCAGATGGTGACAAACCTTCCTTGTTCCTGTCAAAACGCCAACTTTTAGCATCAGCCTTAATAATAAAAGCCAGATCCAAAATATCTGACAAAGGAATTGCTACTTTGCCAGTGAAAAGTTTATCGCTCGTTTACTTTAAGATGCCAAACCCCTGTGTTTTATTTCTTTACTGTTCTCTCTTAATTATAAAAAAAAAAAATCAGTTCCTTCTATTTGGTTGAAATTTTCCCTAGAAACCTTTCACTTATGTACTTCTTTTCCTTCTTTTAAGTATGATGATTTAGAATGCTTCAATACAAATTTCATAACAAGGGCCCACAGTCCTTACTGATTCTAATATGACTGGCACTACCAGTATTTATGTGGATAGTAGATAACGATGATGATAATGCTCATAAATAATAATAATTGAAGTTCTTTTTATTTTTTGAAACAGAAAACCCTTTTTTTCAATTTTTTTCTCTGCTTTATCTTTTAATTTGTTTGTTTCCCCTCAATGAGGAAGAAGAGGCATACAGCCTAATAATACGATCTGTGAATAGATCTCAGTCTTAGGGAGAGAAAAGATTTATATTTCTTGTGTTTGTATCTCCCTGAGGACAGTCCAAAGACCCAAGGCAGCAAAACAGAGGTAAGAATTCAGGTTTTTATGGCTAGATAACCTTGGAACCATAGGAGAACAGAAGTACAAAAGGAAGACAGTTCAGAGGCAAGGAGATTGCACTGAGCTTTAGTGAAGGGTTTCTACATAATATACATGGTCCTAAGAACTCGGCACTGATTCTTTCATATTAAATGCTCAGAGTACCCTGAGATGGGTACTAATGTCATCTCTGCAGATGAGAGAACTGAGGCTGGGAGAAGTGGCATCCCAATGTCACCCAGCAGAAGCAACAAAGCTAGGAATTTAGCCCATGTCACCTGACTCCTAGACACGATCCGGGAAAGATCCAGAATGTTCCTGAACACACTTGAGCCATGTTGTACACTTAGTCAGAAACTTTTACACTCCCTTATTATCTTGGCAGCCTTCCCAGGTATCATCACCAGGGTTCCAGAAATCCAGGATAGCCATACCACAGTAGAGAATTCCCAGACCTTTTCCTTCCCATCTCCCGCAGCCAACAAGAGTCCCCAAGCATACAGAGACTGCCTCTCTTCCTGCAACTTCTTCTGTAGATGTGGAGCTCCTGCCTGCTTCTTGGCAACTCCACACCTTCATGCCATCCAAGTTTTAATTGCTTAACACCAGACGTTCTTCGGCTGTTTCCACGGAACCTTTCAACCTCCCTGGGCCTAACACAGAGTTTCCAACGCCTGAATAATGATTCCAGCCTTCAGAAATATCCCACATGGTCCATCTCCCAATGCCTTTGGCTCGACTCCAAAGTTGCCTTTCACCTTCAGCCTGCTGAACGTGGTGTGGCATTTTCTAGCACCAAAAGCGCTAGCCCCATGCTTATGATGACTGGCCAGCCCGTACGCTTGCCCACCTTCAGTGCTCTCTGCCACCCTTTTCATGAAGGCTGTTATCTTTCTGCATGTACAGGCAACCATGTTACAGGACATCAGGCACCAGGGTTGGTTATATGCCCTGGGGTCCAGTGGCTTCTACCCCTGAGCGCATATTACCACACCCACCCAGAGTTTGACGGGTACAGTGGATCCGAACTCTGGTTCTCCCACTTGTGCAGCCTCAGAATTACTTTCTTAACATTATCTTAGAGTGTTAGGAACAGGAATTAACTTTTGGTACTCTTTGGAACACATAAAAACAGTTCAAGTCTCTACTAGCCAGTCCGCACCAAGAGACAATAAATCTTGGTCCAATTGCTCATTGACCTGTCTCGGGTAACTTGAGCAAGTCTGCACAAGATAGATTCTCAATAAAGAAGTTAGGGTTTAGGGTCAGGAGGAGATCTGCAGGTAAAGGGAATTTGTCCCCAAACTGACAACCTGAGTTTCATTTCCAGAAGCCACATGCTGGAAGGCGATAACTAACTCAGACCAATTGTCCACTGACCTCCATTCACACTGCGACATATGTAATGTATATGTGCACATACATTCACACACAGGACAGATAAATACTTAGTTGTTTTTAAAGAACTTATGATTTGGTCAATAGATCAAAGGATACCATGATGTGTTATGTGTTTATTGAGCATGGAATAAACACAATAGGAAGGAGACTGTAAGGAGATGAGCTGTATCTGCGTCAGGCCCTGCCTCTCTGAGATGCAGGAAAGCATTGTATTGATTCTTTAAATACAATCCATAAGCATTATATCTGGCCTTTGGAATGAGATGGCTTCTTCATTTTTTTAATCATGAGTGTGAGTTTGACGTTTTAGGATGCCGTTGGTCCTGGTGCTGCTCAACACTTTCATTTGTCAGATTTGAAAATCACAACTTCCTCATAGACTTGAAGAAATGTGAATAAACTTATGTAAGAAAACGAGAAGGCTTGGGATTAATGACTTGTAAATTCTATCTGACTTACTGATTCTTTCAACAACCAAAAAATAAAAAACAAAAGTATAATTTTTTTTTAGACTCTGGAAGAGAATCTAGAGTTACAAAAACATGTTCCTGGCCCTTGTGGAATTCCACACCCCATGCAGGAGAAAGACAAACCCAACATGGGCTTCTGCGCTAGAAGGAGCCCCGGAGGGGTCTGCATATCATAGAGATACCAACACACCAGGCTTCTTGCAATAACAGAGCATATCTCTGCAGTTGCTGAATTCAATCTTTGACTGGCAAAGGTTGACACTGCCCCGAGGAAGCCCATCCATACCTTCATCACAGGCTAAGGGGCAAAGACCAGTCCTGGAAACTCCAGATATGCAAGATTTCTTGCCCTAGGAAGCTGTGCTAAGTTTATCTGTATGGCAAATGGCTGCACGCATCAGACTTAGTGAATCTGGCAGACTGCTGTTTACAGGCAGCAGAGAATTATTCAATGGCTGCAGTAGGCAGGTGCTGATAAACGGCCCTGGCTTCCCAGACTGCAATACTATGTCAGGCTTTGCCACCTTACAAATTACATAAGAACAAGCAAATTAGCATAGATGAGAAATAGATACCCACAGATGTGGAGTCTTTCTTTTCCTTTAAGTACATACACTAGAGGTACTTAACATAAAAGGCACATCACCAACCGAAATAGAAGACTGGGATGTGGAGGGAGGACCCCGAGTTTGTAAATGACATCGGTGAAGAGATGCTCCCTGGGAGATGCAGAGAGGGTATCTGATTGGGTGGGATGACACAATCCCTGTGTTCTTCGTAGTCCAAACATAAACCCTGTTAGTAGCCTTGGTTTCATACATCATGTGTTCACCTTAATACAAAGCTATTTCCTGAGCAAACTCTATGTTCTGACACTTTTTTCTATGCTGACAAAGCAGCAGTAAAAGCCTTGAGGATGGCTGGGGATGTTCCTCAGCTGATAGAATGCTTTCTTAGCACACACAAAGCTCTAGGTTCAGTCCCCAGTGCTGCATAAAACTAACGTGGTGGCTCACGCAAGTCTGAAATCTCAGCTCTCAGGAAGTGAAGGTGAGACCACCTCCAGGTGCCCAGAAAGCCTGAGGCCAGCCTGGGTTACATGAAAACATGCTGACCCTGCTATCCTCCCACCACCCAAAAAAAAAAAGAAACAACTTTGAGAAACTATATTTTAGAGGCCTCAGGTGGCTCAGTTGGTAAAACACCAGACCTCAAGTCGAGAGGGCTTGGGTTCAAACTCAAGCAGAGAAACTATATTTTGAGAAACCAACAGAAAATAAAATTCAAATTTTGCCAGCAGTAATAACAAGATGCGCAGACAGTTATACACGTTATGGTGACAAATTGCAAGCACGGGAAGGCAGTAAGAATGACATGGAGCATGAGAGAGAAGTGGGGATGGCGTGTGGAAGTATGTGCCGCTCTGTTGAAAGGACAGGACAGGCTTCCCGAGAGAGTAACCCGTAAGCCAAACACTCATGCTCCCACTGCCCACACAACCACCAGCAGCCACATATGGACTTCTTGTCCACACTGGGGCGGGCAGCATAGAAGAAGCCACACCAGAGTCCTAAGACTTGATACAAATGAAGAGATATTAATTGTTTCCTAATAACCACTTAATAGGGATTTGACAGTAGCAATACTTGGGATAATTTGGTTAAACACATTAGTAACTAGTAACGTTCACATTCCAACATTAAGCAGTACCCTGGTGATTTTAGCAGGTGGTGGTTCTCACAAAGGAGCTGTCTGTCCTTCCTGCAGCACTCCAGCAAAGCCGTGAGCACGGCTGTACCTTGGCTTTGATCACCCCTCTGTCAGGAAGTCTGGAAGCTTGTCTTAAACATTGTGTGTGGAGGTCAGTGGTCCTGAACCTCTTGCTCAGTAGCCTGGCTCAACTCCTGCACAGAATCTCCTAAAAATCACCAGTCTTCTGCTTGGCCAGCAGCTCTCTCATCAGCAGAGGCAAAGTGTGTGTGTGTGTGTGTGTGTGTGTGTGTGTGTGTGTGTGTGTGTGTCTGTGTGTCTGTGTGTCTGTGTGTGTCTGTGAGTGTGTGTAAGTATTTGTATGTGTGTATGTGGTGTGTGTGTGTGACTGTGTATGAGCGTGACTGTGTGCATGAATCTGTAGGGTGTGTGTGAGTATGTGTATGTGTGAGAGTATGTGTGTGTGTGAGGAACAGACCTGTGCCAGCTCTCTGGGCTTTGCCTCCAGTACCAACACCTGTTCTCTTGGCCACTGTGACTGTCACTAAGTTTGACTTCGCCAGAAATGAGAAGTACCAATTATTTTCCCCAGAAACTCAGGGGTTTTCTAGTGTTTTGATGTCTGCCTGAGAAATAGGTGATTTTGGAAGTAGCTGATGCCAACAATGTGGTAAAAGGCAAAAGACATTTTCAAGGAGCTTCGGGTTTCCTCTCTAGATGAGGGATATCAGATCAACCTGATGATGTAAAATAAACACAGAATCTACTGCACCAGACTCTTCTCTTTAGTCTTGTCTGATGTGTGTGACAGTCTGTAAATGAGGACAATTTCATATTGAGATGGGTGCTATGAGTTTTAAATGGAACAATCCAAAGGATGTACTCAATACACTATTTTATTTTATCCTTTCTTGAGATTACATCTACCTCTACCCTTCCAAAGGCAACATACTCCTAAGAAAAATTAATTGCATTGCCCTTCACAACATCACAGACACAGCTGACACAGAGCAGAAGACAAGTTGAAGTATCTCCTCCCCTCAATTCTCAATTCTCCTCCATTCTTCATCCAGGAAACATCACAAACCAAAGTTCCCTGATGGCTTTTCAATATTACATTTACTTATACTTGGGGGAGGGGCATGCAAATGTATGACGGTCAGAATAACTTACAAGAGTCAGTTCTCTCCTTTCACCATGTCTGGTCTCTCCTTACCCCCTACCGTGGATTCAGGTCATTAGGTTTGGCAGCAATCTCTTTTACCTGCTGAGCCATCTCACTGGCTCTCCAGTGAGTTGTTATTTGAGGACACTCTAGCCCGTGCTTTGTCAATATTGTCTATCAATGTTTCCATTTGACAGATAGCAAAACCAAATCCCGGAAATTATGTGAAATTCTCACAACTGGCAGAACTGCAGTACCATTCACAATATCCAAATCACAGAACCCACCTACATGCCCCTCAGCAGATGAGATGAATAAGAAAACATAGTGTGTATGTACAATGGAGTGAACAGTAAAGAAGAATGAAATTATATCCTCTGTAAGAGACTGGCTGGAACTGGAAAGCTGATGCAGTTTGGTAATATGCACAGTTTACATTTAAAACCAAAGCATGAAGGCTGGTGAGCTGGCTCCATGAGTGAAGCACTGGCTGTCAAGCAAGAGGACCTCAGCTCATCTCTAGAAAACATATAAGGAGCCATATGTGGTAGCACACACTGGACCCTTGGAGGAGAGGCACAGATAGGTGGATTCTCTGGGGCTCACTGTCCAGCCAGCTCTTTTTTTCTTGATAAGCTCTAAGCCAGTGACAGACCCTGCCTCAAAACACATGATGGAGACAGCATCTGAGGAACAACTCCAGAGGTTTTGGCCAATCTCTGGCCTCCAGGTGACCCTACGTGCATGTGTAGACAGGTCTGCACATAACCTGAACAAAAATGAACATGGACACATACATTCAAGCCGTGAAACCAGAGGGAAACTATTTAGGGAAAAGTAAAGAATAAATAGGAACAAGGAAATTAAAAGGATTATGTGGGAGTGAATGATTGAAGTCTATAATAAACTTGTTTGACAATGTCATGATGAAACCCATCATTATGTACAATTAATATAAACTAATAAAATCAAATTCAAAACTTAACTGGAATTCCAAAGCAGGCATTGTAAATTTTCCATTCCCGTCTCTCTGAACTATCTCAGGATGGCAGCTTGACCTCTCCTTAGTCCCCTTCAGTGCTAGCGAAGTCAGTGCCTCACAGGACACTTATTAGTCAGCATTCACTGAGTGCCTCCTGGGGGCACAGTGCATTCCCTGTACATAAAAGCTGGCAATCGTGAGTTCAGTCCTATGAGACAGGCACCTATTGTTCTTCCCAGTTCCAGGTAAGTCATTGAAAACTAAAGTTACTACTCTGTTCACACACTGATAAACGAGGGTTCAGAACCAGGGATTAATAATGTGAAAACCAAACACCTTCTTTCCTCTTAGGGATAGCACAATTCATATCCCTACAGACACAGATGAGAGTCTGGTAGATGTACTGGTACCCTGTCCTGTGTCCATTGGCCCTGTTATCCTGGACAGCTCCATCGATCTATTTAGCTATTTAGCGGAACACACTTCTAATTCCTGGAACTGGGGAGAGCAAGTTAGCTCTGGGTGGTACCTCACTAAGCCTTGGCCACTTTGTAGACAAGATGAACTACAGCCTGGACCAAAAGCTGTCTGGGAATGATCCATCAGCATTCCTTAAGTAGGCCTCACTGAGCTGTTCACAATCTCCTCCTACCTATGAGATAAGTAGTGACGTATGATGTTCATTTGCTCTTCTATTCCAGCAGAAATATGGCGGGCACCATCAATTTCCCTGTTTGTTCCCTGACCCTCTGTTCCTGGGTTAAGCAGCCTGCTTTGTCTACATTTGTCAGTTGATACAAGCTTCTCTCTGCCATAGGCACCACTATTGATGAATGCCGTCAGAAAATGGAGCCTTGAATAATGTATAAAAAGAATTGAACATGCAAAGTCTTCCTGGGAAAGGGAGGGTTGTGTGGGGGTGGGGAGCCAGTGTTATATGTTTGCTCTGTTGGAGCGCTTTCATTTACAAAGCATATTTGTCAAGTCTTTTGCTAAGAGTAATGCTACGGAGCAGCCTCCCATCATTCTTGTTAATGGGACTGTCTGTGTGTTACAGTAAACAGCTATAACTCTTCAGCTAGAGCCATTGTGCAGCAGGCAGAGTTTTTTCAACATCCAATTAAGGGTGTCTCCAATTTGCCAGCCAGTATCATGAAAGCCATGACTCAGCCATAAGGCAACCTGGGCATTATGGAGACCTCTCAGAGTGGAGAGCAAGCTTGGGGATTATTGCCTTTCTCTCTGCCCAATGAGACATATGGGATCTGGCTTTGGACTTAGACAACCTTAGATGCAACATATCTAAAGGCCATCAAGTTGCAGCATTTACTACTCAAGGTCAGAGGCTTGGAAGACAAGACGTTCCCAAGCTCTCATAGGTGTAGAAGAGTATGGGAATTAAGAGCGTGGTTCTGAGAGCTGGGGTGATTGTTCAGTAAATGAAGTTCTTGCTTTGCAAGCATGAGAGCCTGAACTCATTCCCCAGAACCAACATAAAATCATCCTGTAATTACAATGCTCGGAAATCAGAGACAGGTGCCTTCATAGCCAGACACCCTAGTGACTAAGTACCAAACCAATGAGATAACTTGTCTCAAAATGAAAGATGGATGGTACTGAATAACAGCATCCAAATTTTACTGTCGACCTTCACAGACACACATGCATACATGAATGTGTACTCAAATACACCTGTGAATGTCCTCTTACCCCACAAATACACACACACAAAAGAAAAAAAAAACTTGGCTCTAGAGCAAACGCTACCTGGGTTCTATTCTCAAACTAGCAATGTACAAGCTGTGTGACCTTGAATACATTATTTAGCTTCTCTGTGCCTTGGCATCTCATTGACAGAAGGAGAGAAAATAAAGCTCCTGTTTATAAAGCTGTTTTGAGAATCAAATGAAACTGTGTGGTGGGTGTAGCAAAAGGTACCATCACCATCACAAGACTACTGTCTGCTCCACCTTCATCATTATCATCATTTCATAACCTTAGTGATGTCTTATTTCTTACCTCTCTGTGCCTACTCCATCACTATTTATCCTCTAAGTTCTACCTCAAATTCTATTTCCAATGACAATGACTAACAAAAGCTCTTCTTATAATTAAGAATTTTATTGGAGGGTTCTACTATGTACCAGGTCCATACATGAGTCTCATAACCATTTGATAGGGTGCTTCTCTCCCCCATTTTGTTGATGTTAACCTTAATGCTTCAGTAACTTGCCAAGGGCTCTGTGTTTATCTAGTGGTAGTGAAGCCACTGAAAAGGTATGCCCAGCTTCAGAGCCTGCTGCTTCCCACCGCTGGCTCAGGATCAGTCCTTTCTTTCTGCAATTTTATTACAACTTTTCAGTGCTTATCTTCTCAGAAGCTATGCTACCCAGAAGAGTCTGACATTCTTAAGACCCTATGATTCATTTGCTTTGTTGGAGTGCCTTCATTTACAATGCATATTTGTCAAGTCTTTTTGCTAAGAGTGATGCTACCTCTCCATTCTTTTTGTTTGTTTCTGTTTATGTTTTGAGACAGAGAATGACTAAGTAGCCCAGGCGGGCTTCAGAGTTACGATGTCCCTGCCCCAGCCTCTCAAATGCCAGGAGTATGGATGCATACCACCTCCTACAGCTTCTAACATCTATTCCATCATGTATTTTTCTTAAGTCCAAGATGCTAAGAGTCTGAGATACCATTCAACTCATCATCTTGCATCTTGTGGGCTAACAAATTAAGTGAAACCTTGTATCAAGAGCTCATACAAGGCTACTTGGAGTCTGTGGCCAAAAGAATACTGGAACTGGGTTTTGTGACTGGCAGGTTTCTAATCCATTCCCACCCAGTAAGATGATGTTAAGGAGGATGCTGAGTGGCCTGTGATGGGTTTTGAGGTTTGGAGAAAACAGAAGTATGGAAAATAGATATTTGTTCTTTAGATGGCTTAAATGAGGGTACCCCATTAGAGCAGACCCTGCTGAACATGACGCCATCTCTCTCATCAGATGTAAATACAAATGCACTGAAAGATAAGTATTCCCTTAGTTCAAAGACCCACATGCAAAGTATATGCAAAATATATGCAAAGTAATGATGAGATGCCTCACCTCAAGCGAGGAAACAAGTTGACCACAGGTCACCATCTCTGAAACCATGAACCAAAATAAATCTCTCCTCATTTGAAATAATTTCCCTCAGACATTTTTCCACAGCAATGAAAAAGCTAGCTAGCACAGTGGACAAGAGACTTCAAATAGCAAAATGAGGCTAAAACAAAAGGCAACTGCAACCAGTGAGGCTGGGAAGGTAGGTCTCCTATGAGTATGTACATTAAAGAAAAGTTTTATAACAAGGTCAGCAGAGAGAACAAGAAAGCAGGGAGGAGGAGATGAGGGGTGCCAGGAAATAGAGGCTTAATGTTTGTGTAAATTGAAAGAAGGAATCTACTTGGAAATGAGAAAAAGCAAGATTAAAATGGAAAACACAGCCCCAAAGCTATTAATACCCAACAGATCCAAATTGAAAAATAAAAGCTATGGCTGAAGCATATAGTTCTCAAAATGAATTCGTGTCATAAACCATTAACATCAGCTCTACCTTATTACCTGTGATCCTGGAAAGAGGGGCTGCAAGTCTGGCAGGGCAGCCACCTGATTGGAGACCAGCAAGTGCCCTGCTCCCAGAACAGGCCAGTTCCCTCCTCCTGTGACCACACACTGTGTCCTTCTCTCACCCCCTACAGAAGCTCAGTGATGTCTCAGCTCTGCCCTTGACTCAGGGAAGACTTTATGCATCAGCAAATGCTACTGCTGAAAAATTCTAAAATTAAGAGACTTCATTATTTCCTCCTTCACTTTATTTATTTACACAATAGGCCTGCACAAATTGCCTGTCCCTTCATGAATACTAGCATTGATGAAGAGTGTGTCAACTCTGATCTGCCCTTGGGTCTCAGTAAGTGCATTTACCTATACCTGAGTCGTGTGCAAGAGCAATGACGGTGGCTGGTGGTACTACAATGTCTAATGATGCCTAAAGACCTCTCCCCACTGGCCCATATGCATTGGAATATGGCACAGTTCCAGCCCCTGGTGTGTTGCAACACATTATGATCATAAATATGTGTCATTGGAACACATTCACTTTGGACCTTTGCACTTTCCTGCCATGTGAGTTATGTGAGGTCTCAGCCTATTCTTTCTAGTCTACAAAACCATTGTGAAGATTAAATGAGAAGATGGTTGATGCCTAGAGAAAAACACTCAAGGTTGAAAAACACTCACGTGTGCACTCACACACATGCATGAACACAAAGTAGGAGCCAGCACTGAGTTTGTGCAACTGATTCCTCAAACCACCATGACTTTTTCTGAGATTATTCTTCTATTTAAGAAGGGCTTGGGATTTGCAGGGCACTGGAGAAGAGCCCCTGAGTTCTTGTGTGGACAGTCTCAGATATCAAGGTGTAGGTTCTTAGTCAGCTGAGATGAATTCCTGTAGAAATGCATCTTCAAAGGTTTTGAAAGCTATATTTTCTCTGCACAGGAAGCTCGGATTGCATGCATACTCTTGTACAGTTTTCAAGTGCTAACCCTCCTCAGTTTCCATACCCAGCACTTTATCCACGTAGAGAAAAACTCAAAACATGCTGCTGTTGGGAGTGATACAGCAGCCTTACTTCATTCAACCAGTCTAATTAATGCCACATTTTTGCTGGGTGTACAAAACTGGGCAACTCGTTAGCTGGTCTCTTGGCTTCCAGTCTTTACCACACAGACTCTAGAGCTACACTGCCAAATCACTGTCATGACTCACCCAGTCTCCTTGTATTAAGAAATCAAAATCCTCCATTGGTCCTAGCATTCTTGTCTAATCTCCTCTAGCCTTCTCTCAGCCCTCTTCTGAACTGCATGACTTTACCTCACCTGGAAAATAATGATATTAGATAAGGCTGATGGAAAATTTAACAGTATAAAACATAGCAAACATAATCATATCTAACCCACTTCCCCTTCTTCCTAGGAGATGAACTCTGATTTCTATAAGAACTAAGAAAATATTCTCTCCTTCCCTCACATAGGTCGCTTGCCACCTCATTTATTCCTAAACACACAGGCACACATTCACAGGCATGAATGTGCAAGTGATCATGAAAGCACACAGAGTAAGGCATGCTAGAATAACTCTAGGAGTACTGAAGGTTGTATAGACACCCTGTCACTAGCAGCAAATTGTGGGGGCACTATTCAGAGTTGAGGAGACCACAAATAGGCAGCCACAATGCAGAAAGTTGCAAATCTTTCCTTAGAAGGACATCTGTACTGAGCACCATGCTTTCTTTTACACCTATGGGAATCAGTTCTAGTTCCACCCCTGCTGGTTCTGCTTCCCTCCCTACAGTGCAGAGCCAGGACTGCCCCAGCTCTCCAGTGAACACAGGAAAGATCCATTTGCATCCTTGCCTGTATCTATGGCTTTATGGCTCAGTATCCAAGAAGTGCCTCAAACAAGAGATATTTAATTTACAGTCAGGATGAGAGAACTCCAATATGTTTTCTATAGCCTCTTCTTCAAATATGCAATTTGGTTCTTGAAGAGAGATTTCAGATTCAGAGTGTTCATTCCAGCCTCAGGGGTCTCTACTAGACAATTCTTGATTATTTCCTAAAATATATTTCTCACTGGGACAACAGAAAAGATCCAAGCTAAGATAGAATGCCTGTGAACCCAGTCTGTCCTTTCCTTTCTTCCTTCTTACTTTCTTTTCTTCTTTTCTCTTTTTCTTCATTCCTTTCTGGGTCTCATATATCCCAGACTGGCCTTGAATTCACTATGTGACCAATGATAACCTTGAACTTCTGGTCCTTCTGTCTCCTCCTCCCAAGTGCTAGAATTACATTTGTGTGCCACCATATACCATGAATGTAGTGCCAGGAAACGCACTCAGAGCTTCATGCATGCTGGCCAACATTTACCAACCTAGACACACCCAATGTCCCTGGAATCTTTAGACCATTGTTTTTCTTTTCCTTTCCCTTTCCTTCTTTTCTTTTTTCTTTATTTCTTTTTTGTTTTTGTTTTGTTTTGTTTGTCTTTTGAGACAGAGTTTGTCTGTGTAGCTTTGGCTGTCTTAGAACTTGCTCTGTAGACTAGGCTGGCCTTGAACTCATAAAGATCTACTTACCTCTGACTCATAAGTGCTGAGAGTGAAGACGTGAGTCACCACAACCTGGCTTTAGACCACCATTTCTCTACCACCTTGTTTGGGTCTCTTTTGTTGTCTCAGTTTATTCTACATAGTTCATGCAATCCCATTGGTTCCTTCTAACAAATTTGAGCTCCCTAAGAATAAAAACCATGTTTTTTGTTTGTTTGTTTGTTTGTTTGTTTGTTTGTTTTGTTTTGTTTTGTTTTTTATCTATGGCTCCAAAGAATACTTTACTAAGAAAAGCATGGACTGTGGCATTTTACATATATGAAACCACATGTCCATGTTCAGACATATTAGCCTTGAAATCCACACGGTTTCTTAATTTCATTTTGGTTTTTTTGTTATAAAATGGAAGTAATACCCCCTGCTATATAATACCATCATGCTTAATATGTGATTAACACAGAGAAAAAAAGAAAAGAAACTAGCAAGTACTGAATATTTTCTAAAATTCTAGACACATAGCTGATACTTTATCAATCTTCTCACATCTTTTCTCATACAACTCACCCTGCCCAATTCTTATTCAATTCCATTTACTAACCTCTTACCAAATGTCATGAATAACACTGAGTACTGGGGGTACAACAAAGGCCCAGGTAGACTGATGGTCTTCAGAGAAATTACAGTCTTTTGAGTGAGATATGCTGCAGAGGAAAGGGGAGATGTCTTCTAAACTGGGAGTTGAGAGATAGCATTCCAGAGGAGAGAAGATTACAGTAAAATGACAAACCAATGTTTACTGGACATTGTGAGATCAAAGAAAGGGGCAAGGCTTGTTCAAAGGAGGATATTAAAATACAGACATTAGCAGAAACCTAATCAAAACTGGCCCTAGGCAATCTGGGTCATGGTCAAGAGGGGTTTTTTTGTTTGGTTTGGTTTGGGTTTGGGTTTGGGGGGGGGGTTATTGTTGTTGTTGTTTTGTTTGGTTGTTTGGTTGGTTTTTTGCCTTACACTTCCAGGACACAATCTAACATTGAAGGAAGTCAGGGCAAAAACTCAAGGCAGGAACTTAAAGACAGGCCTGGTTGCTAATCCACACAACATTACCTCTAACAAGGAACTCACTCACAGCCAAGGAAGTACTGCAGAAATAATGCAGGAATTCTGCTTGCTCATTCACTCACATACCTAGCCTTTGCTAGGTTTCTTATGTAAACAAAGACTAATTGCCCAGGTAATAGTATCTCCTACAGTGGGTTGGGCCCTTGTTTTAGTCACTGCTCTATTGTAATGAAGAGATACTATGACTACAGAAACTTCTATAAGAGAGAGTTAGGTTATAATTCCAGAGGCTTAGTCCATTATCATCAAGGTAGGGGAAAGGCAGGAGCATGGTGACAGGCATGGAAACCATGGTGCTCAAGAATCAGTTGAGAACTACATCCTGATCTACAGGCAGAGAGAGATAAAGTCTTGGCCTGGCATGGGCTTTTGAAACCTCAGAGCCCACCACCAGCGACATACTTCTTTCAACAAGGCCATATCTCCTCGCCCTTCTAATCTTTTCAAATAGTGCCACTCCCTGGTGACTAAACATTCAAATATATGAGCCTATATGGGTCATTTTCATTCAAATGACCACATCCTTCCTACATTAATTAATAATCAAGACCATTCTCCAAAGATATGTCCAACAGCCAATATGATCTGAGTAACCTCTCAACTGAGACTCCCTTCTCAGATGACTATAAGCTATGCCAAGTTGATAATTAAAGATAGTTAAGACAGTTATGAATAACAAAAACTAAAGTTTTAGAATTTTCTTAAGCTTTTCTTTTTGAGAATTCCATACATGAGTACTCTATTTTCATCTCTTATCCAACTATCTAACTCCTCTTGTGTCCCCCTACTTAATAACCTCTTCTCCTTTAATTATTATTGTTACACACACACATACAAAATCTATTGGGTTAAGTGTGTGTGTGTGTGTGTGTGTGTGTGTGTGTGTGTGTGTGTGTGTG
>NW_026588752.1:1074763-1184281 GCF_907164565.1 Psammomys obesus | reverse complement strand
TGTGTGTGTGTGTGTGTGTGTGTGTGTGTGTGTGTGTGTGTGTGTGTTTAGAACTGACAGCCTGAGACTGGATCTATCAGGAGGCTTATGCCAAGATAAGACCGATTTCTCTCTCAGCAGCCATTTGTTGCCTGTTGCTTTTCATCTAGGGGTGAACCTTGTAAGATTTCATCTATTTAAGTTGACATGTCAACTTGTATTGTCATTGTATGGGTCTTGTTTAGGAAACTGTATTGTTGAGATTCCATGGGTGCAGTTTCCCTGTCCTATATAGATGACACATTATTGCTGCAGACGTTGTAGTCTTTGCTCATACAATCTTTCTACCCCACTTCTACCATGTTTCCTGATTTCTAGTATAAGACTCAAATTTTAGATGTATCTGTTGGAACTGGGAACCCTACAACAGTTCTCAGCATTTTAAACAATTTTGACTCTCTGGAACAGCCCCACTCTACTCCATAAAAAAACCTTCATTGATGAGAGACGAGAGCTAAGCTTATCAGGGCAAGCCAGTGACTTGAATGACCAAAGGCAGACCTTTGTGTGGGGATGATGCTGGTCAGTGAGGTTCTGGGGAAGATAGTTTTAAGGAAGTAGTTTGTTTACAGAGCTCAGGACAATACTAGAATACTGTGAAGCCAGCAGAAATAGTCAGAACCAGTGTTTCAAAGACTGGAATAGTAAGAGTCTAAAGCCACAGAGGCACTTTCTACTGATCCACCTGTCTGTCCTCTTTATAATTTCACTCTTGAAAAAAAAAATGTTCCCAAGAGAAAGGGAATTCCTCCAAAACATTCATCCTAGCCAAAAAGAAAAGGAAAGTAATGTGCTTTGCATACTGTAGGATTCTGATTGTGGAAAACTATATTAGACTCTCAAGAACTTCTCTACCCTGACTAGTTGCCAAATAACTGAGACAGAATCCTCTTGGATTTATAAAAGCTTTGAAGCACAGTAACTGCGCAGGTATCAACCCTCTAAGCTATTTCACTCTTTCCCAGCTACACACCCCAAGTTACTTCCCATAACAGTTCCTGCCTGGATTGCTTCTGTCTGTCCTCAGGGCAAATCTCTCTTGGTCATGTGCTCTTGTTTCTTACAGCCCAAGGTGATGTCCTCCTCTCCAGCTTCCTCTCCTGCTCCTCCTGCTACATCTTCTGCTTCCTTTCTTCATTCTCCTGGTCCCTCCCAGATCCCAAGCCCAGGAACCTAAGCTCCACCTACCTCTCCACTGCTCAGTCACAAGCTTCAGCATTTCCATTAACCTATCAACCTTAAATTAGGTGGAGCAAGGTTTACACAACAAAGACAGGTGTATCTGAGAATGAGCTCCTCTGGGGGCTAGTAATTAGCATTAGAATGCAAAGCACCAGACCAACCCCCAAAAGATTCTGGTTGGTTTTGCTGCTCTAGAATTTCCTCACATTTGGCTGTTGATCACGGCCTGGTGTTCTGGCACATAAATTCTGAGTCATATATTCATAGGTGTGCAAGTAACATCTGAATAGGTCCTGATTGGTCAATATATGGTAGTTTAAAAATCTGACAACTCAAGATACCGTGGTTTGGGGACAAGAAAAGAGTCATCTAATCCTAGTCAGAATGATTATCATCTAGTGGCTAGCATGAATGTAGGGGAACAGGAGCTCTCATTCACTGCTGTTGGGTGAGCATGTAATCTGGTTCAGTCATTAGAGAAATCAGTATGGAAATTTCTCAAAAAGCTAAAAGTAGACGTGTCATACGCATTATGCATATAACTCGTGGATACATTCCCGAAGGCCTGGACATTTCATACTACACTTATCTGCACACCCATGTTTATCGGTGCATTATTCACAAATGTAAGGAAATGAAACCTGCCTAAATATCCAGCCACAGACAAATGGATAATGAAAATGTGATATATACAAACAACGGAATTTTATTCAGCCAGAAGAATGAAATTGCAATTCTTTCAAGAAGACAGATAATTCTAGAAAGAGTTATATTAAGAATTATATTAAACAAGGTAACTCAGAATCAAAAAGGAAAAAAATTATATGTTCTGTCTCATGTGCAGATTCTAACTTGTAGCATTTTTATGAATGTATGTATGTATGTATGAGTGAAAATGAGTGTGGGTATAAGCTATGACATTAGAAAGGAGACCATGGGAGGTTAGAAAAGGTGTTGATGACAAATGGGAGGCTAAAAGGAGATTAAAGTGAAAGTAGAAAAAAATGCAAGAGGTGGTCAAAGAGATGGAAGATAATGAGAGGGCAATTTCTGTTTCAAAATGCCACTATGAAACCTAATATTATATACTAATTAAAAATAAAATAAATCTCAGGACATGGCTGGGATACAGAGTTAATAAAATGTAACTAATAAGAAAAAAATAAAATTTAAAAAATAAAATAAAATAAATCACCCAGCTTAGAACCTCAAAACAAAACCTGTGTTTTCCTTTTTCCTTCTGAAAGTCTTTCCTAGAGTTTCACCACTCTGACTTCCAAAAATTTAACTTTACACAGATTTCTTGCTACTTTTACAGGGAAGCAGGGAGAGGGAAGATGAGGGAAGGACGGGAGGACAGTCCCAGGAGTCAGGAGACTAAGCCTTGAACCCATGATTGAAGTTCTGGGAAGGATGGGTATGCCACCTGCACTTACTTTCCAGTCCCAGTAAACCATAAGCTTTTCTTATCGCTCTTTGCCAAGGAAAGGGATTTATCCTGGACCCTGCCAGGTGGCCACATTCCAAGCATTGCTTATCACTATTTAACTTTTCCTTAATCTTTTTTTTCTTCAAGTCACATGGGGCACAGAAAAAGAGTATCACTGTTTCAAGTGCTTTTCCTTAAGGCAGAGTATAAGCTCTGGGCAATAACTGTGCTGGCTCTCAAGGTGATGAGAGTCTGAAATTCCCTGTTGCCTCCTCAGTAAAATACATGGCTGGTTCTAGCATCCCACAAACCCTCAAGCACATTCTCAATGTTTTCTCTTGCCTTCTTGTAGGCCAGATATGTTAGGCAAGATGAGACACATGGATTCTAACTGTTGGTGGAGCCATCTTGTTCCTGTAACTTTGTCACTTCTTATAGTCTGGTTTCCTAACTGAAAAACCAAGAAAAAGAACAACCCCCTTTAGGACTACTTAGGTCTTCTCTCTGATCAAAGACTGCATGTAATCTGAGTCATTAAACATTTACCAAACACCTATTTTACTGTGAAAATGTGGGGAATAATGACAGTCAGCATGTATTGAATTTTACTGCAATTCACTGAAGTGATGGAACTCTCTGAATCCCCACAGACAATCAATGATGACTACACTCTCATTATCTCATTTTGTAGGTAGGAAAACAGCCAAATAGAGGCTATGGTAGGAGCTACGAAGACTGAGCATTTAAACACGGTCTGTCTGGTAGCAAAGCCCATAGTTATAAACCATTTAAAATATATAAATATCTCTTGACTGCCCTTACTGGGGACTAAAACCCTGCTTCTGCACCTGAGTTGCTTTTTTTCAACAATATTTTTTTAACTTGGAAATTTTCATACATATCTACAGTGTACCTTAGTCATATTCCCTACCTACTCCATTCCTCCACTACTTCCAGGCATCCTACCAATACATCTCCCTTTCAACTTCATCTCCTGCTTTTTATAACCTACTGAAGCCAATAACTGCCCATATAGACATGGCATCATCCACTGGGGCATGGACAACCTACCAGCAGTCATATCCAAAAGAAAAGCAACACTCCCTCCCCCAGCACCAATCAGAAAATCAGTAGCTCCTCAGTTAGGGGACAGGGCCTCAGGAATCCCTCTTTCCTCCATGCTGTAATTTTAACTGGCTTCATCTTTTGCTGGTCTTGTACAGATAACCCTAACTGCTATGAGTGCATGTATGCAACAGCCACAACATTTCTCAACATCCTCTGGCTCTTACTTTTTTTTTCCCCTCTCTTCTATGCTATTTCCTGAACCTTGGAAGGGGAAGGTAATCTTGTTATCATGATATATATGATATACACATATCATATATATATATACACATATATATATATATGCCCCTTTTCAGTGGGTTTTTAAGCCTCAAATTCAACAAATATTTTCTGGATTAAGTTTAGTGGTAGGAGAAATGTTCTCAGAGCCAGAAGTAGACCTGGTTTCACTTCCTTCTGAGCCATATATATCTTCTTTACTTGATGGACATATGTTCAGGTGGTAATGAAGGGAATCAAGATAGTCCTTGGCCAACTAGCAGGGAGAAGGCTATCTTCCTATGCTTCTGTTTTTCCTTACTAAATTACTGCTTTGTCATCCTTTAAGGTTCACCTAAAGGTCTGCCTGCCCTGGAATGCTATTTTTACCAAACTTACTCCCAAATAAATGATCCCTGCTTTCATGTCCACAGTCTTATTACAAGAGTCCCCTTTCCGTTGTATCATTAATCTGGTCTGCTGTTCCCACTGAGCTGTGAAGCCCTCCTAGCTCAATGCTTAGGACATAGTAGGAGAGTTCTGAAAATTTGCTGCATACATGCCTTAAGTAAGTAATGGGGGAAGTATCTGCTGTTATCCAGATCTTATAACTACACCTCAACTTTAAGCTTTTATTGTTGGGCCCACCACACAGTGCAGGAGGTGGTGGGCAGGGGCTGCAGAGGACACCCAGAGCCCCTTCCTCTGTCAAGTGGCCCACCCGAAGCAAGAGCCACTACAATATGCAAGTATTTGGTGGAGAGATGAGGGAGAAAGAGAAGCAGAATGGTGTAAGCACTATGAAGAGAGGTGGAAGTGGAAATGTAAGGTGTGGAGGAACAGCCTGATGTGAATAGCCTGCCTTGCTATTCACCATGAAGCCATGGTGAAGCTCCAGACCATGCTGTCACTGAGGGCCATGTCTGGGTCTGTGGCCATGCAATAGGCAGGATTTGTATTGATGTCTGTGGCCCTTGTTACCACCAAAGGTCATATGGAAGTCCCTGGTTTGAGCTGCCACCTGGTAAGAGGTTAATGTCCAAGGCTGTACAGAACTGGCCTTACCTCTCACTGATTTTGGCACTTGGGAGAGACAACCTCTACCTCACCTGGGCAGCACAGTAGAGTGAGCTGGTCCTGGTGGTAGTCATGAGGACATGCTACCTGAGGGTGTGAGTATGGGAGATCTAACCCAACCCCTTATCTGCCATCAGATGGCACGGGCAAAGGAGAAATGCCCTACCCACCAAACACACACACACACACACACACACACACACACACACACACACACTTGCCTCTATGCTTGGGGCTGGCAGCAGTCCCCAAAATCATGAAAACGGGAAAGCAGACCTTGCCCCTTACTGGCTGCAGCAGCTCTTGGAAAGCTCCGCCCGTCTCCACCTCTCCTGGAAAACACAGTAGATAGAGCATGAGAACTAGAGATAGTCTGCCCCTTTCCAGCTGTAGCATTGGGTGAGCTATCCAGGGCAGCAATGGAGAGCTAGCTGGCTCTGGCGGCATGTTTTCAGGATAGCTGGCAGGCTGACCAACTCAGCTACCACTGAGGCCCAGATCCACGGCTTTCACATGTCCCATCCCAACATCTACCACATCTATGAACTGCTGGAGTGAGTCAAGAGGCTAGACCTGTAGATCCAAAGCGGCAGGATGTCCATTACATAGGGCAACAACAGGATCTCTGAAAGGAATCCCTATGAGGGTTCACTACTGGTAGTATAGCAGAAACTTGAGGCATCAAACCAGACCAACGATTCATTGTAGTGAACATTTTCAAGTACAGGCATTTGGACTAAAAAGTGTACTGTGTGACACACCTCTAAACAATGCTGCTACTGCAAAGATAGTCTGTCTGTCTGTTTGTTTGTTTTGTTTGTTTTGTTTTAAATTTTATTTTCTTTAGGAGAAAGATTGAAAGGGCAAAGGGCAGATAGAAAGGGATGTGAGATGAGTGGGATTGGGTGCATGATGTGAAAATTACAAAGAAGCAATAAAATGTTAAAAAGGATTTCATTAGTGAATGATGTTCAAATCTAGAAAAAAGCTCTCTTTGTTTTGTTTTTTTGTGAGGTTTTTTTTCAGCCTTTCATTTTACAGATAAACACATAGATAGAAGATGGATGGGTAGGTAGATAGATAGATAGATAGATAGATAGATAGATAGATAGATAGATAAATAGATAGATAGATGAAAAGTGAGAGGGAGAGAGAGAGAGAGAAGTATGTCCTAGGAATCAAGTTTTTAGTCTTAGATTCTTGGTCTTTGTGGTAGGCAGGATGATACCCTATGCAACTCTCTACCTCCAAATCTGTAGAACCTATGACACCTTCCTTTCTACTACAAAGGGGGCTTATAACTGACTAGTATTACAATATTAAAATGGGATGATCCTGGATTATCCAGGTGGAATCGGTGAAATCATGAACATTCTTATAAGTGATAGAGGGAGGCAGGAGCATCAGGGCTGGAAAGAAAGATGCTCCTGCCTCCCACAGTGAATGTTAATAGTTTATCTTGTGGTAGTAGAAAGTGGACGCCAAGCCTTGAGACTGTAAGACAAACATTGCATGTCATATCTCCAATCCTTTAACTTCCTTTTTATTTTATTTTATTTTTATTATTACTTACATTTTATTAACTCTATATCCCAGCTGTATCTCACTCCCTCATTCCCTCCCAAACCCACCCTCCCTCCCTCATCTTCTCCCTACCCCTTTCCAAGTCCACTGATAGGGGAGGACCTCCTCCCCTTTCATCTGACCCTGTTTTATCAGGCATCTTCAGGACTGGCTGCAAAGTCCTCCTCTGTGGCCTAACAGGACTACTCCTCCCTTGGGTAGGTAGGGAGTCTGCCATTGAGTTGATGTCAGAAATAGTCCTTGTTCCCCTTACTAGGAAAAAACGAATTGGTTACTGAACTACCATGGGCTACATTGGAGCAGAGGTTCTAGGTTATATCCATACATGGTCCTTGGTGGAGTATCAGTCTTGGAAAAGACCCCTGTGCCCAGATATATTTGGTCCTTGTGGAGCTCCTGTCCTCTTCATGTCATACTAACTCCTCCTTCTTTCATATGATTCCCTGCACTCTGCCGAAGGTTTGGTTATGAGTTTTTGTATCTGCTTTGATACACTGCTAGGTCTTTCAGAGGCCCTCTGTGGTAGGCTCCTGATCTGTTACTTGTTTTCTCTTATGTCCAATGTCCATCCCATTTGTCTTTCTAAGTGAGGGTTCATCATCTTATCCCGGATCTTCTTTCTTGTTTATCTTCTTTAGGTGTATAGATTTCATTATGTTTATCATATCTTATAGGTCTATATAAGGGAGTATATACCATGCGTGTCTTCCTCCTTCTGGGATACCTCACTCAGAATGATCTTTTCTAGATTCCACCATTTGCCTGCAAATTTCATGATTTCCTCATTTTTGATTGTTGAGTAGTATTCCATTGTGTAAAAGTACCACAATTTCTGTATCCATCCCTCAACTGAGGGACATCTGGGTTGTTTCCAGGTTCTGGCTATTACGAATAAAGCTGCTACAAATGTGGTTGAGCAAATGTCCTTGTTGTGTCCTTGAGCAAATTTTGGGTATATGCCTAGGAGTGGTATAGCTGGATCTTGAGGAAGCACTATTCCCAATTGTCTGAGAAAGTGCCAGATTGACTTCCAAAGTGGTTGTACAAGTTTACATCCCCAACAGCGATGGAGGAAAGTTCTCTTCTCCACAACCTCTCTAGCATGTGTTGTCATTTGAGTTATTGATCTTAGCCATTATGATGGGTGTAAGGTGAAATCTTAGCCCTCTGTCAGATATAGGGTTGGTGAAGATCCTTTCCCAGTCTTTAGGCTGTCGTTTTGTTCTGACAACAGGGGGCACTACATTTTCATCAAAGGAAAAATCCACCAAGAGGACATCACAATTCTGAACATCTATGCCCCAAATAAAAGAGTGCCTACGTTCGTAAATGAAACATTATTAAAGCTTAAATCACACATTGATCCATATACCTTAATAGTGGGAGACTTCAACACCCCACTTTCACCATGGGACAGATCATCTAGACAGAAACCAAATAGGGAAATAAAGGCACTTACAGAGACCTTAACTCAAATTGACCTAATAGATGTCTACCGAACTTTTCACTCAAATTTAGAAGAGTATACCTTCTTTTCAGCACCTCATGAAACCTTCTCCAATAGACCATATAGTTGGTCACAAAGCAAGCCTCAACAGATACAAGAAGAATGAAATAATCCTCTGTATTCTATCTGACCACCATGGACTAAAGCTGGACCTTAACAACAATAGAAATAGCAAAAAGCCTACATACACATGGAAACTGAACAACTTGCTGCTCAATGACAGCTGGGTTAAGTAAGAAATAAAGAAAGTAATTAAAGACTTCCTAGAATTCAATGAAAATGAAGGTACAACATACCCAAATTTATGGGACACAATGAAAGCAGTGCTAAGAGGAAAATTCATAGCACTAAGTACCTTCAAGAAGAAATTTGTAACATCTCATATAAGCAACTTAATGGCCCAACTGAAAGCTTAAAAAAAAAAAAAAAAAGAAGCAAATACATTCAAGAGGAGCAGACAGCTGGAAATAATCAAACTCAGGGCTGAAATCAATCAATTAGAAACAATAAAACTATTCAAAGAATCAATGAAACCAAGAGCTGGTTCTTTGAGATAATGAAGATAGACAAACCCTTAGCCAAACTAACTAAACTATCCAAATCAGCAAAATCAGTAATGAAAAGGGGAACATAACTACAGACACTGAGGAAATCCAAACAATCATTATGTTGTACTACAAAAGGTTATATGCCACAAAATCTGAAAATCTAAAAGAAGTGGACAATTTTCTTGATAGATTCTATCTACAAAAATTAAGTCAGGATCAGGTAGAAAGATTGAATAGTCCTATATCCTCTAAGGAAATAGAAGCAATCATCAATAGTCTCCCTTCCAAAGAAGGCCCTGGGCCAGATGGATTCAGTGCAGAATTCTAACAGACCTTCAAAGAAGTGTTAGCGCCAACTCTCTTCAAACTACTCCACAAATTAGAAGCAGAGGGAATATTACCAAACTCATTCTATGAAACCAGTCACCTTGATACCTAAACCACACAAAGACCCAACAAAAAAAGAGAACTTCAGACCTATCTCTCTTATGAACATTGATGCAAAAATACTCAATAAAATACTTGCAAACCGAATCCAAGAACACATAAAAGATATCATCCACCATGATCAAGTAGGCTTCATCCCAGGCATGCAAGGGTGTTTCAAAGGGTGTATGGAAATCCATCAATGTAATCCACCATATTAACAAACTGAAGGAGAAAAACTACATGATCCAACACCCATTCATGTTTAAAGTATTGGAGAGATCAGGGATACAAGGCACATATGTAAACATAGTAAAGGCAACATACAGCAAGTCTGTAGCCAACATCAAACTCAATGGAGAGAATCAATCCCACTGAAATCAGGGACAAGACAAGGCTGCCCACTCTTTCCATATCTCTTCAACATAGTACTTGAAGCTAAAGCAATAAGACAACTAAAGGGGATACAAATCAGAAAGGAAGAGGTCAAAGTTTCACTATTCACAGATCATATGATAGTATACATGAGCAACCCCAAAAATTCAGCCAGAGAACTCCTTTAGCTGATAAACAACTTCAGCAAATTGGCTGGATAAAAAATTAACTCAAAAAAATCAGAAACCCTCCTGTATACCAAAGACAAAAGGACTGAGAAAGAAATCAGGAAAAAAACACCCTTTACAATAGCCACTAATAATATAAAGTATGACTCTAACCAAGCCAGTGAAAGACCTGTTTGAAAAAAACTTTGAGTCTCTGAAGAAAGAATTTGAAGAAGATATCAGAAGATGGAAAAATCTCCCATGCTCATGGATTGTAGGATTAACATAGTGACAATGGCCATCCTGCCAAAAGCAATCTACAGATTCAATGCAATTCCCATCAAAATACCAACACAATTCTTTACAAACCTTGAAAGCAAAATTCTCTGCTTCATATAGAGAAACAAAAAAACCCAGAATCTCCAAAAAGATCCTGTAAAACTACAGACATCTGGACATATTTCCATCCCTGATCGCAAGCTGTACTACAGAGCAATAGTAATAAGAACCACATGGTATTGGCATAGAAACAGAAAGGAGGATCAATGGAACAGAACAGAAGAACCAGATATAAACCCACACACCTATGAATACTTGATTTTTGACAAAGAAGCCAAAACCATTCAATGGGAAAAAGATAGCATCTTCAACAAATGGTGCTGGTCCAACTGGATGAGAAAAATGAAAATAGATCCATATTTATCACCCTGCGCAAAACTAAAGTCCAAATGGATCAAAGACCTCAACATAAAACCAGATACTCTAAATCTGTTAGAAGAAAAAGTGGGAACAGCCTAGAACTCATTGGCACAGGAGACAACTTCCTGAATAAAACTGCAACAGCACAGGCTCTAAGAGCAATAATCAATAATTGGGACCTCATCAAACTGAAAAGGTTCTGTAAAGCAAAAGTCACTGTCATCAGAACAAAATGACAGCCTATAGACTGGAAGAGGATCTTCACCAACCCTATATCTGACAGAGGGCTGATATCTAGAATATATAAGGTACTAAAGACATTAAAAAGCAATAAATCAAGCAATCCAATCACAAAATGGGGTATGGAGCTAAACAGAAAATTCTCTGTAGAAGAATATAGAATGGCAGAGAATCACTTAAAGAGATGCTCAACATCCTTAGCCATCAGAGAGATGAAAATCAAAAGGACCCTGAGATTTGACCTTACACCCATCATAATGGCTAAGATCAATAACTCAAATGACAACACATGCTAGAGAGGTTGTGGAGAAGGGAACTTTCCTCCATCACTGTTGGGGATGTAAACTTGTACAACCACTTTGGAAGTCAATCTGGCACTTTCTCAGACAATTGGGAATAGTGCTTCCTCAAGATCCAGCTATACCACTCCTAGGCATATACCCAAAATTTGCTCAAGGACACAACAAGGACATTTGCTCAACCACATTTGTAGCAGCTTTATTCGTAATAGCCAGAACCTGGAAACAACCCAGATGTCCCTCAGTTGAGGGATGGATACAGAAATTGTGGTACTTTTACACAATGGAATACTACTCAACAATCAAAAATGAGGAAATCATGAAATTTGCAGGCAAATGGTGGAATCTAGAAAAGATCATTCTGAGTGAGGTATCCCAGAAGGAGGAAGACACGCATGGTATATACTCCCTTATATAGACCTATAAGATATGATAAACATAATGAAATCTATACACCTAAAGAAGATAAACAAGAAAGAAGATCCGGGATAAGATGATGAACCCTCACTTAGAAAGACAAATGGGATGGACATTGGACATAAGAGAAAACAAGTAACAGATCAGGAGCCTACCACAGAGGGCCTCTGAAAGACCTAGCAGTGTATCAAAGCAGATACAAAAACTCATAACCAAACCTTCGGCAGAGTGCAGGGAATCATATGAAAGAAGGAGGAGTTAGTATGACATGAAGAGGACAGGAGCTCCACAAGGACCAAATATATCTGGGCACAGGGGTCTTTTCCAAGACTGATACTCCACCAAGGACCATGTATGGATATAACCTAGAACCTCTGCTCCAATGTAGCCCATGGTAGTTCAGTAACCAATTCGTTTTTTCCTAGTAAGGGGAACAAGGACTATTTCTGACATCAACTCAATGGCAGGCTCCCTACCTACCCAAGGGAGGAGTAGTCCTATTAGGCCACAGAGGAGGACTTTGCAGCCAGTCCTGAAGATGCCTGATAAAACAGGGTCAGATGAAAGGGGAGGAGGTCCTCCCCTATCAGTGGACTTGGAAAGGGGTAGGGAGAAGATGAGGGAGGGAGGGTGGGTTTGGGAGGGAATGAGGGAGTGGGATACAGCTGGGATATAGAGTTAATAAAATGTAAGTAATAATAAAAATAAAATAAAAAGAAAAGAAAAAAAAGAATGTAGTGCCCCTCCTCATCTTTTTTGATTAATTTTGGTTGAAAGTCTATTTTATTAGATATTAGCATAGCTGCCCCAGCTTGTTATCTGGATCCATTTGCTGGGAAAGCATTTTTTCAGCCCTTTACTGTGAACTAGTGTTTATCTTTATTGCATAGGTTTGTTTCTTGGATGCAGCAGAAGGTTGGATCCTGTTTCTGCACCCGATCTGTTAGTCTGTCTCTTTATTGGATGTTGATAGATAATAGTGTTGATAGATAATAGTGACCAATGAACATTAGTTCCTTTTATTGTGGAGTTGATGGTCTTGCTGTGATTCATTGCTTGTTTTCTTTTAATTTTTTTGGGAAATTATCTGTATCCTATGTTTTCTTGGGTATAGTTGTTTTTGTTGGATTGGAGTTTTCCTTTTAGTATCTTCTGTAGAGCTGGTTTGCTGTGTAGATATTGCTTAAATTTAGTTTTGTCATGAAATATTTTGTTTTCTCCATCTATGTTGATTGAGAGCTTTGCAGAGTATAGTAGTCTGGATTGGTATCTGTGGTCACTTAAAGTCTGCATGACATCTTCCCAGGCCCTTCTGGCTTTCATAGTTTCTGATGAGAAATCTGGTGGGATTCTGATAGATCTACCTTCATATGTTACTTAGCCTTTTTCCCTTGCTATTTTTAATATCTCTTCTTTGTTCTGTAGATTTAGTGTTTGACTATGAAGTGACGTGAGGTGTTTCTTTTCTGGTCTAGTCTATTTGGTGTTCTGTAGGCCTCTAGTATGTTTATGGACATCTTTTTCTTTAGGTTGGGAAAATTTTCTTCTATGATTTTCTTGAAAATATTTTTCTGGACCTTGGAGCCTGGAATCTTCATTTTCATCAATTCCTATTATCCTTAGATTTTGTCTTTTCATGGCATCCTTGATTCCTTGGATGTTTTGTGTTTGGGACTTCTCTGATTTTACTTTTTCTTTGAGAGAAGTATCAACTTTGGCGAGTGTATCTTCAGCACCAGAGATTCTCTCTTCCATCTTTTGTATTTTATTGGTGATGCTTACCTTTGTGGTTCCTGATCTTTTCCCTAGGTTCTCCAGCTCCAGGGTTTTCTCAGTTTGCGTTTTCTTTATTGATTCTAATTCTGTTTTCATGCCTTGCACCATTTCCTTCATCTGTCTGAATGTGGATTCCTGTCTCTCTATGATGGTCTCTATTTTTTTTTTGTTGTTGTTCGTTTCCTCTCTATATGTCACTAATTGTATCTCTACTTGTGCCTCTATTTTTTGGTTATATTTGCCTGTGTTTCTTTGAGAACTTTGTTTATTTCCTCTTTCTTACCTCCACTTGGGTCAATTCTTTGAGAGATTTGTTCATTTCCTCTTTTACTCTCTGTATTTGTATGGCTGAGAGATTTGTTTGTTTCCTCTTTATGTGTCTCAAATAATTGAATAAGCATTGACTTTAAAAAATGACTTTAAAAGTCATTTTCCTGTGTTTCTGATGAATTGGAGTATCCATTAATTTTGGGGGTTGCTGGTGAAGCCATAATGTCCTGATTTATGTTGGATGTGTTCTTTCGCCTATGTGTGACCATTTGCTTACCTGTAACCTTCACTGTTTGTTCCTGGATTCTGTAGTTCAGACTGGTGCCATCTTTCTCTGGTGTCTGGAGAATTCTTCAGGAGGATGAGATAGGTCCAGTGGTTTCAGCATGTCCATTGGTGTTTCAGCTGTACCTGTGGGAGGAAAGTCTGTGGGCGCAGAAGGACAAATGTGGTTAAGCATGTGCGTGTGCATGTGCGTGGAAGTGTGCCTTGAGGGACAGAGTGATAGAGAATGTAGAACCCTTGAGTGTGTGGGAGGGGCTCTGCCTTGGAGGCATCTAGGGGTTACTTGTGCATGTGCTGCAGTTGTAGCAGGTGCTAGTGATAATCACTGTGCAATTTCCTTATGCAAATTCCCTGACTACCTCAGTGGCCTACATGTTCTGTCTGAGTTCCAGGTGTTATTTGCCTAAACTCTACTGTTGGACCTGCAGAGCAGGGGCTTCAATGTCTCAAGAGCCCCTCTGTTTCTCACAGTGGTTGTGTGGGTGGGAGGGGTCTAATATCAGGCTGCTAGTTTAGAAGGTCCCTGGATCGGGAGCTCTGAAGGCTCTTGAGGGTGTACTTACTCTCAAGAAGGTCACATAGGCAAGGATCAGAGCATCCGGGCTCTCTACTCTCTGGTTTAGATCTGCTGAGTCATATGCTGGAGGACAGACGAGCTCTGCCAGCTCAGTAGCATTACAGCCACCACATTAGGGAGTCCAGCTGCAGCCACAGACTGGGATGCCAGTCCAGATGCAGTCTGGGAAGTCCTGGGGGCCCACAACAGTGGTCCGCAGACCTGGGTGGTCCTGCGCCTGGTGTGCCTCATTTGTTTGGCAGGTCTGCTGGACTTTGGTGGCTATATAGCCTACTATCTGCCACTGAGGAGTTGGGCAGGCCTTACAGTCACTGGCTGAGAGGCCCTGTGGAATCCAAACAGCTGCTTGCAGACATGGGACCCGGGAAGGATGGTACCACAGATCTGGGACTCGGAGGGATGGTACAACTGGCTGTCGCCGCCGAGGAACCCCACCTCTGCTGTCGCAGTCCCCAGGCAGTGAGTTCTGTGCTGAGAATCTCTGTGAGTCAACTGTGCCAAGGAGGAGGGAGGCCTAAAAGAGGGGAGTGCAGGGAGATCACAAGATCGTTTCTCTCCTTCCCCAAAGAAGTCCGAGGGTGACTTAAGACTAAAGGTCTCAACTCGTGTGATGTTCCCTCTTGTTCAGAAAGCCTCACCGCCTCACCGTCATTTCTCTGGCTTTAGTTGTCCTTCTACTCACCAACTCCAGTGTTTCAGCTCCTCAGAAACTGTGCACACTGGTCACCGCCATCTTGGATCTCACCCTTTAACTTTCTAATACTATAATTTGCAACATAATTGATAAACCAAACATGTATATATCTAACATGTACATTTTTATGAGTTAGACATATAGATAAACTCATGAAACCCTTGTAACAATCAGGATTTAAAAGGGGAGTGATGGTGTGAGGAAGCTTTTGAAAGTGATACATCATTGACTTGGAAGGTGGAGAAACAGTTGATGAGCCACCAGATGAGACAGCCTCTCAAAAATGAAGAAAACATGATACTAGATTGTCTTCCATACCTTCCAGAATGAACTATGTGCTGCTAGCATCATTAGTTGATTCCATTTAGACCAGTGCAGCTCCTAACCTTGAGAACTGTAAGATAAAAAGTCTGGGGCATTTCAAACTTCTGAGCTTATGCTAATCTGTTACAGCCACCAGGAACTGATTCAGTCCTGTTGGCAAATGTGCTGTAAGTACAGTTCTAGCTTTTCTGTAGAATTCCAGCCTCACACTTTACGAGCTGGTTCTTCTCTGTTTTGACTTAATCCTAGGTGACTCACCAAAACTCAATTCCCACATCATAAAAATTGCAGAACATTTTATGCCAGATGCTGTGCTTTGTAAATGAATTGCCCACTTAAATCCTGACCACCACGTCCCTGGACGGTCATCACTATCGTATCTCATGGATGGAGACATGGTGGTTCAGCAATATTAAGTACAAACATTGGGAAGTGTTTAGACCATTGGTATCTCAGACTCCAGTTTTATATTTAAACTCTCAGAAGGCATTCCCTCCCTCACCTGTTTTTTTCTCCAGCCACTAGTGACTGCCCACCTCACAAATTAACAGAGCCAAATCTATACATGTTACTTGGAAACCCCATATGCTTTTTCATTCTAGCTCAGATTTCAAAGGGGATGGGATGACAAAGGGGACAATTTACCAGAGCCTTAATCCAGAGAAACAACACCATGGAAACAGGCTAAAGCTGCAAAGTTTGTTCTGTTTCAACTCTATTTTAGTTGGGATGGTTGGCTATAAATCCATGTTTCACAGTTAGCATCTGCCACAAATATTTAGGGTGACTACTAAATGTTCAGAAGAGGAAGGAACATGCCAGACCACCAACTCATGTAAAAGCTGTCTAGGGAATGATTCTCACAGATTCCTAAGCACAAAGCCACATGCACACTGACTGGTGTGAGATAATCAATATTTGAACCTGCATGTGTGTTGATAGTTCTCAGATGGCAGCCCACATACCAAGAAAATGAGAATTACAGGAGGATTTCAAATATATGGATTCCTTTAACTCATTTTTGATACTCTGGTCCTATTGGCTCTAGTTCAGTTACTGAGAATATGATGTTGCTGTTTTTTGTTTTGTTTTGTTGATTTCTTTGAATACCTTAGGAAAACAGGAAGACCAGCCAGGCTTGGAAGATATTGACATTAAACACTGACTCCTATGTCCTGAAAAAGGTGGGAGATAAACAATCCTTCTTGATACTTCTGTATTCAATAAAATTAGCAAATCCCTTCTCAGAAGGCCAAACACCTTGGAAGACAAAGCAACTACATAGAGGTCTCATCCCTATGCAGAAGACACTGAGAAGTGACGACATTGTTAGAATCAGGTACAGCCATGGCTGAGATTCCCTGACAGCACTCTACTTCCAAGAAGCCCTCTGGAGACAAATGGAAAGCCCTTCCCAGGGTGGTGTTCCAACATCTGTCCATCATCCCTTCAATTCAGGCATTTTGATACTTGCAGCTTTAGGTTATCAAGTGGGACACTGGCTGTGAGAAATAAATGCCTTTGAGGATGCATATAAAGAGAAGAGGTAGAAATTTGTGGCACCGTCTGGGAGGAAATTTCAGAGCATATCTGAAATCCTTTATGCTTGCATCTCCATAACACAGCAATTAGCTAGAGAAAAAGTTATATAAGTGCAAACATACTTAAAAAAAAAGCTGAAAACAAATTAAATGTCAATCAAGGGAGGATGGTTAAATAAACATCAAAACCTTCAATGTCACACAAATATGTCAAAGAATGCAATAGGTCTATATGAACTGACATGAAAAGATGTCCAAGACATCATGTCAAGGGAAAATGGAAGTTTCATAGTAATACAAGCTGTATGCTTTTGACTGAGGATAGAGATTAAAGAAGATATAGACATAGTTCTACATGAACACAAATGAATAATTCATTTTGTATTCTAATGCAAAGACAAATTCTGGAATGGACTCAAAAGACTGCTTGCTAGGGATAAGCAGCAGACTGTGGCTAGAGATAATGATGTTCAGTGAGATCTTCACTCTGCAGTCTGTGGATTCTATTGTTTCATTCATATGATCATTTTCACAGTTGAAAGTCATAGCTTCATTATCACTGGAACTTTGTTATTGCTAGGCTGCATCAGAAGGAAAGGCTTCAGTTCCTTTTGCTGATAGTGACAGTCAACTGACTTTAAAAGGTTGATGGCCACATCTCAGGTATCTGGTATCACAGTATCAAGTGAAATGAATGGAAAGCTAGCTTCGTCTTTGGAGCAGACTCCATTTAGGATGTTAGGAATTAAAATGGTCATTTAAGCTCATTACTATTATATGACTGATGTTATTATTTAAAATAATAAATAATAGTCTTTCATCAACAGACAGCTTATAAACACCTTCAGTGTTAGGGCATTGTGCAATATACACTATGGATGTGATTGTTAAATATTTTCTCAGCCTGAGAAACTCACCTAACATGCTTACCTGGTACATAGCTCTGGACATGAACTGTATCTTCTCCATCACTTTAGTTCCTAGAGCAGTGGTTCTGAGCCTTTATATTGTGACCCCTTTGGAGGTCAAACAACCCTTTTCCAGGGGTCACTATTGGAAAACAAAGAAATTTACATTACAATTCATAACAATAGCAAAATTACATTGATGAAATAGCAAAAAAAAATAATTTTATGGGGGGCTTCTCCACATGAGAAATGATATTAAAGGGTCACAGCATTAGGAAGGTTGAGAACCACTGTCCTACAGCATTCAGCACAGAGCTTTGTGAATATCAGTGGCCCAGCTGAGTGTCATTGCCGTGGTAAGGACTAAGCAAACAGAGAGGGTGAAAGGAAGCAAGAAACGAAGTGTGTCCAGAGTCTAACTCTGCTTGCTAAGGGAAAGTCCCGTTTTGCTCCATTTTTACTTTGAAAGTTGTTCCATTTGAGAAGGTAGTAGTTAGAAATCTAGATCTGAGGATTGGCTTGGGGTAAGAAGTTGAAAACAATAGCATGGCATAACTGTGGGAGTGAGTATGATTCCTAAGGAAAAAGAAAGAAAGGGGCTATCGGTGGAGCCTTATGGAAAATGTGATTAATAAGAAAGTGAAAAAAAAAAGATACAAGAGGCAAAACAACAGTAAAGGAATAGAGGGAAAGTAGCTATGTAAGGCAGAGGGGGGATAATCACATGTTACACAGGAGTCATCCGTAGGTGATCATCTGGGAAAAGTGGAGGCAGCACAGAATAGTGGATGAAAGCTCATGCTTGGGCTGGGGGTATAGATCAGTGGAGAGGGCTCTTGCCTTGTGTGTGTGAGGCCTGGGAGTTCAACCCCTGAGCACTGCAAAAATAAATAATTGATTGATTGGTTGGTTGATGTATTAAATGGTTGAATAAATAGATAAGTGTTCATAAATTTAATCTTCTGGGTTTGACAACCATTGCCTAAGTCCTAGATATACTGTTTATCTAAGTATGGAGAGTAGGAGCAGTACATCTTAGAGGCTTCCAAGAGCTGATCTACAAAGCATAAAAAAAAAAAAAAACAAAAACAAAAACCTGTAACCCTTTAGGACATGTTGGATTACTTTAGCAAAACCAAATTTAAGGAAACAAGAAGTTGGGATAGACCCATTTGTCACCCCTGCTGATCCATGCCTTTCCATAGTCCACTGTGCCTGAGTGCAGATGTATCTGTGACTTACCTCTAGGCAATGAAGCATGGCTGCATGGCTTGTGGCTGGAGAGATGGCTTAGTAGTTAAAAGCATTGGTTGCCCTTTCAAAGGACCTGCATTTGATTTTAAGCACCCACATGATAGTTCACAACCATCTGTTACTCCAATCCCAGAGGACCTGACATTCATTTCTAGCCTTAGAAGGTACTATATGTACATGGCACACACACACACACACACACACACACACACACACACACACACACCCCACAAACACTTATGGCAAAACACTCATACACATAAGATAAAAGTTAATTTTAAAAAATAAAAGCATAACTAATGTACATATGAATTCACAAAGACTATGTCAACATGTGCAAAACCTACAAAGGCTCAAGCCAGAAGTGATCAAGCCAAGCACTGAGAGAGAGGAGCAGGTTTGCACATCTAACCAGGACATTTCCTGCAGCTGATACTCACTGGCAAAGTGGAAATCCATTTTCTCCAGCTGAGTCTCATTGGGTATATCACCCACACTTCAGGACAGGCTGCATGCCCAAGAGTAACTGGCCAACACAGAATGAACTCAGGGGTGTCTTTGTGGACTTTTGTTTCATTTTGCTTTGTTTTCTTGGAAATATTTTGTTTTACTGATCTTTTGCTTGTTTATTTTTATTTTTGGTTTTATGGATTGTTGTGTCTCCTGTTTTCTGTGTTACTTTTTTGTTTGTTTTGTGGCTTTTTTTTAAGAAAGAGAAAGAAACTTGGGTGGATAAGAATGTGGGGAGGATCTGAGAGAAAATGGGGAGGGGAATTAACATGATCAAACTATAGCATATGAAAACTTTTTTCAATAAAATTTTTTAATTTTTAAAAATAAAATAAAATATGGCTTGGTCAGTTTACCTTATAAGGTAAAAGAGTTGGGATGCCATCCTGTGGAGACATTTTATATTATAGTGCTTTATATACATATATATATATATTTATATATCCAATGTACAGTTAAATAAAATTCCACTGTGTGCATATAACACACTTTAATCCGGTCATCTGTTGATGGACAGGTAAGATTGTTCTATTTCCTAGCTGTCATGAACAGGATAGAAGTAAACATAGAGAGATATGCAAGCATCTCTGTAACATGTTGACTTACAATGCTTTTGGGGATGGAATCCAGAGGAGGGAAAGAAAATGGGGGGGGGGAGATAAGGAAAGATGAACTAGAGTATATTGACATATATGTATGAGAATATCATGATGAAATTCCTCTTATATGTTAATTTTTAATGAAATAAAGTAATGGTTCCCGACATAAGAGACAAGTCCAATGCCTCCTGATGGCACTGAAGACACAGCCGGGCATGCTGGGAACTACCTGTGGAAATGTCCCAGTGAGTGTCCAGAATTTGAAGGTGGTGTGCAGCCACCTTCCTAAAGCTGCACATTTCTGACAGGACCATGAATATGCGTGGATGAGAATTCATCCCTATTTGACCTTCCAGGTGACCATGCAGCCTGATAGATACCGAACCTCAGCCAGTAAAAAGCTGAGCAGACACACACCTGGGCCCTACCCTGGACATAGAATAAACCCACCCACATGTCACTCAGCATTATTGTCGCAAGCTTACTTAAAACAAAAGCCACAGTAGGTATCATTGTCTATAGTGGAAAGATGAGTCAATTAGAAAATGGAAAACACTGTTTTAAAAGAAAGAGTTGAGGATGTAGGCTGAAGAAGGGGGATCCAGGGAAAAGGTATCCTTTAAATTACATTCAGTGTTGATTTCCAGCAGACCACAGAGCACACTGACTTCTTGGTTCAGATTCTATGCACAAAGCAGTTTCTTTTAACAGCTTCAGTGGCTTTTCAATAATGAGATGTCAAGAGAGATGTCAAGTTGACCAAGCAGTGCTGAAGAGCTGCCTTCTGTCTTGATTCTAACGTCCCCAAATGCCAGAGGCTTGATTTCATGATACACATAGAGACTTCCAAAGGAGCTGCAAGAGGAAGATTTACAACAAACTTAGTGTCATGGTTTTGAGATGAAATGCCCTCCATAAGTTTGTGTGTTTGAACAACTGCTCCACAGCCAGTTGGTACTATTAAAGGCCATGAAACCTTTAGGAGGCAGAGCCTTGCTGAAGGAAGTGGCCCACTAGGGATGGGCTTTCAGTTTTATAGCCATTCTTTGTTTCTTATTTGCCTCTGCTTCGTGACCATGGATAATGTGTGGCTCGCCACCTCACACCTGCCAGCCCGCCTTCTCTGCCCTGGTGACTACCCCCTCAAACTGTGAGCCAAAATTAGTCTTCTTTCCTTAAGCTGCTCCTTGTCAGATACATGGTCACAGCTGGTGCAGACAATGAAGATTCTATGAGTTCCCTTAACTCCTCCTTCCTCACTTCTCCACCATCCCTATTTGAACTGATGTAAGACTCACAGTGGGATAAATTAATTTCTGACCACAATGCTATGCACAAGTATACTGATATATCCTTGTTACTGTAAAGTCCAAGTGTGAATCTGGTGTTTTACCTGGAGCTTTGTCTTCTTCTACACTGTCTCCAGTTCCTATGACAAAGAGCGATGGGCGCTCGCCAGTTTCACTGCTTACCCTGAATTACAGCTTGCTCTAGTCTCAGCCTTTCAGAAGAGAATATCTGTGACTCCTCTCCACTAGTTTTTGGCATTTTTGTGAAATAAACTACTAAGGTTGTAGTTACAGTTACATCTTTCTCTTTACCCACCTGCATAGGCATCGCCTTGCTCACAGGAATGGGTCACAGATTTCACAATAATGACTCACCAACATGCAAATGCCTCCATCCATCCCAATCCCATCTGACACGACTCAAGAACCAATAACAGAACTTGTGATGTAGCTAAAACTGCAAAAACCTGGCTCCCAGGAGGGACACATCCTAAGTAATCCTCACATTATCCTCAAAGATGAAAGCAAACATGAGGTTCTATCCTCACGATCTCACCTTAAATTTTTCTTGCCAGCTAGATGTGGCTTGGCTTTGCTCAGCAGCGAAGTGCATGAACACTGCTCTTACAAAGGACCTGCATTTGATTCCCAGCAAACCGCAAACATTTGTAACTCCAGCTACAGGGAATCATATGCCCTCTAACAAACTCAGACAACTTTCACAGACATGCGCAAGATGTAAATAAAAAGCAAATCTTTAAAGTAAAAGTGCGCTAGTGAACAGTTTTAAATAACAAGAACTTATTGAAATACTTTATATGAAAGAAACTGGAGACCACCGTGTTAGCTGAAAGAAGCAAGTACGATAAAGATACTTCTGGAGGTCTGCTTCCATATGTGAAAGTTAGGGGGAGAGAAGAACACAGAACTGAAAGGGGAAGTACCAGGACTGTGAGGAGAAAAGAAGGGTAGGGAGGGGGGTTGGGGGGAGAAGGGGGAAAAGCTAGTTAAGAGACAGGAAGAATATGAACAAAGTATATTCTATGTGTGTTTGGAAATGTAATGAAACTCTTTTGTACAGCTCACATACGCTAATTTTTAAAAAGCATGTCCCGTGCCTTCTTGTAATTCTCAAGCACCATTATCATCTTGATTATTATTGTGATAGTGGTTCGAGTATTTCAGGAGGCTGGAGACTAAACTGCCACTGCGTAACCACCGTCTAACTTCAAGAACATGACCCCCAGTCTGGGGATTTCCCCGCTCCGAGCTGCGCTCTGACGTTCCTTTTGCAGAATGTCGAACTTGTTGCATTTTGGAGTCAGGAGCATGCTGCCAAGCTATTTCTGTGGGCTGTTCGCCAGCTCTGCTCCCAGAAAACTCCCTCAGCTGTCGGAACAGCTCTCACTGTCAAAACTTTCGGAGAAGAGTCATTAGTTTCAGAGAGATGGGAAAGGAAGGCTGTTTTGCCTGGGGCATCTCTTTGAAAAGGTCTAACTTTCTAAAATGGTAAATAAGCCAGACTTCTTTTCAGGGGGTTGGGGGGAAGGGGGCTGCATGAAGGGCAGGAAGAGCTCAGTTGGAGGATGACCCCCGGGAGCCCGCTGGTGTTCCAGACATCATTACTTCCCAAAGTTTTCGCGCTTGCTCTGCGGTGGTGCCTGCACAATGCATCCTGGGACGCAGCTCTGAGCACAGCCTGTACAGCTCTGATTACACACACAGGCAGGCACTACACTGAGGATTTTATTAGGTGGGAGAAAAAAATAAATTTAAGGCAGAATACCAGCTTTGGGGTCGGGGGGGGGGAAGGTGCGTGAAGGAACCCTTCTGCCTTCAGATAAAGGGAGAAATTATTTTATAAGCGTCAGGAGCAACTAAGCTTGCGAGGGGCAACCAGACCTTTCCAACGCTGTCCTAATCTTGAGCTTGCAGTCCCGGCATTTCTGAATCGTCAGTGTGAACACAGGGAGTCAGATTAGGCCTAACAAGATATGACAGAAAGTCTTAGGCCGGCTGTGACAGCCTCCGAGTTCAGACTCCTGACTTCTCTGCTCTGAGGTCTAAATTTTAGGGTCTAGTTACTCCTTTCTTAAATCCCGTGAACTCCTGTTCTCTGGCATTCATCTTTTATCCTCTTGTTCCCCAGATAAAATGCTCTGGAGCCCAGCAGCTTTCTCTTCCATGGCTTAAGATGAACTCCCAGCAAGCAATAGTGTCTCCTTTTAAGAAAGAGCATCAGAAAGAAGCGTGTCTAAGGGCTGGGTAGAGTGAGGCCGTCAGCCACCACCACCACCCCCAGCTCACAGGAGGAGGGGCATAGAATGCCCAGGTTGTGAAACCCGTCATTCCGTGCGCCCATTTCCCTCTGCCAGTGCAACCAAGCTTCAATTTGGACTTATTCCACCTTGTATTCTAAAACCTATCCAGCTTCCATCTCTGCTGATATGAGCCCCGCTACCCTGGGCCTCCCTCATACTGACATCTCCTTTCATCCCAAGAACTCTTTTTTTTTTTTTTTTTTTTTTTTTTTTTTTTTTAAGATTTTTTTTTTCTACTTATACATTTTTTTTTATTTTATTTTTTTTTTTCTTTTTAGTTACATTTTGTTAACTCCGTGTCCCAGCTGTATCCCGCTCCCTCATTCCCTCCCCAACCCCACACTCCCTCCCTGGTCTCCTCCCTGCCCCTTTCCAAGTCCCCTGATAGGGGAAGACCTCCTCCCCTTTCATCTGTCCCTGTTTTATCAGGTATCTTCAGGGCTGGCTGCAAAGTCCTCCTCTGTGGCCTAACAGACTGCTCCTCCCCTGGGGGGAGGTGTCAAAACAGCCTGCCCTTGAGATCCTGTTAGAAATAGTCCGTGTCCCCCTTACTTTGGAAAACTACTTGGTTACTGAGCTACCACAGGCCACATCCGAGCAGAAGTTCTAGGTTATATCCATAGATGGTCCTTGGTTGAGTTTCAGTCTCAGAAAAAACCCTGTGCCCAGATATATTTGGTCCTTGTAGAGCTCCTATCCTTTCCATATCATACTAACTTCCCTTCTTTCATATGATTCCCTGCACTCTGCCGAGGGTTTGGTTATGAGTCTTAGTGTCTGCTTTGAAACACTGCTAGGTAGAGTCTTTCAGATGCCTTTTGTGGTAGACTCCTGTCATAAGTTCAAGGCACATCCCATTTGTCTTTCTAAATGAGGATTAATCATCTTCGCCTGTGTCCACTTTCTTGATTATCTTCTTTAGGTGTGTAGATTTCTTTATGATCCAGTTTCCCTGCCTCTGGCTTCCCCTACCATATGCCTCAAGGTCATTTCTCTTGAGTCCCTTAGGGATTCAGTAGGATTCTGCCATGTGACCACACCATGCCTGGCACTAGCAGAAAAAAAAAAAAAAAAAAAAAAAACCTGTGAAATGGCAGGCATGAACTTCAGAGGGTGACATGTTGGAAGGAAAGAATTCCCAGGGGAGACAAAAGCCAGACAGCTGAAAGGGTGGTGCATATGATCAAGATATATTATACACATGTGTAAAAGTTTTGAATAATAGGTAAAATATCATTATTTTAAATCTCTTATCAAGTTATAAGGAAAAACTAGTTGCTTTATTAAAGTAGTAGTACATATGCAAAAGTAATTTATGTTTCAGTCATAAGAATGTCAAAAAGATACAAATATTATTTTTGAGGAATTGGAACACACATACCCTAAACTTAGGACATTGAATTTTAAATTAAAAGAAGAAAAAAAGAAAAGAAGAGAAGGTGAAACAGGAGTGGGGGCATATCTAGGGAAATACAGGGGCAGAGGTGGGCAGTAAGCAATGAGCCTAACTGTATTTCACTGTGTACATGCATGGAATTCTCAAAATTTTTAAAAAAGAAAAATGACTGTATTTGGATGCAGGATAGTCACCGATGCCACAAAGACACTCTAGTACAAAGTTGGTGTCCTTGTACACAGGAGCACAAAGAAGGGCTACAGGGTGAAGAACCAGAAAGGAAACATCATCTAAGGACACCACAGGACCCCTCAGGAGGACCCGACACCTCTGAGACTCCCATCTCACACTTCCATCCTCCATAACTGCAGAGAAGTCAAATTCTGTTGTGTGTTCCACCAAGTTAGTTTATGGGTCTTATTACAGTGAGATGTGCTATGCTTCGTGACACAAGCTGGGGTCATTTGGGAAAAAGGAACTTCAAATGACAAAGGCACAGATTGGCTCTCGGGCAAGCCTGTGGGGCGTTTCTTTGACTAAGGATGGATGTGGAGGGGCCAGCCAACTGTGGGGGTGCTGCCCCTGGACAGGTGTGCCCAAGGTATATAAGAAAGCAGTCACGAGGACCAAGCTGGTAAATAGCACTCCTCTGTGGCATCTGTTTCAGCTCCTGCGTCCAGGTTCCTGCCTCTAGTTCCTGAGATGTGTGTCTTCCATAGTAGACTATATGCTGTAAGCTGGGATGAACCCTTTCCTCAAGGTTGCTTTTGGTGATGGTGCTTATCACAGCGGTAGGAAGCTAACCAGGACAACTGGGCTTGAATCAGCCCTATCTGAAAAAGACAGCTCTCAGCAGCTCCACTGCATCAGGCTTCCAATCTCATTCTTTGCTCATCCACTTCTACAGCCAAACACTTTCCTCCACTATGTTTCAGAGACTAAGCAACCTGAGGTGACGAAGAACCCCAGGGCAAAGAGTATGACAGACCAAATGTTCATTACATGGCAAGCAGGAAGAGGAGAGAGGGTAGGGGGGAGGTGTGGGGGACAGCCCTCTTCCTCCATCTCCTCTCGACATCTTCTGGCCTTCGCATAATGCTGTTCCATCCGTGGGTTAGCCCACTAATGAGGTCAGAGTTCTCGGGGCGTGAGCATCACTTAAGAGCATGGCAGGAAACCAACACTTCAACACAGGAGCATTCCTGGAAACTTCTAGATGAGACATAATGCTTGGAAATCAGAGAAGGGCTTCCTGCCACCACACATGAATGGCACCCTGGCCCAACCAATCAAGGGCAACATGTGGTCACTTTTGGGGGACTCAGAGAGCAATGACACTGTCACTGATGCACCCTGCCTCTAACTCAGTGTCCCTTCCCCTGCTCCATCCTCTTTGCTGAACCCAGAAAACAGCAACTTTCCTTCATGTTTGCCTCCAAAAGCACCAAACCAAAAAAAAAAAAAAAAAAAAAAAAAAAAAAAAAAAAACCTACATATCAAAGGGAAAAACAAAAGACAGGCCACATCCAGCAACTCTGCTTGCCTCTTTGCTGTAATGTGGAACAGCTGCTCAGAAATGGCAGTGTTTATTGAAATAAATTTCAACATTTATAATCAATTATATGGCCCTGTCTGAAAACCTCCGCTTGATTTAATAACGGTGTCAGCAGCCGCTGTGGAGGGGGAAGGGCTCCTTGTCTCCCTTTAATCCCTTCCTACCATAACTTTCTCACATCTTTTTTCTGTCATGCAGCAAAAACAGAAAGAGAACGATCTCTCAGAAAGGGTTTGTTTTTCTCTTCCCCTTCTTGGTTTTTAAAGGTTTTCCCCAAATCCGGCAGATCATGTCGCTCTGCTTGACCTTCAGGAGCGCAGCTGAGTGGTTGAATTTGTTCCAAAGGCCTTTCCTGACAGAAGGTCTTAAACTAAAGCCCTTAGGTTTCCCTCAGCACCAGCTCCCTGTCATCTTTGCCCAGAGGCTTAGCGGGCAGTGGAAGGACAAGGGTCTGCACAAGAGGCAGCTGCTCACTGGGCTCCCCTGCCAGCCCTCCCCTGCCAGCCCTCCTCTGCACACTTGAAATGTTTTCTTTTTTTTCTCTCTATTTTGTTTCCAGTTTCATTTATTGTGGTAAGAACACTTCACAGGGGACCCACCCACTTGACGCATGTGTGAGTACACAATGAAAGACTGACAGCTTTGGGTACAATGCTCTCTGAAAGGTCTCTAGAATTTACTTATCCAGCTCATCTGGAACCTTGCGCCATCAGTTAGTCTCTCTCCACTAGGAATGGTGGCTTATCTGTGTTCACTTGACTGGACTAAGGCTGTCCTCACATCTGGTGAGGTGTACCTGTGAGGGTGTTTGGGGAAGAGATTAGATCTGTATCTGGACACTGGGTGAAAAGTTTCTTCTGTTGTGTGAGTGTAAGGGTTTCAATTGCCAGAGGACATGAATAAAGCAACAAAGCAGAGGACATGCTAACTGGCTTCTGGATGAAATGTGATACCTGAAAGAAAACAAAAGGAGCTTAAAGAAAGACCTGTGTGAGCAGCTCTCAACTACTGGGTTGGCTGTGGTGAGGAAGTCTTGGTGGCAGAGACAGAGTGCAGCTGGTTACATTGTACCCAGTCAGGAAGCAGGGAAAGAACCACTGCTGGCTCTTGAGCCACTTTCTGCTTTTCATTGAGTACTAGACTTTTGCTCATGGTATTGTGTCACCTACTGTAAGGATGGGTCTTCCCACATCAGTGAACCTAATACAGATAAATCCTCATAAGTATCACCAAAGATTTGTTCCCATGGTTATTCTAACTCCTGTCAAGTTAACAATTAAGACTCACCCTCACACAGAGAACTAATGAATGTGTTCCTGAGTTGGAGCATCCATCTCCTGCCCTCAGGTAGACTTGGGGCTCTGGTTTTAAACTGGGAAGCTGAGGCAGGCTCCTCTGGGTCTCTGTCTTGAAACAGCACATTCTAAGACTTTTGGCCTCTAAAATTTTACAAGCCGGACTATCTTGTCTCTTTTATTGGTCTGTTTCTCTGGAGAATTTTAATATGCTATCCTCTTTCCCAAGACCCTGGTGGCTAACACCTTCTCCTAGTTATGAATTTGACTGTTTCAGGCATCTCATATCAGTAGAATATTGTCCTTATGTGACTGCTTTGTTTCATTCAGCACAATAACCTCCATCCTTATTGTCAAAAATAGTGGGATTTTTGTCCCTTTGAAGACTTACTAAAATCCTATTCTATGCAGGTAAAAATGTGTGTGTATGTGATGAGTGTGTATGTGTGTGGGTGTGTGTGCGTGTCTGTGTGTCTGTGTGTGTGCACCTGTGGAAGCCAGAGAAGAAGTTAAAGTGTAAGCTCTCCAAAGACTATCTACCTTTGAGGCAGAGTCTCTCTTTCATCCTGGAGCTCACTGACTAGGCTAGCCTGGCTGTCCAAAGAAGGGAAGGAATCTATCTTTCTTCAGGGCCCAGAGTCAAGGTTACAAGATCATGTCACCATATCTGTCTTGCTTTTACACAGGGTCATATACCTACAAGACAAGAGTTTACTGACTGAAGTGCTTCTCATCCTTGCTTTTCTCCCTGACAGGAAAACAATTTCAGAACAGAGACTATTTTTGACATTTATCAGAATGGCTATATTGACATCTTACTTTTTCTTATCATAATTATATCAGTTTGAGCCTGAAGAGACGGCACAGCAAATAACTGTGCTGAGCACCACAGAGCAGCGCACAGCTGCCTGTAACTCTAGCTCCAGGAGATCAAATGCCCTCTTCTGGATTCTCAGGGTACCTGCACACATATGTGCAAAGACACACACACACACACACACACACACACACACACACACAAAGAAACAGAGAGACCCACTCACATATAAGAAGAAGAAGATGAAGAAGAAAGTAAATCATTAAAAAAAAAATACATCCCTTGGTCACTAGCCTCCATGTCTGTAATAACAGCAATGACAAGAAGATTCACCTCCCAGGCCTCTGAAATATTAAATAAGCTCCTTCTACAAGATCATAGCAAAGAACAAGTGCTTTCTTTGTTAGCTTTTGTCATATTGGTTTCTGTTTTCCCTCATTCCAGCTCTGGGCCTAGTGTCTAGCACATAGTAGACACTCAATAAATATTTATTGGATAAATTCTAGTCTTTGTACTTACTCTATTTACTACAAATTGAAGTATAGTAAACCTTTCTTAATTGGCATTTGTGAAGGTGGTGGGGAATTGCAGATAGAGTCAACATAAACACTGAATGATTACCTCTTAGGGAGTCAAGTTCAGTGAATAGATAAAAATGACCTGTAATTCCCCCTGTTTTTCTTCTTTTCTGTGGGCAAGAATGAATCTCAGGTGCTTCAGAATAATTTGTTCTCTTAAATAGTGTGAACATCACCAGGGCCATCTGTGTACGTTATTGATTTTCCCATTTAGTGCATTCTTCCTGGACTGTGCAAAGAAGTCTGGGATAGAAACATCCCAGCTCCCAAAGGAAAGAAAGCTAAGCAAGCCATGTGGACAGCTTACGAAGACTTTAGGGCTGGAATGCATTTCGACTGGTAAGGCTTGTAGCACAAGCGTGAGGACTGAGTTCAGAGCCCAGCACCCACATAAATGCCAGGCAGATGTAGCACCCTGCCCATAATCCCAGTTCTCAGAAAACAGAGACAAGGAGATCGATCCCTAGAGAGCTAGTGAACTAGACTAGCCAAATTAAGGAGCTCTGGGCTCAGCAAGAGACCTTGGATGAATCCATAACAAGAAGATGGCTTGAGTACAGCACCTCACACCCACCTCTAGATCTCCACATGCATGTGTAAACATGCACACACATTCACATTTGTACATGCCATCACACATGTAAACACACAACACAGTCCCTCACACACACACTCTCTCTCTTTCACACACACACACACACACACACACACACACACACACACAAACACACGTGATCTTGTGCTGCACAATAGACTAACCCTGTCATCCCTGGGCATATAAAAGACTAAAGGGTAAACATGAATCATAGAGCATGGTTCTAGTTCACGATTCTTGGATGTAAATCCAGTCTCCTCCACTGACCAGCTATGTTATTTTGGGCAGTTACAGAGTTCATCTTCCCCTTGGTTTTCTCAGTGCAGAGAGAATTGTAGTTAGTGCTTACAGAGTGGATATAAATTAACACATGGAAGGTGGCTGTAGAGATGGCTCTGTGACTAAGAGCACATGGAACTTTTCAGAGCACCTGAGGTCAGTTCCCAGCACAATATAAGGCAGCTCCTAACAGCGTGAAATGCTGGCTTCAAGAGAGCCAGCCTCTATCGACACCTGCAAACTCAGACACACACACACACACAAATAACTCTGGAAAAATTAACACATGAAACATATTTGACATGACTCTATACAGAGTAGACATTTGATACATGATAATGTATTAGTTCTAAATTTAAAGGAATGTGGCAACTCATGATCTGATAGAGAAAAAAAGAACCTCATAAAAGGGCCTGAATACAACCCTAACACATATTTAACACATCTGTATTATTTTGTCAACATGTCCAGCCACAAAGTCATTTGTTTGCACACAAAAGTGGCCTAACCTGCCAGAAGGGCTATCAGGATGACTCAACATGAGAACAAATGTAAAGAATATGACTATTGTTGATCAGGTATGGGAAGACCAAGGGTGGTTCTTAGTGAAACGTGGAGCTGAGCAGTGAGTCTGGAAGAAAGGCCACACTAATACAGGTCCTCTCCTTGGACTTTAGGGCTCCAGTAGCAGGTTCCTGGGGTGCCTTCTATCCATCACCATTTCACCCTGATGGTGGCCACTCCAGGTTGCAGAGGAGAGGTAAAGAACTCCTAATTAAATCAAGAAAAAGAGATGGATGCTGGAGTGAGTGAGTGAGTGAGTGAGTGAGTGAGTGAGTGAGTGAGTGAGAGTATTATCCCCATGCATAGAATTGGATAAAACAATAACCCACTTTGGATCTGTCTCTGTCAATGAACAGCACACACATGCACCCTGGAGGGCTTTGTACTGTTTCCTGGAACTCCTGGGGTCTATACTGGGCCAGGCTTGGGGCCAGAAGGAGAAGGAGAAAGAGAAGGAGAAGGAGAAGGAGGAGGAGGAGGAGGAGGAGGAGGAGGAGGAGGAGGAGGAGGAGAAGAAGAAGAAGAAGAAGAAGAAGAAGAAGAAGAAGAAGAAGAAAAGACAGCTTTCTCCTCTGGGAAGAAAAGCCTTGTGGGGTGGAGGAGAGAAGAGAGTCACAAACAATTTCTGCTTTAATTAGAGCTCTGTCGGCTTCTGTTAGCCCGGGTGTTTGTTCCCTTGTGTGTGTCAGGAAATTTGGAACTGACCCCAAGCTTGTGAAATAATTAGTACAATAGTGCCGATCCAGCCATTTCTGAAAAGAGTAATTTACTCCCAGTGTAGCCTCCCGGCAGAGCTGCTCATTAATCAAACCAGGCCACGCACATCAAAGCTGGTCCCCCTTCCACCACAGCATCCATCATTCCTCCGCTAGGTGTTGCAGAACCCTGAACCAATATGTTGCCATCGATGGACTGAGCCACCTCCTGTTGCCACCATGGTATAGGGGAGCGTGGCACAGCAGAACAGAGAGCAGGACCCTTGTGCCTCCGAGTTCATGGAAACTGCATGGTACTTCAGGAGACAGCCCTGAGGTGACAGCTGCCTGGTGAGAAGCCCATGCTGACCACCATCAACGAGAAGCTTGGTCTCCCTCTTTATTTGGTTGCTATTTCTTTTCTCTCTGCCCCCAGAAAATAAGCAAGAAGGAAAAAAGTTTGTTTTGTTTTGGGTTTGTTTTTTGATTTCTGGATTTATTTTTTTTGGGGGGGGGGATGGTTTGGGGGTGGGTTTAGTTTGCTTGTTTCAGTTTGGTTTGTTTTGCTTTTGTTTTTTCTTTGTCACTATTATGGACCCTGCACCCTGCACCGTGCTTAGCACAAGGGAAAAAAATCTTGAATAAGTGAATGAGAACCTTCTCAGATGCCCCTTCAGCCTGTACTAAAGGATGGGTCAGTCAATAAAGTGTTTACTCCGCAAGCACAAGGACCTAAACTCAGATTTCCAGGATTTGTGCAAAACAACCACGTGTAGTTGCCCTCATCTATAATCTCAGCAGTGGGAAGGAGGGAAGGACCCTGGGAACTCACTGGACAACCAGCCTATCTAAATGGACATGCTTTAGGTTCAGTGAGAACAGTCTCAGAAAAGAAAGCAGACAGTGACTGAAGAAAACACCTGGTGTGAGCCTCTGCACTCTGTATATACACAGAGAGAGACACACACACACACACTAATCCTCACAGCCCCATTCTTAAAACGGTTCTAACCCTTTCCTCTCCCATTTTGCTATAGATTCATACATCTACTTTTTCTAATTACTGTATTTAATTGTTTGTTGCTTGCACTTGTTATCTGGTGCTTTGTATAAAATTAGACCAGAAGGTGGTCTTTAAACAACAGACATTTATCTCCTTGTGTCTGTGGGTCAAGAATCTAGATGTAGCTTCTCTAAGTCTCTTGCTCATCTGTGTCTCACAAGGCTACTCAGACTGGGGTGGGGGTGTCACCGGAGAAGCTCATCTGCACCCAAGCTCAGTCAGGGTGGTCAGCATCTGGGTCAGCTTATGGATAGTTTATGGTCATATATGGACAGTTGCATTGAGTGACTCACTCTTTTTTTTTTTTTTCTGGTGGAATGCCCCAGCAGACATCTTGAAAGAAAGCATGCAAAGTGCTTTCTTTGACGTATTCCCTTCAAATGGTATAAATCTTTCAACTTTTGCAAGGATGCACACCAGTACTAGAGCAATGGCTTAGGAGTTTAAGGCACCTGCTGCTGTTCCAGAGAACCCAAATCCTTACTCAGCACCTTCTCTGGATAGCATCTCAGCACCTGTAACACCAGCACCAAGGAATTCAATGTCTTCTGTCAGCCCTTGTGGGCACTCACACATATGCCATTCTGTCACCAAGACACACACATGCAAATTAAAATAAATAGCAGAAAGCTAACTAACCCAACATGCCCTCTGAGAGAGAAATCAGAGTATTAGGCAGACTGGGTCAGAATTTTTTAAAATGTACCAATCAGAATGACATTCTGTCAGTTTGCTTCTCTGCTGCTGTGATGAACACCATGAGCGAAGGAAACCTGGGGAAAGGCTTTATTCCAGTTTGCAGCTTATAGTCAGGAACGGGAATTGAGACAGGAAGGTATGTCTGGAGTCAGAAACTCATTCAGAAGCCATGGAAGAATGCGGCTTACTGCTTTTCTCTCTGTGGGTTGCTCAGCCTGATTTCTTATACACCCCAGAATAACCTGACTGGGAGAGGACACTCCCACAAAAGTCATTAACCAAGAAAATGAGCCCACAGACTTGCCTACAGACCAATCTGATAAAGCACTCTCTCGGTTGAGGTTCCCTCTTCTCATAAGACTCCAGCTTCTCTCGGTTGTTTAAAAAAAAAAAAAAAAAAAAAAAAAAAAAAAAAAAAAAAAAAAAAAAAGCAACCACATGAGGGCTCACAACCATCTATACTGGGATACGAAGCCCTCTTCTGACATATACACAAAATAAATAATTAAATCTTTAAAAAAATCTAATTAATACACATCCCTACAACACCAAATTATATTGACCAGAACTAAGTTCTTCAAATTGGGATGGCAGAAAATTATAAACACAGGAAGCAAAGATTACTGAGGGCTCTCTACAAGCTTTCCACAAATGTGTTCCCCTCAGGCATATAAGACAGTTCACACCTGTAAGGCCTGCCCTTCAGGAGGCTGAAGTGCAGGACTAGACAGAGACACATAAAAGGCCCCTGTCTCAGAACAAAATGAAACTATGACCATAAAGGAAAGTGTCCATCTCTTGTTGAAATAGTTTCAAATTGGTAATAATCCAAATAATCCCAACTTGGAAAGAGCTGAAAGTACCTTATGCAATTCCATTATTAAAGTGTGATGCATTGAAGTAGTAATGCGTGGAGAAAATACTCTGGTCTAAGCGATGTAAATGTTTCAACATGTGCATTTCTCTCATTAGCTCACGGATGGGGAGGTCACAGACCCTGGGCTAGAACCTGCTGCTGTTACTTTGCTAAGTAGACATACTGTAAACTGGCTTCTAGATATTTATGTTTATTCCCGCTGATCTCAGGCCTGCCCCAGCCTTGGCCGGAGAATCCTTTTGTCACAGTGGACAGCAGTCAATTCAGAAGCTCGTAACTAGTCAAAGGGCTAAAAATAGAGTGTCTGTATCTAGCCCTAAATGTGGCTTCTTTATTAACCCACTCAGACCCTAAGGCTCAAGGAGCATCATGGAAAAGGAGACAGAAAGGATGTAAGTGCCAATGACGTGAAGAGTTCATGATGCGCTGTCTTCTGGACATGACAAGGCTGCTGCACTAGGGAACTCACAGCATCCATGGCTGTCTTCACCAGGCCTGCACAGGATCAGAAAAGGATCTTTCAGTGCCTCACCCCTAACTGCGAAGCACTTTAAAATCATTCTTTTTTGGGGTGTGGCCACTGGTAGGCTTCCTGCATTGCGTGGATGGCTGCCCCGCCTTGGACACGGGTAGCACTAGTTGGACTTACGAGATTATCAAAGAGAACTTGGAAAGGATGTGGGGTGAATTGGAATAGAGAAAGGAGATAGACACGATCATATTTCACTATAAGAAAATAATTCTTTTAAATATATTTCTTAGAGTGTTTAGAAATTGCTTTCACATTGGAGCAGTCTCAGCTAGAAGTCTGAGCCCTCGGCGGATTATAAACAACCTCCTATTGCTTTCATTAGGTTCCTCCACCTTTGATCACATTCTTAGCCCAGCTAGAGTTGAAAATGGATCCAATATCATCTGCTTCTGTTGTTTAACCAAAGAAAATAAAAAAGGAGATTCATAAATTATATAGACTGATTTTCACAGTGAAATAATTCTGTTTGGTTTCTGAGTAGATGGGTAGTTTCTGTTGTTCCCATATTGAAATTGAGCTTATTTCACGAATCCACTTAACTTTGCCCTTCTTGCCCTCTGATGAAGTTTTTCTGTCCTTCCTATCCTGGTGTCTGATGACTGGAATCGTGACTGATTCCTCCCCCTTGTCTCCCAGAAGTCTTCTACAGAGTTTGGTGCTGTGTAATGAGACAAGTTGGAGGCCAGCTCAGTTTTCAGTTATGTTATAATTTTACCTTGTGAGTTTTTAACTGTATTTCTGGTTACCAAGCTAGGACTGGAGTTTATAATTTTATTTGATTCCAATGCTTAGAGAGAAACTTCCACAGTGTTATACTTTCTAAAATTAAAGGAGAATGTTATAGCATCTGTCCCAAAGGAAGAAAGGGAGAAGGCATAAACATGATTGACAGCCTATTATCCTGCACCTTATGTAAGGTGTCTATGTTTCAATCTACACTTACTCTCAGTGACATAAATACTGAAATGCTTCACTTTACAGCTCAGAAGTGCTGGAGCTTTCAGACTGACTAGGCAACTTGTGCAAAGACACCCAGCTGGTAAATGCATAGCACAAGGTTTTTGCCAAACTCTAAAGTTATGTCATCATTTAGGTTTTTTTTATTTTATAGTGATAAGAAAGGTAAGTCATATGCTGAGAAGGAGATACCATGACCAAAAGTTTGTCTTGGAGGTGTAAAAATAGGACTTCAGCTTGACTCTACTGAAACTTGCAGGCAGATAACTTCAGGCTTTGAAGAGCTGTTCTGTTTATATAGGATATTCAACCTACCCGTAACCATTTCCTTTCAGTTTCCAGAAGTATCCTGTGTCCAGCTGTGACCAATACCATTACCCCCAGACTTTGTCAAATGTTCTCTAGAGGAAGTAGAAAACGAGTGAAGAGAACATGAAACCATTAAGAATTGGTGGCTAAAGCAGAAGAAAGGTTTTCTGTAAAACCAAACACCACTGTCTATTTTTTACTGAGCATTGTTATAGTTTGGATGTGAAATGCCCCCAAAGGCTAGTGTTTTGAAGGCTTACACCCCAGCTGATGTTGCTAGGTTTGAAGGGAGTGGAACCATTAAGATGCGAAACCTGGCTGGAGGAAGTAGGTTGTTATAACCACCATATAGGAAGTAGATTGTTACAACCGCCAACTTTGAAAGTTATAACCACCATATAGTTCCGGTCTCACTCTCTGATTTCTGGTCCTGCTTTGTAGCATGAAGATGCTTCAATCTCCTTCCCACAATAATGGGCTAAAACCCTTGGAAATTATGATTCAAAATTAACCTCTCCTCCCTTAGCCTGTTTCTTACAAGTGTTTATAAAAATTTCAAAATCATATATAAAGAAAATCCCACCCATTCTTAATAGTTAGTCTAGTTTCATTAATTTCAGTAGGCCTCTAACTTTGACCCAAACTATCTGATACTCATGAATATTCTTAGTTGCTTGGAGTGGAAGAGAATGGATGTGAGTTGGACATTGCAGTTGAGTTTGAGTCTTAACCAGCTACTCCAGGAGTTGTGTGACCTTGAACAAATCATAGCAGTCCTCACTTGGGCATCTTCATCTAAACTAAGAATCATGGAAACAGTTGAGAATGGTGATGTTCAATTTCAGCAAGATCAGGTATGAAAAATGTCTCTTGGAGTGAGTTGAGTTTTTATGCCCTCCATTCCTTTTTCTTTCTGTTTGTTCTTTGGATCATGCAACAACTTCTTAATGCTACCTAGTAGGAGCATCCTTTTGTACCGCATGAATAATTTCCAAATTGGATAGCCTGATTCTACTGATGGCCATAGTGCCCAGAAAACAATGACTCTTGGTTTAGGCTCCTTTTGCTGAGTTGGTAAATTTTCTGAGTCACTCAAACCTATATATCAGCCTGTTCAGCTGTCTATCTTAAGATAGGTTTCCTTTTAAGTTAATCCCAATAGGTTCAATGAAGACCATTCAGATGAGAGAAAGAAAAAGTTATTTATTCAGAACTTGCTGTGGCATGGGAGGCAGACAGTATCACTAGTGTTTAACATAGATTCAAAGGCAGACAGAGGAATAGAAACCTTTTACTGTAGGGAAAAAAACCCACCAAGGACAACTTCAAGGATGCCTTGATTGGAGGAGTATCCTGATTGAAGGAATCTGAAAGAGGGCTCATTCATTTGGAATCATCTATAAGATACCCAACAAACTCAACGAGTATGTGTGTGGAGGCCAGAAATCAGCCTTAGATATTCTTTTTCTGACAGCATGCACATTTTTTTAATTTTTAATTTTATTTTTATTAATTACAGTTTATTCACTTTGTACCCAGCTGTAGTCATCTCCCCCATCTCCTCCCAATCCCACCCTTCCTCCCTCTTCTCCAATGCCCTTTCCCCAGTCCAATGATAGGGGAGGTCCTCCTCCTCTTCCATCTGACCCTAGTCTATCAGGTCTTATCAGGACTGACTTCTTTGTCTTCCTCCGTGGACTGGTAAGGCTGCTCCCCCCTCAGGTGGAGGTGATTAAAGAGCCAGCCCATGAGTTCATGTCAGAGACGGTCCCTGATCCTATTATTGGGGAACTCTCTTGGACACTGAGCTGCCAGGGGCTACTTCTTGAGGACGGGTTTATTACTGGCCTGAAACTCACCAATGAGCTGTCCAATGAGCCCCAGATATCCTCCAGTCCTTGCCTCCCCATCAATGAGATTCCAAGCAAACATTTCTATGTCTAACTTTTTCAGTGTGAGGTCTGCCATTCAAAACCTAAGTCCTCAGACTTGAATGGCAACCTTTTTACTTATTGAAATATGTAATCAGAACTTCAGAGACTACATTGGACTTTTTGGTTGTTCATAGTTGGGAGCAAGGATATAAATATGAGAGTTGTCAATAACTGATCAAGTTGGGGCTCACTGCTTCTGGAATTCATCATCCTAAGAAAGTCACTATAGCTTTTGGATCAAAACTTGTTTTTTTCATATAGTCTGGCTGCAGTCCATCTGTATTTTCAATGTACAATAAAAGACATGTGCAGGCAGGTAATTAACTCCTCTTCTTGTTGGTTTCCCAAGACTCGTGGTACTGCTTCCTATTGGAAGAAAGTTTGACACTAGACATAAAACTAGAATCAGGAGATCTGAGTTAGTGTTGAGAGTCCTCCACTGATTGGCAAAGTAACAAGGGGAGCCTTTCACACCGCTGTGGTTGTTAGCTTCAAACTTGGAGTGTCATCTTAAAGTGAAGACTAATTGCTACAACTATCTCAAATGCCCAACATGAACAGTCTCTGCAGATATTACATACCCAAACTGGATAAATAATGGAAACTTTAGTCAATGGATCCTCACAAAAAAAGGGGGAGGGCATGAGTGATTGAAACCTGTGAAAAACTATCTAGAAAAACTGTTACTAACCAAAATCTGAAGGAGCACCTTAAGTATTATATAGGAAAGATAACCTAATAGGAATGGTGACCTCAGTATAGACACACAAGGACAACCAGAGGTGTCCTGAAAGATAGGGACCCAGGGGAATAAAGGCCCCATTCTCACTTCCCTCCAATTATCAGCTCTATGGCATTATAACCCATTGACCAAACCTAGTTAAAGACTAAGGAATAAGAAAGGCAGTAAATACAATTCCTTCAAGTCAGTATTCTCTGGTTTCAGAGATGAGCAGAAAATGGGAATGAAGACAGAGGTAAGAAGCCAGAGGTAGAATGGGATATAACCAGCCCAAGAGTCCGTCTTGTCTTAAAATTGTCTGTAGCACTTTGAGTTATAGTGACACAGATTTTCAGTGAGCTTATACTGCCATTTTCTCGTTGTTTTGTTTGGGTATTTTGAAACAAGGTCTAGCTATAAGAAGCAGATGGCCTTGAACTCATGACCTGCCTGCCTCGGCCTTCTGAGTACTGGGATTGCAAGCATAAGATGCCACATCTGGCTCATTTTTTCATTCTTCTAACATTAAAAAAATGAGACTGTGAGCATATTATTATGCTATATTTTACGATGATGAAATTGGTCTGATCAGTTAATGAGCTGCTCTGGGTTATGGTGCCATGGTGACAGACTCTGGGCCATATGTATTTTTAACTCTGCATCACCAGTGACCTCAGCTGAGCAAAGCACAACACAGGTTTTCCACACAGGAGCATTGCCAATAAGAGGCAGTGAGATGGAAATGATTGACAGTCTACAGACATGAATTGACCAGCTTAATCATTAATGTTGGCTGAGTTCATAGTTTATGAAAATTTTGTTTTCCCAGGACCCTGTGAGTTTAGATAATGCCTGATTATTTTACGTCATAAAGATGTCATCGAGCCTGAACAATAGGGAGGTAGACATTCCTTCATTTTAGATAGCCAAAGAGTCACTCTTTATTGAATGCATGAATGGGTACTAAGGTTTGTCTGTATCAATATTGTCTGCACAGGAGAGCTGCCCAATACCCAGGAAGAAGTGAATTTTCTTCCTAACAAGATCCACAATACATGTAGGATGTCAAAACTAAGCCACTCTCTACAGGTAAATCAGTAGGAGATAGAAGATGGTTACCTGTCTTTTTCTATCCTTGTTACCTTCTGGAGGCCCAACTATTGAACTTGAGCTCTTTGAGCATCATTTGAATATCTGGTTGATGAGAAAAACTACAACCTTGAACACATTATTAAACATTAGTCATCTTACATGTGACATGGGCACATATATACTACATTTTTATTATAGTGCTACAAAAATTTTATGAACAAGAGTGAAGTTATTAACAAAATATATAGTAAAAAGCTAATAAATACTAGCTACATGGGTGATTGCTACACATTACTGTTACTATCCCCATTGTCCTCGTCAGTATCACCATTGCCATCATCAATATCCTCAACATCACCATCAACATTACCACCACCATCAATATTATCATAATCCCCACTTTCATCACCATCATAATTAATCTATCACCACAATAATCATCCCTATTGTCATTGTTCTCACCATCACCATCATCATCACAGTAATAATCATTATCAATAACATTATCATCAAAATCAGTATCAGCCTCACCAACAATCCAACATAATCATCATCATCATTTCAATCATCACCATTCACTACCATAACCACCATAAATACCATTGTGATTCTCTACATCACCAGCACTATCATTATTATCATCATTATAATTATCATAATTACCACTGTCACCATCATCCATCTCCATAGTAATCATAAATATCATTATTATTACCATCATTGCCACCATCACTATCATTATTACCACCATTATCAACATAAGCACATCCATCTCATCATCTCAGCCATATCTAAACATCTGAAAGTTACAACGTTAAGAAAAAAGTTTAAGAACTCAAAAACAAAATAAGCCATCTCAAAAACCATGTTTGGAGTTTTTGAGTGTTGTTTTTACTGTTGCTGTTCTCTGTTTATTTCTGTCTTGGTATTCCTGACTCTTTACAAGGTAGTCTGACCCTTGCCAAATTGGGGGTCATTCCTAATAAGTTATATATTTTTGCCATTCTTGGTTAAAAGAGAATTGTGGTGCTACTCCATCTTTCTCAAAGGCAACACTATGTTTGCAAGTGGCTAGATGTGCAATGGTGAGCATTCATTGCTTACATTACAGTCAATGGTTTGTGTTCATTTTTTATAAGACCATCACTATAACGTAGCAAGAGCTTAGAGAGGCTAAACAAGTCACTAAGATCATGATGTAAGAGAGCATGGTCCTTTGCACACAGAAGCAATCCTAAATAATGCCAATATTGATTAGGGTCAAGCACACACCACCTGCCCACCCAGCCTCTGCTTAGTGAGAATTTCCCCAAAAGAGACATATATTGCCATGTCTGGGAGTTGTTGGGGGTGGTGGGTTTTTTGTTTGTTTATTCGTTTTATGACAGCTCTTTCTTTAATGTCACAGAAATCTTTCTCTGACGTTCCCTGGCCCTGTCTTCATCATTAAATGGCAATGGTCGTCTTCCTGTATGGCTCCAAGTCTCATTGACAATAAACCAACTGTTCTCTGAGTTTTGTTGTCATAGCTCCTTCCTTTCACCCTCCCCTACCTCATGCAATCAATCATATGTTCTATCTGTTTTACCAAGCAATCTCAACACCCTCAAAACCACTGTTGGAGGCTCTGTCAGTAATCAGGAAACGTGAGAGATTTTTAAGATACTGGAAGACATTAGGATACAAGGTGAGGTGGGAAATCAGGGGCAGCCTCACTTCTGGCTGAAGGTAAAACACACCTGTGTGGTCCCCCCTTTCTCTCCTTTGTATTGCCTCGCCTCTATGTTTGATCCGGCCTACTAACATCTGCATGTTACCAGGTAAACAAAGCTTTGGGGGGAGCAGATCTAGCCAATTAAAAGCTCCAGGTGAAAATGCAGGTGATAAAATACATGCCTCCTTTCAGCGGTCTTTATGGAAATGCCAGCACTTGTTCACCAGTTGCATGTAAATGAGACCATCATGGAATCACCTGCATGCCTGCAGAAGCTGATGGGTCTATATCGTGTGGACACTTGGAGGAAAGGGCTCCCTTTTCAGTCCCTCAATCCCCAAACAAACCCAAAAGGCTGTAATCCCAACAGGGTAAACTTAGACCAGCCTCTGAGCCTCCAAACTGTTCATTATAAAACCCCAAACTGTCACATCGCTCCCCTAATGAGGGTGTACATCTTTGGCAGCCTCGGGACAGTAGTAACTTATTTCATGACACATTCCGGGAGTTTTATGTGCTTGCTCCATAAAAAAAAAAAAAAAGAAAGAAAGAAAAGGAAAGGAAAAGAAATGTGCTGTTTCCATAGCAATGTGGGGTCTTCCGGGCAGCCCCGTTGTGGCAGCCAGAGCCCCCACATCCTTCTGGGAACTGTTCTTTTTCTTGTTTTCCTGGAAGCCCTTAAATTGTCCCCCAAGCACCTTTCTCTGGCCCCATTCTGGAGAGGACCAAATGCCATATCCCCAGGTTTGCCAGCCTGATGAGTTGGCTTAGCGGTTCTTAGGAATGCTCAGAGCATCTATTAACAAGCCCTGGTGTATCTGAAGATGGGATTTGTTCTTTTCTCCTGGATTGGAATGAAGACAATGCTTTGCAGAAAATACAACACATTAAATCAGCTGGTGAGTCTGATCGTGTCGAAGGACCACTTAGGCGCTGTAGTAAAAATGCTCTCAGATGAGAAGACGTGAGTTCCAGTGCTGGCTTTGGAGCAAATAGTAAACATGCCCCAGTCTTATTCTGGGAAGGCATGCAGTCTTTGGGACTGAAAAAAAAATCTGCTTCTATCACAGGACTGCCCAAATAGTTAGAAGGGATGAGCTACACAAGACACAGCACTAGACAGTTTATAACCATCCCCTATACACTAGCTTTCCATTCCGTCTTCTTGAGCAGGTCCAATAAGTTAAATGAGCAGAACATGAAGTTCTTAATTTTACAAAAAAATATTTTATATGAATACTACTGTTTTATTGAAATTAAACTTGCCCATGTTATTAGCCATTAAGTGTGTCATTGGGATCACTTAGGGCATTCACAAGTTATATAAAGGACATCTTTCTCTACTTTCAAAACTTTTCCCTACCCCAGATGAACAGCCCACATCATTTAAGCAATCACCCTTAGCTCTCCATTGCTGCTTCCCTGATGACCAGTGATCTGCTTTCTGTCTCTGCAGTTTTGCCTGGATCTTGTATGTAACTGAAATCTTAATTCACTCTTTCACTCGAGATCATGCTCTCAAATCCTGTCCAAGTTGGAATGTGTGTCACATGGATTTTTGGAAGGCCCTAGCAGAGGTAGAATAAACATCATTCTTTTTATGTAACTGAGTAATATTCTACTTTTTGACTATACCACAATTTGTTTAACCAGTCATTCTGCTGATAGGCATTGAAGTTGTTTCTGTCTTTTGGCTATTATGAAAAATACCTCTTCAAACATTCATTTATAACTTTCTATATGAGCAGATATTTTCAAACCTCTCTGGTGAACGCTTCAGGGGGATAGTTGCTTATAATTCCATGGCTAGCTTTTTGAACAAACACCGACTGTTTCTCTCTGTGACTGCACCATTTTACATCCCAATCATATGTAAGGGTTTCAATTTCCACAGCTATTATATTCTGAGCTTATTACAACAATCATAGTAAATGTGAAGTAGTTTCCTGTTGTGGTTTGGATCTGCATTTTCTTAGCAGCTGAGATCATTGAGCATCTTCTTCTATAGCCTTTGCCAACTTGTATGCATTATTTGACAAGATGATTCTTTAATAAACTGATACCAAACTGGTATCAGAACTTCTCTAGGGTATTAGTCGCACCTAGACAAAATCTTAATCCTTGAGTTCAGCTTTGAGCTGCTGGTAACTTCCGGCAAACCATAGGTAAATCACTCCTCCCACGTGGATAAGTAGCAGCTCATCAGCTGTGGCTTGGCAACATCTGGGGCTTTTCTGAAGGCCAGTGTGTGTGTGTGTGTGTGTGTGTGTGTGTGTGTGTGTGTGTGTGTGTCTGTGTGTACATGTGTGTGTCTGTGTGGGTGCATGTGTGCACACACACATGTGTATGTATGTGCGTGCACATGCATGTTTCCATGAATGCCTGTGTAATGGCTAGTTCTCACTTCAAAGGCAGAGAAACTGAGGCTTTAGTCAAAGGTGAAGCAGGTCAGTTCTGTCTTTGCTACATACCATCAGCCCTGGTGCTTCAAATAACCTTCTGAGATTCTGTGAGCCCTGATCTTCCTTGCTAAATGATGCTGGAATGTGTTCCTTTAGGATTTATGGACGGTCAGACATGGTGGCACTGTGATCCCCGCTGATAATGAGGCAAAGCAGTAACTTCAAAGCCTGCCTGAGCTACAAAAAGAGGCCACTCTGGGCAAGTCAGTGAGACGCTATCTCAACATAAAAAATGAAAGAGGGCTGGGAATATGGTCACTGAAAGAGGGGGTAATTCAGTAAGTGGCCATTAATGGGAAAAAAAAAAAAAAAGAAAAAGGGAGAAATTAATAGCAGTCTCTCATTTAGATCAAACCTTAAAAGCAGTATAATGATAGGATCAACCACTTCATCCCTCTAGTAATCCCATGCATGGTTACTATTGTCTTTGTTTTATGAGAGAGGAGTTAGGGTTCCAAGGGTTAGAACCCTTACCAAGGACACTCATCTAGTCAGGTGTAAGGTCTAAGACCACAATCAAAGGGCTAAGTTCTAAACCTATATCATTTTTATTCCTCTGTCCTTTGTCATTTGAATCCTCAACTGAAGATTCTTCCAAGCCCATTCCAGAAAGCTCTCTCTTCCTCTCAACCTTCCTAACCCCATGATTCTTTAATGTGGTTGTGGTGACCCTAGGCATAAAATTATTTTGTTGCTACATCATAACTGTAATTCTGCTACTGTTGTGGACCATAATGTAAATATCTGATATGCAGGATATCTGATGTGTGACCTCTATGAAAGGGCTATTCACCCTCCCTCCAAAAAGATTGTAATCCATAGGTTGAAAACTGCTGCTCTAAACCCATATATAAGAATGAAAAACTGTGTGGTTGAACTAGTTTCCCTTATCATTAAACTCCTCTGTATCTATTTCCCCATCTGTAAAATGGGACTGTTACAAAGATGACTGAGGTAGTGGAAGAGGGTATGAGTCGAAAATTACACATCTTACTGTGGAGACCTCCCTTTAACGAGGAAGCTGAAAGAAGGCACAGTGCCACTGTAAACCCCCACTCCCCTGGCTCTCACAACCCTTCTGCCCCGTTGCCACAATGATCTCTGAGCCTTAAGTTGGATTATAGATGCAACCACTGGGATTGGGCTCCAGAAACCACATCTTGAGTGGTTGTATTTTTCTGTAATGGTCTCGTTCTGTTGCAAAGTTTCCTTGCTGACAGATAAGCACCACACTTCTGAGAGAAGTAGTCTCTCAGAAAAGAGCACACTGATTAGTTATCTGGTACCAAATGGCCAGCCTTGACAACCTACATACAAGCAATCTGCCAAGTAGGCTGTAGTTATGTATTTAGAAATATGTACACAATAATAATTAATGAAAAATAGGCTGCAGATTTGAAAAAGAAAGGTCTTTGAGGTTTGGAGGGAACAAAGGGAAATGATGTAACTATATTATGAACAAAAAAATAATTTTTAAAAGAGTATGTAACTTCACTTCTTTTTTTATTACTTCTTACAATTTATTCACTTTGTATCCTAACTGTAGGCCTCTCCCTCATCCCCTCCCACTCCTGCTCTCCCTCCCTCTTCTCCTCCCATGTCCCTTCTCCATTCTACTGATAGGGAAGGTCCTCCTCCCCTTCCATCCTGACCCTAGCCTATAAGATCTCATCAGGACTGGCTGTGTTGTCTTCTTCTGTAGCCTGGTAAGGCTGCCCCCTGCCTCAGGGGGAGGTGATCAAAGAGCCAGCCAGAGTTCATGTCAGAGACAATCCCTGTTCCCTTTCCTAGAGAACCCATTTGGAGACTGAGCTGCCATGGGCTACATCTGTGCAGTGCTCTAGGTTATCTCCATACATGCTCCTTGGTTGGAGTATCAGTCTCAGAAAAGACCCCTGGGCCCACATTTTTTGGTTCTGTTGCTCTTCTGTGGAACTCCAGTCCTCTCCAGGTCTTTCTATCTCCTCCTTCTTTCATAAGAGTCCCAGCACTCTGCCCAAAGTTTGGCTATGAGTCTCAGCATCTGCTTCAATACCCTGCTGGTCAGAGTCTTTTAGAGGCCCTCTGTGGTAGGCTCCTGTCTTGTTCCTTGTTTCATCCTCTTCTGGTGTCTATCCCATTTGCTTTTCTGAATGAGGATTGAGCATCTTACCCAGGGTCCTCCTTCTTGCTTAGCTTCTTTACGTGTACATATTTTAGTATGATTATCCTATATTATATGTCTAATATCCACTTTGAAAATCAATCTTGCTCCTTCTCAGGCAAGAGCTGATTATTTGAGAAAATCAATAAGATAGACAAACCCTTAGCCAAACTAACTGAAAGGCAGAAAGGCAATATCCAAATTAACAAAATCAGAAACAAAAGGGGGGCATTACAAGAAACACTGAAGAAATCCAAAGAATCATTAGGTCTTACTTCAAAAGCCTGTACTCTTCCATACTGAAAAGTCTAAATGAAATGGATGATTTTCTTGATAGATTCCATTTACCAAAGTTAAATCAAAATCACATAAACAATTTAAATAGTGCTATAAACCCTAAGGAAATAGCAGCAGTAACTGAAAGTTTTTCAACAGGGAAAAAAATACCAGTGACAGATAATGTCAGTGCAGAATTCTACCAGACTTTCAAAGAAGAGCTAACGCCAATATTCCTCAAACTATTTCATAAAATAGAAACAGAAGGAACTTTGCCAAACTCATTTTATGAGGCCATGATCACTCTGATACATAAACCACAAAAAGGACCAAGCAGACAAAGAGAATTTTAGACCAAATCCACTTTATGAACATTGATGCAAAACTATTCAACAAAATGGTTGCAAACTGAATCCAAGAACACATAAAAAACATTATCCACCATGATCAAGTAGGCTTTATCTCAGGCATGCAGGGGTGGTTCAACAAAAGAAAATCCATCAACATAATCCACCATATAAACAAACTAAGAGAAAGAAACCACATGATCATTTCATTAGATGCTGAAAAAGTCTTTGACAAAATACTACACTCCTTCATGTTAAAAAGTCTTGGAGAGATAAGAGATACAAGGCACATACCTAAACACAATAAAGGCAATATACAGGAAGCATATAACCATTAAATGGAAAGAAACTCAAAGTAATTCCTCTAAACTCAGGGAGAAGACAAGGCTGCCTACTCTCTCTCTCTCTCTCTCTCTCTCTCTCTCTCTCTCTCTCTCTTTCTCTCTTTCTGAATCTCTTTAATATAATACTTAAAGTATTAGCTAGAACAATAAGGCAACTAAAGGAGATCAAGGGTATACAAACTGAAGGGAGAAGTCAAAGTATTACTATTCTCAGATGCTATATATGATAGTATACATAAGTGACCTCCAGAATTCTACCAGAGAACTCTTACAGCTGATAAACACCTTCAGTAAAGTGATTCCATACAAAATTAAATAAAAAACTCAGTAGCTCTTTTGTATATAAATGATAAATGGACTGAGAAAGAAAGTAGGTAAATAACACCATTCACAATAGCTACAAATAATATAAAATATCTTGAGGTAACTCTAACCAAGCAAGTGAAAGACCTGTATGACAATAATTTCAAGTCTCTGAAGAAAGAAATTGAAGAAGATATCAGAAGATAGAAAGATCTTCCACTCTCATGGATCGGTAGGATTAACATAGTAAAAATGGCCATCATACCAAAAGCAATCTACAGATTCAATGTAATTCCCATCAAAATATCAATACAATTCTTTATAGACCTTGAAAGAACAATTTTCACTTTCATATGAAAACCCAATAAACCCAAAATAGCAAAAAACAATGCTGTACAATAAAAGAACTTCTGGATGTATCATCATCCCTGATTTCAAGCTATACTAAAGAGCAATAACAATAAAAACTGCATGGTATTGGCATAGAAACAGACAGGTTGATCATTGGAATAGAATGAACTACCAAGAAATAAACCCACACACCTACGGACACTTGATTTTTTTACAAAGAAGCCAAAACCATACAATGGACAAAAAAAAAAAAACAAAAAAAAAAAAACAAAAAAAAAAAAAAAAAAAAACATCTTCAATAAATGGTGATTATCTAACTGGAGGTCTGCATGTAGGTCCATATTTATCACATTGCACTAAAGTCCAAGTAGTTCAAAGACATCAACATAAAATCACATACACTAAATCTAATAGACAATAAAATGGGAAATAGCCTTGAACTAAGTGGCACAGGAGACAACTTCCTGAACAGAACATCAACAGCTCAGCAATTAATAAATGGAACTTCATGAAAATGAAAAGCTTTTGTAAAACAAAGGGTACTGTCAATACAACAAAATGGTACCCTACAAATTGGGAAAAGATCCTCACCAACCCTACATCCAACAGAGGGCTAATGTCCAAAATATATAAAGAACTCAAGGAATTAAACACCAACAAACCAAACAATCCAATTAAAAAATGAGATAGAAAGCCAAACTAATAATTTTCAACAGAGGAATCTCTAATGACTGAGAAGCACTTAAAGAAATGCTGTGTTCTTAGTTATCAAGGAAATGCAAATCAATACATCTTTGTAATTCCATGTTACACCTGTCAGATTGTCTAAGATCAAAAACTCAAGTGACAGACATGCTGGCTAGAACATAGAGCAAGTGGAACACTCCTCCACTGAAGGTGGGAGTGTAAACTTGTACAGCTACTTTGGGAATCAGTCTGGTGGTATCTCAGGAAATTTGTAATAGTTCTACCTCAAGATCTATCTATACCCAAAAGATGCTCCACCATATGACAAGGACATTTGTTCTACTATGCTCATAGCAGCTTTATTCATAATAGCCAGAAACTGGAAATAACCCAGATGTCTGCCATTCAAAGAATGGATAAAGAAAATGTGGTACATTTACACAATGGACTACTACTTAGCTATTGAAAACAAGGAAATCATGAAATTTGTAGGCAAATGGATAGAAGTAGGAAAAAAATCATCCTGAGTGAGGTAAGACAGACCTAAAAAGACACAGATGGTATATACTTACTTATAGGTGGATACTAGCCATACAGTACAGGAAGCTAAATAACAAGGATGACACAAGGAAGGATTCTTGAATCTCACTCAAAAGTAAAATAGAAGAGACATCAGAAGTGGATGAAAAGAGGGAAGTGAGAGGAGCCAGGGTGAAAAGGAGAACAAAGGTAGGAATAAGGCATGGAGAGAGTGGGGGTGGGAGATGATAGGGCTTGAAGAGAGGGGGAAACTAATGGGGTGGTCATCTGTAAGACATCCTGAAGCCCTTAAACAGAGTAGGCTCCTGGAAGAATATAGGGGTGATTCTAGCTGAGATTCCCAGCAATAGGGAATATGGAGATCAAAGTGGCCACCTCCTAGCTTGGCAGGACTTTCAGTGGAGGGAGGGGGACACCAACCCACCCACAAACCCACTACCCAAATTTACCCTGCCCACAAGAACAGAGAGTGAGGGAATTTCCAAACAATAACCGGCCCAACTTGAAACCCACCCCATGGGAGAGAGCCAACTCTTGACCCTATTAACGATACGCTGCTATGCTTGCAGACAGGAACCAAGCAGAACTGTCCTCTGAAAGGGTCCACCCAGCAACAGAACAAAACAGATGCTGAGACCCACAGCCAAACTTTAGGAGGAACTCCCAGGAGTCTTGTAGAAAAGTGAAAGGTTGGATAAAGGAACATGAAGGTGACAAGAGTTCCACAAGAAGACCAACAGAGTCAACTAACCTAGGCCCATGGAAGCTCACAGAGACTGAAGCACTAAACAAAGAGCCTGCATAGAGTGGACCTAACCCCCCTACACATATGTAACCAATGGGCAGCTGATCATCATGTTTGTACCCTAGTAAGTGGAACCAGTGCTGTCTCTGACATGGACTCTATTTCCTGCTTTTAGATCACTTCCCTCTGATGGTACTGTCCTGTCTGGCCTCAGTATAACAGAATGCTCTTAGTCCTGATGCAATTTGATGTGCAGGGGTGATTTAGTGTGGGCAGTTCCCTTTTCCCAAGGAGAAGGGGAAGAGAAAAGAAGGAAGAGAGCTGGAGTGTGGAACTAAGAGGAGAAGAGAGAAGGGGCTGTGATCAGGATGCAAACTGAAGAAATAAATAGTTTAAAAAAAGAAGAAGAATGGGCCTGGAGGGATGGCTCAGAGGTTAAGAGCACTGGCTGTTCTTCCAAAGGTCCTGAGTTCAATTCCCAGCAACCACATGGTGGCTCAAAACCATCTATAATGAGATCTGGTGCCCTCTTCTGGCATGTAGGCACAGGTACAGCCAGACTACTGTATAAATAATAATAAAAAAAGAGAATGAAAAAGAGTGTCTAACTCTCATTTGTTTTGTTTTGTTTTTTTGTTTTTGTTTTAGCTTTCTGGTTGTAAGCAGTCATGATTTTTCACACCAGTAATCCTAACATTTGAAATGTGGGAGGATTACCACAATTTCTATGCTAGCCTGGGCTACATAGTGAGACCTTGTCTCAAAAATTAAAAAATAAAAATAAAACAAATCACAACAAAAATAAGTTTTTAACTTGACATTTTCTGATACTTGAACACAGTAAAAAAAAAAAATTCAGCCAACCTGTACAAAAAAAATAAATGTGTACTCTCTGCCTCACCACATCCAAGGTTCAGACTGAACATGGGATAAAGAACTGTCCATAGTCTTATTTTTCTGACATGAAAACATGACTCAATCAGGATGATCTTTTCTAGATCCCATTATTTGCCTGCAAATTTCATGATTTCCATGTTTGTAATTGCTGAGTAGTATTCCATTGTGTAAATGACCACAATTTCTGTATCCATTCCTCAATTGAGGGACATCTGGGTTGTTTCCAGATTCTGGCTATTACAAATAAAGCTGCTGCAAACATGATTGAGCAAATGTCCTTGAACTAGAAAAGATCGTCCTGAGTGAGGAATCTCAGAAGCAGAAAGACATACATGATATATACTCACTTATAAGTGAATATTAGACATATAATATAGGATAATCATACTAAAATATGTACACCTAAAGAAACTAAGCAAGAAGGAGGACCCTAGCTAAGATGCTCAGTCCTCATTCAAAAAGACAAACTGGATAGACATCAGAAGAGGGAAAAAACAGAGAACAGGACAGGAGACTACCCACAGAGGGCCTCTGAAAGACTCCACCTAGCAGGGTACTGAAGCAGATGCTGAGAGTCATAGCCAAACTTTGGGCAGAGTGCTGGGAATCTTATGAAAGAAGGGGGAGATAGAAAGACCTGGAGATGCCTGGAGTTCCACAAGGAGAGCAACAGAACCAAAAAATGTGGGCCCAGGGGTCTTTTCTGAGACTGATACTTCAACCAAGAACCATTCATGGAGATAACCTAGAATCCCTGCACAGATGTAGCCCATGGCAGCTCAGTGTCCAACTGGATTCCCTAGTAAGGTGAACAGGGGCTGTCTCTGACATGAACTCAGTGGCTGGCTCTTTGATCACCTGCACCTGAGGATGGGGAGCAGCCTTACCAGGCCACAGAGGAATACAGTGCAGGCAGTCCTGATGAGATCTGATAGGCTAGGGTCAGATGGAAGGGAAGGAGGACCTCCCCTATCAGTGCAATAGGGAAGGGACATGGGAGGAGAAGAGGGAGGGAGAGCAGGAGTGGGAGGGGATGAGGGAGAGGCCTACAGTTGGGATACAAAGTGAATAAATTGTAATAAATAAAAAATAAATTAAAAAAATTAAAAAACATGGCTCAACTCACATATTTTCTCTCATATTTAGAAAAGCATTAAATTTTTTCTTGAGTTTTCACTCAGGTAAGTTTTCTTTTTTTTTTAAGTTTTATTTTTCTCATTAGTTACATATTGTTAATTCTGTATCCCAGCTGTATCCCTCATTCCCTCCCCAGTCCCACCCTCCCTCCCTCATCTCCTCCCTGCCCCTTTCCAAGTCCACTGATAGGGGAGGACCTCCTCCCCTTTCATATGACTACGTTTTGTCAGGTATTTTCAGGACTGCTGCAAAGTCCTCCTCTGTGGCCTAACAGTACTGCTCCTCCCTTGGGAGGTGGGGAGGTCAAAGAGCCAGTCATTGAGTTCCTGTTAGAAATAGTCCTTGTTCCTCTTACTATGGGAAACCAATTGATTACTGAGCTATCACGGGTCACATCCGAGCAGAGGTTCTAGGTTTTATCCTCTCATGGTCTTTGGTTGAGTGTCCATCTCAGAAAAGACCCTGTGCCCAGATATGTTTGGTCCTTGTGGAGCTCCTATCCTTTCCACATCAAACTCCCCTTCTTTCATATGATTCCCTGCACTCTACCGAGGGTTTGGTTATGAGTCTTAGTATCTATTTTGATACACTGCTAGGTAGAGTCTTTCAGATGCCTTCTGCGGTAGACTCCTGTCATACATTCAATGTGCATCCCATTTGTCTTTCTAAATGAGGATTGATCATCTTACCCCATGTCCACTTTCTTGATTATCTTCTTTAGGTGTATAGATTTCAGTATGTTTATCATATCTTTTAGATCTATATAAGCGAGTATATCCCATGTTTGTCTTTCTCCTTCTGGGATACTTCACTCAGAATGATCTTTTCTAGATCCCACCATTTGCCTGCAAATTTCATGATTTCCTCTTTTTTGATTGCAGAGTAGTATTCCATTGTGTAAAAATACCACAATTTCTGTACACATTCCTCTATTGACGGACATCTGGGTTGTTTCCAGGTTCTGGCTATTACAAATAAAGCTGCTACAAACATGGTTGAGCAAATGTCCTTATTGTGTACTTGAGCAAATTTTGGGTATATGCCTAGGAGTGGTATAGCTGGGTCTTGAGGAAGCACTATTCCTAGTTGTCTGAGAAAGCGCCAGATTGACTTCCAAAGTGGTTGTACCAGTTTACATTCCCACCAGCAATGGAGGAGGGTTCCCCTTTCTCCACAACCTCTCCAGCATGTGTTGTCACTTAAGTTTTTCATCTTGGCCATTCTGATGGGTGTAAGGTGAAATCTCAGGGTCGTTTTGATTTGCATTTCCTTGATGGCTAATGATGTTGAGCATTTCTTTAACTGCTTCTCTGCCATTCTATATTCCTCTACAGAGAATTCTCTGTTTAGCTCTGCTCCCCATTTTTTAAGTGGATTACTTGGTTTGTTGCTTTTCAGCTTTTTAGTTCTTTGTAAATACTGGATATTAGCCCTCTGTCAGATAAAGGGTTGGTGAAGATTCTTTCCCAATCTGTGGGCAGTCGTTTTGTTTTGATGACGGTGTCCTTTGCTTTACAGAAGCTTTTCAGTTTCATGAGGTCCCATTTATTGATTGTAGCTCTTAAAGCCTGTGCTGTTGAAGTTCTGTTCAGGAAGTTGTCTCCTGTGCCAATGAGTTCTAGGCTGTTCCCCACTTTTTCTTCTAACAGATTTAGCGTATATGGTTTTATGTTGAGGTCTTTGATCCACTTAGACTTTAGTTTTGTGCAGGGTGATAAATACAGATCTATTTTCATTTTTCTGCATGTAGACATCCAATTAGACCAGCACCATCTGTTGAAGATGCTATCTTTTTTCCATTGAATGGTTTTGGCTGCTTTGTCAAAAATCGAGTATTCATAGGTACATGAGTTTATTTCTGGGTCTTCTATTCGGTTCCATTGATCCTCCTTTCTATTTCTATGCCAATACCATGCAGTTTTTATTACTATTGCTCTGTAGTACAGCTTAAGATCAGGGATGGAGATACCTCCAGATGATCTGTTGTTGTACAGGGTTGTTTTGGAGATTCTGGGTTTTTTGTTTCTCCATATGAAGCTGAGAATCTTTTTTTCAAGGTCTGAAAAGAATTGAGTTGGTATTTTGATGGGAATTGCGTTGAATCTGTAGATTGCTTTTGGCAGGATGGCCATTTTCACTATGTTAATCCTACCAATCCATGAGCACGGGAGATGGGAATTGCGTTGAATCTGTAGATTGCTTTTGGCACGATGGCCATTTTCACTATGTTAATCCTACCAATCCATGAGCACAGGAGATCTTTCCATCTTCTGAGATCTTCTTCAATTTCTTTCTTCAGAGACTTGAAGTTTTTCTCATAGAGGTCTTTCACTTGCTTGGTTAGAGTCACACCAAGGTACTTTATGTTATTAGTGGCTATTGTGAAGGGTGTTGTTTCCCTAATTTCTTCCTCAGCCCTTTTGTCTTTTGTGTACAGGAGGGCTTCTGATTTTTTTGAGTTGATTTTGTATCCTGCCACTTTGCTGAAGGTGTTTATCAGCTGAAGGAGTTCTCTGGTTGAATTTTTGGGGTCACTTATGTATACTATCATATCATCTGCGAATAGTGACACTTTGACCTCTTCCTTTCCAATTTGTATCCCCTTGATCTCCTTTAGTTGTCTTATTGCTCTGGCTAGGACTTCAAGTACTATGTTGAAGAGGTAGGGAGAGAGTGGGCAGCCTTGTCTTGTCCCTGATTTCAGTGGAATTGATTTAAGTTTCTCTCCATTGAGTTTGATGTTGGCTGTTGGCTTGCTGTATATTGCCTTTACTATGTTTAAGTATGTGCCTTGTATCCCTAATTTCTCCAAGACTTTAAACATGAATGGGTGTTGGATTTTGTCAAATGCTTTTTTGGCGTCCAAGGAGATGATCATGTGGTTTTTCTCCTTCAGTTTGTTTATGTGGTGGATTACATTGATGGATTTCGGTATGTTGAACCACCCTTGCATGCCTGGGATGAAGCCTTTTTGGTCATGGTGAATGATCTTTGATGTGTTCTTGGATTTGGTTTGCAAGTATTTTATTGAGTATTTTTGCATCAATGTTCATAAGAGAGATAGGTCTGAAGTTCTCTTTTTTTGTTGGGTCTTTGTGTGGTTTGGGTATCAGGTGACTGTCGTTTCATAGAATGAGTTTGGTAGTGTTCCTTCTGTTTCTATTTTGTGGAATAGTTTGAGGAGAATTGGTATTAGCATTTCTTTGAAGGTCTGGTAGAATTCTGCACTGAAACCATCTGGCCCAGGGCTTTTATTGGAGGGGAGACTGTTAATGACTGCTTCAATTTCCTTGGGGGATATAGGGTTATTCAGTCTTTCTACCTGATCTTGACTTAATGTTGGTAGATGGAATCTATCAAGAAAATTGTCCATTTCGTTTAGATTTTCAAATTTTTGTGGCGTATAGGCTTTTGTAGTATGACCTAATGATTGTTTGGATTTCTTCAGTGTCTGTAGTTATGTCTCCCTTTTCATTTCTGATTTTGCTGATTTGGATAGATTCTCTCTGCTTTTTAGTTAGTTTGGCTAAGGGTGTGTCTATCTTGTTGATTTTCTCAAAGAACCAGCTTTTTGTTTCATTGATTCTTTGAATAGTTTTATTTGTTTCTAATTGATTGATTTCAGCTCTGAGTTTGATTATTTCCAGCCTTCTGCTCCTCTTGGGTGTATCTGCTTCTTTTTTTTCTAGTGTTTTAAGTTGGGCCATTAAGTTACTTGTATGTGATGTTACAAATTTCTTCTTGAAGGCACTTAGTGCTATAAATTTTCCTCGGAGCACTGCTTTCAATGTGTCCCATAAATTTGGGTATGTTGTGCCTTCATTTTCATTGAGTTCTAGGAAGTCTTTAATTTCTTTCCTTATTTCTTCCTTAACCCAGCTGTCATTGAGTAACAAGTTGTTCAATTTCCATGTGCGTGTAGGTTTTTGGTTATTTCCATTGTTGTTGATGTCCAGCTTTAGTCCATGGTGGTCCGATAGAATACAAGGGATTATCTCAATCTTTTCATATCTGCTAAGGCTTGCTTTGTGACCAACTATATGGTCTATTTTGGAGAAGGTTCCATAAGGTGCTGAAAAGAAGGTATACTCTTTTGAGTTTGGGTGGAAAGTTCTGTAGACATCTATTAGGTCCATTTGATTTAGGGACTCTGTAAGCGCTTTTATTTCCCTATTTGGTTTCTGTCTAGTTGATCTGTCCCTTGGTGAGAGTGGGGTGTTGAAGTCACCCACTATTAGGGTATTGCGATCAATGTGTGGTTTAAGCTTTAATAATGTTTCATTTGTGAATGTAGGTGCTCTTGTATTTGGGGCATAGATGTTTAGAATTGTGATGTCTTCTTGGTGAATTTTTCCTTTGATGAGAATGTAGTGCCCCTCTATGTCTTTTTTGATTAGTTTTGGTTGAAAATCTATTTTATTAGATATTAAGATAGCCACTCCTGCTTGTTTTTGGGTCCATTTGCTTGAAAAACTGTTTTCCAGCCTTTTACTCTGAGGTAATGTTTATCTTTGTTGCGTAGGTGTGTTTCTTGGATGCAGCAGAATGTTGGTTCCTGTTTCCGCATCCATTCTGTTAGTCTGTGTCTTTTTATTGGAGAGTTGAGCCCATTGATGTTGATAGATAATAATGACCATTGCATGTTATTTCCTATTATTGTGGAGTTGGCGATGTTACTGTGAATCATTGCTTGTTTGCTTTTGATTTTTGTTGGAAATTATCTTTAACCTATGTTTTCTTGGGTATATTTGTTTTCATTGGATTGGAATTTTCCTTCTATTATCTTCTGTAGGGCTGGGTTGCTGTTCAGATATTGCTTAAATTTAGTTCTGTCGTGGAATATTTTACTTTCTCCATCTATGTTGATTGAAAGCTTTGCTGGGTAAAGTAGTTTAGGTTGGCATCTGTGGTCCCTTAGGGCCTGCATGATATCTCCCCAGGCCCTTCTGGCTTTCATAGTTTCTGATGAGAAGTCCGGTGTGATTCTGATAGGTTTGCCTTTATATGTTACTTGGCCTTTTTCCCTTGCTGCTTTTAGTATCTTTTCTTTGTTCTGTAGATTAAGTGTTTTGACTATGATGTGGCATGAGGAGTTTCTTCTCTGGTCTAGTCTATTTGGTGTTCTGTAGGCCTCTTGTATGTTTGTGGACATCTCTTTCTTTAGGTTGGGAAAATTTTCTTCTATGATTTTCTTGAAAATATTTTCTGGACCTTGTAGCCTGGACTCCTCTTCTTCTTCTTCAATTCCTATTATTCTTAGATTTTGCCTTTTCATGGCATCCTTGATTTCTTGGATGGTTTGTGTTTGGGATTTTTCTGATTTTATTTTTGCTTTGAGAGAAGTATCAATTTCTGTGAGTGTATCTTCAGTACCCGAGATTCTCTCTTCCATCTCTTGTATTCTATTAGTGATGCTTACCTTTGTGATTCCTTCTCTTTTTTCTAAGTTCTTCAGTTCCAGGGTTTTCTCAGTTGGTGTTTTTTTTATTGATTCTAATTCTGTTTTCATGTCTTGCAACATTTCCTTTATCTGTTTGAGTGTGGATTCCTGTGTCTCCAAGATGGACTCTATTTTTTTGTTTGTTTTCTCTCTTAGTGCCTCTGCTTCTGCCTCCAATTGTTTGGCTATATATGCATGTGTTTCTTTAAGAGCTTCTTCATTCACTTCGTTTTTCTTTGTTTCTATTTGGGAGGCCAAATCTTTAAGGGATTTTTTTTTTGTATCCTCTTTAACTGTTTGAATATCTATGACTATTTCTCTGAGAGATTTGTTGGTTTCCTCTTTATGTGCCTCAATTAACTGGATAATCATAGCTTTAAAATCATTTTCTTGTGTTTCTGCTGAGTTGGAGTGTCCAATAATTTTGGAGGTTGCCGGTGAAGCCATAATATCTTGATTTGCGTTGGTTGTGTTCTTTCGCCGACCTCTGTTCACTGTCTGTTCCTGGATTCTGCAGGTCAGACTGGTTTTTCTCTGGTATCTGGAGAATTCTTCAGGAAAATGGGTGAGGTCTAGTGGTTTCAGTGTGTGCGTTGGTTATTCAGCTATACCTGTAGAAGGAAAGTTCTCAGGCGCAGAAGGACAAATGCGGGGTAGCGTGTGTTTGAGCGTGTGCTTGTGGGTGTGTCCTAAGGGACAGGGTGTTGGTGAATGAAGAGGCCTTCAGTGTGTGAGAGGGGTGCCCTGCAGGCACTGAAGTTGTTGCAGGCGCTAAGGGATCGCAGGCGCTAAGGGATTGCAAGCGCTGTTGCAATGAAGAATGCGCGCGCATTGATTTTACAAGTCTGCTGGTCTTTGGTGTCTATTCAGCTGGTTTTCTGCCACTGAGGGGTTGGATGGCCCATACAATCACTGGCTGGGCAGCCCTGTGTATTCTGTGATGCCACTTGCAGACTTGGGGCCTGGGAAGGGTTGTACTGTGGATCTGAGTCTCTGTGGCTAGCACTGTATTGGGCGTACCCCCTGGCGGGGTGGAGTTTCGGTGGTGCGTGCAAGGTAAGTTTTCTTACTCTCTCACTCTCATTGTCTATTTCAGACTCCTGGGGAAGAGTCAAATCCATTGAGAAATAAAAGAATCATCAAGAACTTCAGTGTCAAGGTTGGGAATGATGGCTCAGCAATTAAGACCACTGCTCTTGTAGAAGACCAGGATTCTGTTCCCAGCACCCATTTTGCGCCTTACAACCATCTGTAACTCCAGTTTCAGGGGATCTACTGCTCTCTCCTGCTCTCTTCAGGCACATAAATGTACAAACTGTACATACAGACATATAGACAAGCAGTCACATACACACATAAATAAAAATAATTATTAAGTTTAATTTAAAATTCACTAATTTCTATTTTTTAAACTTTTAGGACAGCAGTGTGTGGCATCATTGAACTTGGGTAGCTGAGACAAGAAGATTACAAGTTCAAGATTACAAGTTCAAGAGTGAAGCTACCAAGCAAGATTCAACACAGAAATGGAAAGAAAGGGGAGATGAATAGGATGAAGTAGGGAGAATAGAAAAAAAAAAGAAGAGGGGAAGAAGGAAGATGGGAAGGAGGAAAGAGGAGGAAGAAGAAGAACTTACTTTGGTATATTGTTTCTCACTCCCATCCAGCCCCACAGTAACTCAAAAATTTATCGGGCAATGGGCTCTACTGCTTCCCAGTCCAAAGTCCCAATCCTATTATAGACACTCGGAACAAACTAGTGAGGAGGCAACACAGGTCCATGAACACCAGGTTCACTGGTGCTAATTAGTATCAAACCTTGAGCAAAGCCATAGGAGGCCCAAGTAACCAAGGCCCCGAGCACTGAGCTCCATGTCTGTGTTCCTGGTCCAAACACGCCCACTGCATTTTTACACATGGCCTCACTAAGTACTTGGGTTGCCCCATCACGAGTCTAACCACTACATCTGTACATTCCAAGATAATTTTCCATTCATCTGCCAATAGATTGAAATAAACAGAAAATGATATTTGTTGTCATGGTCCCACTCTGTTTCTTAAGACTCCAAGTGAAGAAAAACAATGAAATTTCTAGTCTCTGTTCTTGTGATTGAGAGAAAATTTCTCTCATGGCTCACTTTGCTTTTATTAATTCATCATCAATTTAAACAACATGATGATCTTTTATTTTTCCATTAGGCTACCTACACAAGTCACCTATAATTTTTAAGCATCTTAGTTATGCTTTAAACCTTTTGCTTTGAGATGATGCTATGTTTATAGGAAAGACACCTTTAGTTAGAAAATGGCATTCAGAATCTGTAGTAGTTACTTTTCTTTTTGCTGTCAAAAAATGTCTGACAAAAGCACTTAGGGAGGCAAGCTTTATTTATTTATTTTTCTCATGGTTTGAGGGTACAACCTATTCAGAAAGAAAGTCATGGCTGGCAGGACCATGAGGCAGCTGTCCACACTGCACTCAAAATCAAGACACCGAAAGAAATAAATACTTGTGTTCAGCTGGCTTCTTTCTTTTTCTTTTTCTTTTTTTTTCTTTCTTTTTTTTTAAATGGCCTTGGACTGAGTCTTCCTTCCTCAGATAAGTTTTTCTCTGGAAACACACACAAAGAGGTGTGTCTCCTAGGTGATTCCAAATTCAGTCAAGTTGATGATGGAGATGAGCCATCATACAATCCAAGATCTGGGTGTTAATTATATTGTAATGTGCCTTTCTAAAAACTGTGTGTGATTTATTTCCTTCTTCCAATAATGTTGACTTTTTGCTGTCATGATCAGTTCTGGTATTTCTTATGTAGTTATACACATTGTCTCAGTCAATGCTCTACAAATCTTAAAAAGTAGATCTTGCTGCTAGTACCTATTTTATCCCAAATGGTTGGTAGGAGCAAACTTCAACTCAGGTAAAAATCTGAATTTCTATTGCTCACTCTGATTTATGCATGTCCCTTGTGCTGGAATATGAGCCAAGGAGATTTGACATCCAATAAACCACAGTTCTCACATTTCTTTCACCTGTGAGTTCTCTGAGTTTCCTCATCTATAAAATGTCGTTAGTGGATCTATGTTTACAAAGTCCTGTCAGTATTCAAACCACACTGCATTCTTATGAGGGCCTGAGTCTGCTGAAAGACAACATGCACTGAGGAGTTAAGGTTTAGACTCTGATGTCAATATTTACCGTTTACATGACGGGCCTGTCCTACTTATTTAGCATCTCTGTGGTTCAGTTTCTTCTTCCACAAATGGAGCCGTACTACAAGACTTGTAGGAAGGGAAGAACCCAGTAGTGTGACCTCAGTATTAACCACAGTGTCAGCTGTGTAGGAAGAGCTGGCATAACAGGGATCACTGTCTGTGTCATTTGACAAATTCTCACCACCTGGAAGAGTAGCTGGTTTGATAAACTTCAATGAACGCTAGCTTCTACAAAGATATCCCATTGAACACTCCTATCTTAAGGATTAATGTATGCTTTGAGCATATCTCTCCAAATTACCCTCACCTCTTTGCACTGTTCCTCACAGCTTCACATTTTCTCCAGACACCTGTTGGGATGATCTTTTTATACACTGTGTAGAGTGTCCTTGTGTAAATCAAATGCTGATTTCTGTACTGGCAGAGATCTGAGTACAGTCCAGCTGTTATTCTTTTGGCTGTCTCGTATTTTAGATACACTCCCACCAACACCTTCTTATTGGTTTTAATAAAGAGATAGATGGCCTATAGAAAAGGCAGGAAAGGAAGGCAGGACTTCCAAAGAGATGGAAACTCTGGGGAAGAAATCTGAGGCACATAGGATTCACCCACAAGATGTGGAAGAAGTTGGACATATGAAACTGAGGAGGGGTAATGAGCCACATGGCAGAACATAGATTAATATAAATGAATTAATACAGGTTATAAGAGCTAGTTGGGAACAAGAGTAAGCTAAGACCTAAAGCTATTATAAATAAATACAAGTCTCCATGTCATTATTCAGAGCTGGAGTAAGCATAGAAAATACATATGGTTTTAATTGGTGGCCCATGTTAGGAGCCAAATAAAACAGGATTTTCTTTGGACCGACAGCCCCCAAATAATGACACAAAGACTCATATATTTAGTATTAGCTTAGGCACTATAGCTGAGCAGATTCTCAGCTATTCTAACCCATCAATATTGGCCTGGCCTACTTCCCACCACATGGCCCATTACCTTTTCTCAGTCTTAGTTCCAGCAATTGTTTCTTCCGCTGTGTCTGGCAGGAAATTCCTGTACCTGAGCTTCTTTCCCAGAGTCCTTATCTCTGACAGAAGTTCTGCCTATTCTCTCCTGCCTTTGAGATAGGCCACTCAGTTCTTTATTCAACCAATCAGAAGATGATATAGAACAATGTTTACAAAATATTGAGACAGGTGATGCTTCATAAAAATTTCAATACCAAAGAAAGTCTCAACTGTACTCAACTGTCTGGGTACAGAAATCAACATTTAAATAAAACAAGGACAATTTTTGCACAGTGCATAAAAAGATCACCCCATCTCCATGAAGCACCCTATGCAGAGGGTGCTATTATAATGGATAGGTGTGTCAAACCACAGGGCATTGACAAACTCTAACTTTATACATTACAAGCCTATCAGGGCTGATGTATTATATAAACACACCATCAAAACACTGTCACCCTTTGATGGATTCATCAACCGACAGGACTGTCAGAAAAGGGAATAAGAAGAGAGCTCAAGAAGAAGGGAAATTTTCTTGATGGCCAGAAGGTCCTAGTGCTGAAATCTGAGATGTACAAAGCTTCCCCAGATAATTTATTCTAAGAGGGGCTCAACAATAAAGAAATATGGCAGAAAAAAACACAGTAAATGGATTATCAGCCTAGAACTCTAGAGCCTAAGGTTTAGCCACAGCTCATATCATGAGATCTACGAGACCCTCCCGATACATTTTCTCCTGATACATCTACAGCCTGGAAATGCTACCCTATGTCAGTGCATCATAAACTGTTCCACAGATCACCTTCCCGTGAGAAACTATGGGAACAGTGAGTGTAGTGTCTTCATAACAATCTATTCACTCTCATATAGACTGAATCACACTAGTGTTAATGTAGTCTCCTCAAGCTTTCCTCAGACTTGCTTGTTTTTATGCAGTGTGTGTTAACCCAGCCATGGGTGATATTATTGGATTTGATGAACTCAAAGGTTCTTTTCCATCTCCCCAAATGTGGAGGTATGAGCATAGGCTTTGGGACCAGGTGCATGGTTGAGTTTGGTATATTTATGCAGGAAGTTTCTATAAAACCACATATCTATGGATAACGTAAGGGAGAAAAATCGCCAACCTAGCTGAGTTAGAAGGACTGCACGAGAGAGTGCTGTGAATCGCTTACTACCTTGTCTGAGTGCCTCTTTTATTTGCTGAATTGATTGAAAGCTTTTGTTATTGATAACAAGATCCAATCTTTGATGAGTTAATGTTCTTTTTTGAATTGATTATCTTATTTGGTCCTCAAAATCATCCCCACAATGTAAGCATTGCTAAACTTTCTCCCAACAAATATGCTGAGCTAGGCGCAGAGAGACCAATTTTTTTACACAAGCATAGGTACATGGCATACTTCTTCTGAGCTACTAAAACTGTTATTCAATGCCCTGGTTTTTTTTTTTTTTTTTAAGGTGGAGAAACTCTTGAAAACTGATTTTTCTTGAGAGTTTTGCTCTGAAAATACAAGGAAATACAAGGGATCTATGTGTCACCATGCTCCGGTGACATTATTACTTTGTCTTCGAATGTCAACTTCAGCAAATTCTCCATACTTTTCATCCCTGGCATTGAATACTAATGACTTTGAAGGCAAAGCATACTACAGTAGTTGGGGAAATTTTATTACAGTTTTCAAGCTCCTCGTCTCCTTTCAGACTTCTGCTTTCAACATCTCATTCTTACATGGAGCAAGATATTGTTTCTCCACCTTTAATGATAGCCAGAAAAACACGCTGTCCTGGCTGTGGTTACATGTTCATAAAGGATAAGAGTGGCAGAATCCTATGACCTGTAAAATTGTCATGGAACCTGGAGTTGCAGTATCTAGCTAATTGATTCTCATTAATCTGCTCAATAGCTGAGGGCAAACTATGCTGTATTTCATAGAGTCCCAAGATCCTTTCTACTTTCAGAAAGCTAAAGAGTAAATTTCTAAGGCAGATTACACTGAATTTTCCTCTCCTTCTGCACATCCAGCTTTAGAGTTGCCTCACTCACAAACCTCCAGACTAAAACAAAGAATGGAGAAACACCCCTGAAGCAGTCTAACGCTCCGCTGCCACAGGCACACACAAAGTGAAAATGCTAGCACAACAGATTTGGATATTCACCCTGGTAATGGCAAGATTTAATTTCAGCAGAGAGCTTCCACGTCACATAATGGCAGATCATTGAACTGCATTTTACTTCCTCTAGCAAATAAAGTACATAGGAAGAGATTGAAAAGAACATACATTGTTTTATTGTCTTGTGAAATTGCTGGGTTTCAAGCCAATAGAATGCCTTAATGTACACATTCTCGAGGGTGATACAAAGTGCAGAGTGTCTCTGTTTGTGAAGCTAAATTTAATAAACTGAGTAATCCCTTGGCAGGACCTGGGATTTTTCTAATATCTTGATGGTATCAAGGGAGAGGGCCTTGATATGTGAAAAATGGCATAAGACCTTAGAAGCAGGACTTACTGGAAACAGTTGCCCTTTAATTGAGGTATCTGGTTCTCACCTGTTGTGGGGCAGAACTGGACATAACTCTGTGTGTGTGTATATGTGTGTGTGTGTGTGTGTGTGTGTGTGTGTGTGTGTGTGTGTGCGCGCGCGCACATACATTTTTCACAAGCTATTGGGTGATGCTCATGGGTTGGTGCTAAACCAAATGTCTCTAAATGCAAAACTGTCCAGTCCAGTCTTAGCACACAAGGACCATTGTCCATTTGCACACACTAAGACATGGTGATTTTGTAACCTACAGGGAATTTAGAATACAGAATCGTAGTATTGATACTATAACATCTTATACTACAGCAGCACAGCCTTAACACCATCATTCCTATTACTTTGAATCACCAATAGTGACAGGTGTTTTGAAAGATATAAAGTATTTATATGTTATTTCCATAGTGATACCTCTATGGAAAACACTATATATGCTGGATCAATTTTCCTAGGAACAGAGCCTGGCTGTGGAGGTTCTTGTGAGTTATTGAGTGTGTTCTCAAGAAGAGGGTATGAGGGATAGAAAAATAGCTCAGCCAGTAGAGTGGTGGCCTACAATACACAAAGCCCTGGGTTTGATCCCAGCACCACATAAACTGGGCGTGGTGACATGTGGCTGTAGCTCCAGCATTCATGAAGAAGAGTCAGGAGAATCAGAAGATCATGATCATCTTTGTCTACATAAAAATTTCAATTCCAGCTTGGGCCATATGAGGCCTTGTCCCATAAAACAAAAGAGAAAGGGAAGTAAGATAAATGTGTAACAAGTGGACAAAAACCTAGATAGGAGCACACATCCATCATGCATAAGGCATTGGGTACAATGCCTAGCACCAAAACAAAAAGTAAATAAATAAACAAGAAGGAAGAGAAACGAGAGGCCCACCTGCCATAGACAGGCACCATTATTTTTTTTCTGTTTTTTTTTAATTTTTTTACACTTTATTCACTTTGTATCCCCCCATAAGACCCTCCCTCCTACCCTCCCGATCCCACCCTCCCTTCTCCCTCTTCATGCATGCCCCTCCCCAAGTCCACTGATAGGGGAGGTCTTCCTCTCCTTCCATCTGATCTTAGTCTATCAGATCACATCTGGAGTGGCTGCATTGTCCTCTACCGTGGCCTGGTAAGGCTGCTCTCCCCTCAGGGGGAGGTGATCAAAGAATAGGCCAATCAGTTCATTTCAGAGGCAGTCCCTCTTCCCATTACTATGTAACCCACTTAGACACTAAACTGCCATGGGCTACATCTGTGCAGGAGTTCTAAGTTATCCCCATGCCTGGTACTTGGTTGGAGTATGGGTCTCTGGGAAGACCCCTGTGTTCAAATCTTCTAGTTCTGTTGCTCTCCTTGTGGGGTTCCTGTCCTCTCCATAGCCTACTATTTCCCACTCCTTCCATAAGATTCCATGCGCTCTGGACAGGCACCATTATTATGAGCAAGTATGTGATGGAAAGAGGGGAGAGAGAGAAGCAGAGCAGTTTGTGTCCTGTGAAGAGAGGCAGAATTGGAGACATGACACCTGTTAGGTGAGTCTGCACTGTCCCCTGAGGCCATGGCGATGTCTGGACCTGCGCTGCTGCTGAGGGCCATGTCTGGGTCTGTGCCACTGCAGCAGGGGTCTGTGTTGATGTCCATGATCCATGATACCATCAAAGGGCATGTGAATGTCTGTGGTCTAGGCTGCCATCTGAGGCCATGCTGATGTCTGGGAGCTGTGCTGAGCTGTCCCGCAACCCTCGCCAGCTGCTGCTTTTGAGAGAGCTGGTGCGCTGACCAGCTCTGGCTACTATTGAGGCCTAGGTCCAGGACTTTGAGCTGTCATACCCATGAGCTGCTAGAGATCTTGAAGGGGCCAATCTTGCAGATCCAAAGCTGCAGAATCTCCATGACACAGGGCAACAACAGGATATCTAAGAGGAGTCTCAGTCAGGGTCCAGTATTGATGGTATAACAGAAGCCAGAGGCCAGACCAATGACTCATTAAAGTAAACATTTGAGAATAAGCTGTTTGGGCAAAAGGGTATACTGTGTGACACACCACAGCTTCCACAGGGATATTTATTTAGCTTTAATTTTTTCATTCACTTTACAACCTAATAGCAGGCCCCTTCCCTTTTTCCTTCCACAATCTCACCCTCACACCCCTTCCCACATTCCCCCAGCCCCTAATCCTCAGAGATGTACCAATCCAACCTGTTACATCAAGTTGTAGCATTTTTGTTTTTATTTTCTTGGGGGGGGGGAGGTTAAGGTTGGGGAGCAGTGAAACAAGTGGAATTGGGGTGCATGATGTGAAATTCACAATCAATTAAAAATTATTTTTAAAAAGGAACAAAGAGAAACATTTAATTCTGTGGAAGAAATTTAAATCACAAATTATTGCACAAAGTGGTTCCACTGTGAGATCCAAGATGAATCTTTTCGCTATCTCTGTGTGAGAGTTTGTCATTGATTATCAATGTCTCATAGAAAGAAAGGAGGTGAGTAACCAGCAGCCACAGGATCTGCAATCTAGGTAAATCCATATGGTAAAGGTAATATGAACAAAACTTCAAAACTGTCTACCACATCATCAGAATGTAAACAGATCCATGTCTTGTTCCACTCGAACAAAAATTTAAAGTTAAAAAGAAGAGCAATGTTTGTTTTTTTTTTTGGGGGGGGGGGGTTGTTTTGTTGTAACTAATGTTTCTACAGTGTGACATGGGATCATCAAGTGTGACTTGCTTTTGCTCCATGATGCCTCAGGTGAGGTGGCCCAAACCATCAGATCTAATTTGAAGAGATCTTGTTCATACTGTTGGCTAACTGGTGCTGGCTATCACTGAGACCTTTACCAGAGATGAGGTCCTCAGTTCCTGCGATGATGGGTCTCTCTGTGTAGTCTGGGTTACTTTAAAGCATTATTCCTTGGTTCCAAGGCACAGAGCTCTTGTCATTCATGACATTGGAACTTTGATAACACTCCTTAGGCTGTTGTCCACCCATCAAGGAAATCATGTAAGGATCAAGTCAAGAGTGCAGACTATCAAAGCAGACGCTGAGACTTATGGCCAACTGTTGGGCAGTGTGCATGGAATCTTATGTAAGAAGTGGGAAATAGTAAGATCTGGAGGGCTCAGGAACTCCACAAGGAGAGCAACAGAACCAAAAAATTTGGGCCCAGGGGTCTTTCCAGAGACTCATACTCCAACCAAGTACCATGCATGGAGATAACCTAGAACCCCTACACAGATGTAGCCCATGGCAATTTAGTGTCCAAGTGGGTGACATAGTAATGGGAAGAGGGACTGCCTCTGACATAATCTGATTGGTCTGCTTTTTGATCACCTCCCCCTGAACGGGGAGAAGCCTTACCAGGCCACAGAGGAAGACAATGCAGCCACTCCTAATGTGATCTGATAGACTAAGATCAGAAAGAAGGAGAGGGGGACCTCCCCTATCAGTGGACTTGGGGAGCAGCATGCATAAAGAAGGGGGAGGGAAGGTAGGATTGAAAGGGGAGGATGGAGGGACTTTTGGGGGGATACAAAGTGAATAAAGTGTAATTAATAAAAAATTAAAAAAAGGGTTGCACCGCGCATCCCCCGGGAAGGTCCGGAGGGCGACATCCGGCTATGTTGGAGTTCTGAGGGCGGGCTGCGGGGCGACCTCTCCCAGCTAAGCCTTCACGATCACCCTTCAGCGCATGCTGAATAAGAGTACCACAATCTAGAAGAGAGACTGATTGCTGTGACAGATCAAGGACACGTTCACCCATCACAAGGGCTAAAAGATAAGATGTCTTGGAGGACACTCCTAATTCCATTAGATCCTGAAGCCATTTCTATCTCTGCCAGGACTTCCTTTGCTTTGGTATAGTTTATCCCAACCCCTTGGCACCCAGTTTGGAATGGCAAAGCATACACGAAAGTCTAACTTTTATTTCTAAGAGACACCACACTCTTTTCTGACATGCAAGTGGAGAAATGCTATCTGATGCAAGAAGAAAATGCCAGTTTCTTGGAAGGGGAACACTGAATAACTTCTGTTGATCTTATGACTTCTAAAAGACAATCACAGAATCTCTTGGGATTCATCCCATGTGAGAGCTTATTCTGAAGTATTCATGCTTGTGTCACAAACCATCTTCAGAGAGCTTTATAAAGCCCCAGGGCATACCCAGGCAGCAGAGAGACTCCACCCTAGCTTGCCTTACATCTCTCAAGAGGGGCTGGTAAGGGAAGATAGTACTCTCTTTCAAGATGCAATGACACAGTATGGCCTGTGCGGAGAATGGGTTGATAATTATAGCTAGAGCCATGGTGATCCTTGCAACCCTTCACCTAATGATACCTCCAAAGAATTTATCTCCAGGAAATAATGCAAAAGAATAAAATAAGCTATTGGAACAACAACAAAAAAAAAATTAAAAAAGAGAGATTGCCTCTCAACAGAGGAGGAGAGCAATCTTTGAAGAGTGCATTGGTTCAAAAGTGTTCCTGCAGCATTTTGAGGCAAATGCCACTTGGGAACATGCATCCCTCCAGCAGCTTCTGTGATCTTGTCTTAGTGCATTGTATCTGTGACTCTCATGTCTGAATCTAAAGCTTCTCCCTTAGGCTTGTGTTCTGGGTACTTTCCCCAACTGGCACTAAGGACACTATGGAGGTTTTGAGGATGGAGCCTGGCTGGGAGAAGCAGATCGCTAAGGATAGGCTTTTGGAGGTTCCAACCCTGGTTCCAGCCCATGCTCTCTTTCCTGCACATCACACTTCTGTCACCAGGAATGGAACATGTTCATTCTGTCTTCCCAGCTGTTTGCACTAAAACCCTCTGAAACTGTGAGTCAAAATAACTCTTACTGCCCACATGTTTCAGTCACATATGTTGTCACAGCAGTGAAAAGATAATTAATAATCTCTCTTGGAGAAACTACAAAGTGATGCAAAAGAGGCCAGGGAGGTTGTTCCCTATAGACACCATAGGCTATGCCTGACGGATGAAAGTAGAAATCCTTGCTACAAGTAGAATCAAACTCAAGTAAATGGTCTATAGTCCTGGGCTTCCCTCCAGCCCTGTCTTACTTCCTCCTCCCCTCTGTCAGTTTCTCTGAGAGAATCTCCTCCACCATTCACATGTGAATCATCTGAGAATCAGCTGGCAGGAGGCTCCTCTAAGGCAACAGCTCTCACAGGAAGACAATGCTTATTGTCTTACCCTCTTTGCAGCTTATCTACCATTCATGTAACTATCATCTTGCAATCTCCTGTGTTACATTGTCTCACAAAGCTTGATACCATCATTCATCTTCCTGTTTGCTCTCCCTAGCACTAGATTATACCATATCTAATTGAACTCCACTCCTTCCAGTTTCTGAAAATCACAAAGGAAGAAGATGAACACTGCAGAGCCCTGACCACAAGTCAGGCCTCTTTGCATTGGCTATTACAGCTAACTGTGAAAACATTTCTTAAAATGATTATTTTTTCATCTCTTTCATATGGATGAATATGGTGTCTTGAGACACAGAAACTGTTTCACACAACTTGAAGAGGAGCCATGAATATAATATTCCAAGGAGACATCAGCTGAAAATCCAGGCTGAGTAGCACATCACCCCTGAACCCATATGACTTATTTATCCCCCTCAAAGGGCAAAGAAAACTTCCTAGAAGGAAGAGACAAACCTCTTGTGCCACACTCTGCTGCTGCCATGATGTTCTGCCCATACAAATGAAGATTATCAACCATGGGACCATGGACTGAACTCTCTGCACAGTCAAGATTAATCCTCCTGTGGGGCTTGGGATATAGGTCAGTTGGTGAAGTGTTTACCTAGCTTGAACCCTGGATTCCATCCTCAGCATTGAATGGACTAGGCACAGTGGTGCATACCTGTAATCGCAAATGTAAAGACAAGAGAATCAGAAGTCCAAGGATGGCTTGGGCTATATATGACCCAATCTTAAAAATCAAACAAACAAAGCTGGGCATGGTGGAACACTTTTTTAATCCCAGCACTAGGAGAGGCAAAGACAGGTGGGTCTCTGTGAGTTCAAGGACCACCTCATCTGTAAAGTGAGTTCCAGGACAGCCAAACCTGTTATGGAGAGAAACCCTGTCTCCAACAACAATAATAATAATAATCAAACAAACAAATAAGTAAAACCTTCTTTATTTAAATTATTTTTTAAAAATATATTTCTTAAGGTCAATCTGCAGTGAAATTGTAGAACATAGCAGGGCATGAATTTGACTATAATTGATCCCAATATTTTAGCTTCTTTATGCAGCCAAGAAGACTTCCAAGAGTTGAGATTTGTGAATTATCATTTTTAGACACTTCTTTGATTTTTTAAGTATGTGCTTGTGTGGATATGCACACATGAGTGGAGGGCCCAAGGAGGCCAGAGAAGGGGATCAGATCCCTAGAGATGAAGTTACAGGTAGTTATGAACCTACCAGTGTGGTTGTCGTGAACTGAACTTGGACCCTCCACAAGAGCAATAGCTACTCTTAAGTGTTCAGCCATCTCTCCAGCTCCTCATATGAAATATAAAAGAATTATATTATCTTTTTATCAGCAAGTTTTCTTTGCTATAAATAGCTGTGTTCTTTGTGTGGTAGTAAAAAAATAAATAAATAAATGATAGCAAGACTATCATTGAGCACATCAGCATAGCCTTCTTCAGCCACAGCCCTCAAAGAGGGTCTTCACAACCTAAGAAGAAGGTTGATTTCCGTTTGGGCTGAATGAGAAGTTATTGAAAAGGGATCAATGACATGGTGAGCCACAGAAAATAATAAATTTTCTGCAGAGGGAAGACACGTTATTCTTTTTGGATTTTTTAGCTGGCTAGCCTGCTCACTGCTTCCTTTGCTCAGGCCCCTCCGTGACAGTGATGGAGAATGACATGCCTGAGTGAGATGCCTCCACACACTGTCAGTCTCACAATCTGAAAAATTAGAGTTTCAGGTCCAGAAATTGCTGTTTTCAGAAGTGACATGGCTAGAACATTGTGCCTTTGACAGAGAAGGGAACCTCAAATAAATCTCACAGGGAAACTGACAGGACTTTCCAAGTTATTATGAGCTTGGACATCAGAGCCAGATGGGCAAGGCTTTGAATCCCACCTCCTGCAATGTACCATCAGTGTCACTTAAACTCTGAGTGCCTCGGTTTCCTCATCTATAGGACAGGGCTTTGTTGGACTAGTGCAGAAATGAATATAACAAACAAACAAGCAAAAAAACCTAAACTAAACATTAGGGACAGCAAGATGGGTCACCAAGTAAAGGGGCACCTGGGGCCAAGCCTGGTGACTGAGTTTTGTGCTCGGACCCACATGATGGAAGCAGAGAACTAACTCTTGAAAGTTACCCTCTGATCTTCACATGCATGTTCTCTCTCTCTCTCTCATACACACACACACACACCATAAAAGAAAAAATAAACAATTAAATCAGCATTGACTACATTAGCTTGTTGAAATACAATGAACTATGACTTACCAGGTTGGTGATCATCATTAAACTCATACGGCCATTCTCACTCTATCCTTAATACACTGTTGCTTAAATGAAAAATCTCAATTAATTTGAGCATCCCTAAATTTTTGTGCTTGACTATAATTTTTTTTAATCTCCAACCTTTCTTCTTACAGGACCCTTCCCCAATGCATTCATACACATGTCTAGACATGCACACACATAAACAAACACACACAAACACACCAGAGAAAGAGAGAGAAAAAGAGAAAGAGAGAGCTCATTGCCAAACCTCATAGCAAACCCCAGACAGATGTTACAGAAGCCCATGGGTGGAGAGGCTCAGGTTGAAATTACCAGCAGACAGTTGCCTGTTTAGAAATAATAACAATACTTCATATCTGTGTGACACACTACCAAATACTGTCTTCCTTCTGCATCTAGGATCTCACACCATCCTCTCAGGCATCCTGAATGGGAGGCATAATCACCAGGCAAAGTGACTTGCCCAAGGTCACGAATACTTCAGTCTCTGACTCATTTGCCTGCATGTCTCCTCTATGTTCCTCACCTTACCTTTCTGCCTCTCAGCATTGTTTGAGCATTGACTAGCAGACAATTCTCCTATAGCTGGTTGATTCTAGGGCAAATAAGTAATAACCCAGCAGGCCCCACCAGGCTTTGCTGAGTTTAAGGTGTTGAAGCAGAAAGAGTTTGAAGGAGAGAGGCAACTGTTCCCACTGCCACTCCAGGAGCCTGACACATTCCTGTGCTCACAGATGTCACCATTAATGTCCTTTCCCCCAGAAGATTCAGGCAGGGGGTCTGGGTGAATCCATCATGGCCCTGAACATAATGTTGATGAATGGTCTCATTAACCTGGCAGCCTGTACCATGTCAACAGCAGCCTCAGTCCCTTGTGCGAAGCCCAGCTCAGCAATCTCTTTCTCCTTTCATCCTGTGATACACACACACACACACACACACACACACACACACACACACAAACACACACAAAATGCTAAGGCTTCTAGCTCCCCAGCCATACAATGCACTCTTACATGCCATACCCCATATAATTTTTCTCTTCTCCCACAAACATGGGAGCTGGCTAATATCACTGTCACTCATACAGACAGAGATAGTGAGTCTCCCAAGAATTGGATAATTTATCCAAGTTTCAAGGGACTTCAAAACAATTGTATCTGGCCCCCAAAGCCCTGGTCCTATCTTCAACTGTACTTGCTTTCCTAGACTTTTTAACAGTTTGCAAAGCCCTTTTCATACATTTTTTTCATTCCATCACCCAACCAACCCTATGGGGTAACCTTTATAAGAAACTTGACAGATGGGTTTTAAATGTGTAAGAATAAAACTCAACAGCAATTTTGGAAGAAAAAGATTGGAGAGCCGGGGAAAGAGCAGAGAAGCTAACTCACCCAACCAGATATTAGGATGTCCTGAAAACCATTGTTATCTTCACAATGTGATAAAATGTCAAGTGGGTCAGTGAAACAGAATAGATAGCATGAAGTGGGCGGGAGCTCCAGGGAGGGACAGAGGAAAGAAAGAGACTGAGATAAAAAAGAGGCAATAGAATCACAATTCTGAGAAGAATATACTGAATTATTTAATAAATATTGGGGTTATTTGTAATGTCTTACATGTGTTTATGTAAAAACAAGATTCTATTTCTACTTCACACTGTACACAAAAGTAATTTTCAAACACAGTAAAGGTTAAGTTTTCAGTACAAAAAAAAAAACCTGTTAAGTTGAAAAAGAAAATATGAGCAGTGCTGTGACCTCGGAGTACAGTACAGAACAATTATGTGGAAGATCAAAAGCACAAACATGGAGGAGCTTGACAAGCTTGTTTGTTTCTGACAAACGTGTCTTTTCAGGAAAGAATGTGGCAAACAAGTAGAAGAACCCTGCAGGGTCCCAGAAGATCAGGTGACCAGAATGTGGGCAGTAAGAAGTTTGACCTTCCAGCACTCTGTGTAATGAAAAGTAATTGCATGTACCTTGAACTATTTGCTTAGATTGAACATGAGGGAACATACGTACCTCTCTGTATATCACTGTTGCCCGTGTAAGCTCTTAGAGTGCTCCAGTTTGGCATTGTGAGTGTAATGACACAGGCTGTAATGCCTGTGACCCAGCAAACCAGTGCTTTTGCAAATGTATTAGTCAGTTTTTTGTTGCTATAACAAAACATTTGAGATGGTTAATGTATAAAGAATAAGGGTTTGTACATGAAATGGAACTGGATTTTCAAATGGCTCTATTGCTTTGGGCCTCTGAAAAAGAAGTATATAATAGAGAAATACTTGCTTCATAAGACAGAAGGTAGGAAGGAAGAGGCAGACCAGACGATCTTTTTCAAGAGTATACGTCTTTAAGTCTTTAAAAATAATGATAAGGACCTGTCATAGGTTGAGAAACATGATCAAGTTCATTGTGTGATATGAAAGTTAAGGATATGTTCTGTGAGTTCATTTGCTATGATAAAATACATGAGATAATGAACTTTAAAAGAAGAAAGGTTTGTTTTGGATAATTACTTCAAGGGTTTCATTCCATAGTCATTTATCCCTATTGCTTTTGGATCGGTGGAGAGTCAGAATAAATGTGGTAGAGGAGATCTGTTCATCTTATGATAGCTGGAAAGCAAAGACAGAGAGGGAAGGGCAGTGGTCCCTTTAAGGAAATATCCCAATGACTTAATGGTATCCCAATAGATTGCTCCTCTTAAACCATTAACTCCCTCCCAAAAGTACCATCAACTGGGGACCAACCTTTCAATGACTGGGCCTTTAGGAAACACTAAACATTCAAATTGTAGCAGAGGTAAAGAGAAGAAAAGATAATGGGTAGAGAGTAGACAAGGAATATTAAGGCATTGTTCCCAAAAGAATAAAAAGATTTTAGTATGCTTATTCTATACTAGACAGCTAAAATCTGTTTATAAGTGAGTATATACCATACATGTTTTTCTGCTTCTGGGTTACCCCACCCAGGATGATCTTTCTTAGTTCCATCCATTTGCCTGCAAATTTCATGAATTCCTTGTTTTTAATAGCGGAGTAGTATATTGTATAAATGTACCACGATTCCTATATTAATTCCCCAACTGAGGGACATCTAGGCTGTTTCCAGATTCTGGCTATTACAAATAAAGCTGCTATGAACATAACTAAGCAAATGCCCTTGTAGAATGGTGGAGCATCTTTTGGGTATATGCCCAAGAGTGATATAGTTGGATCTTGAGGTAGAGCTAGTCCCAGTTTTCTGAGAAAGGGCTGGATTGATTTCTAAAGTGGTTGTATGACTATGAACTCCCAGCAATAGAGGAGGGTTCCCCTTTCTCCACATCCTCTCCAGGATGTGTTGTCACTTGAGTTTTTTGTATTAGCCATTCTGATTAGTGTAAGATGGAATCTCAGAGTCGTCTTGATTTGCATTTCCCTGATGACTAAGGATAACTATACTAAAATCTATAGACCTAAAGAGGCTAAACAACAAGGAGGACCCTAGGGAGGATGCTTAAACCTTGTTCAGAATGGCAAACTAGAGAGACACCAGGAACAGTGGAAGAGAGGGAACAGGATAGGAGCCTACTATAAAGGATCCTCTGAAAGGCTCCACTCAACAGGGGATTGAAGCAGATGTTAAGACTCACAGCCAAACTTTGGGCAGAGCTCAGGGAGTCTTATGGAAGAAGTTGGGGATAAGACCCAGAGGAGACAGGAGCTGCACAAAGAGACCAATAAAGCTAAAAAGTCTGAGCCCAGGGGTTCCTGCAGAGACTGCTGCATCAACCAAGGACCATGAATGGAGAGGACCTAGAACCCCTGCTCAGATGTAGGTCCCTGAATAAAGGGAGCAAGGGCTGCCTCTGTCATGAACTCGGTTGGTTGCCTGTTTTTTTATCACCTTCCCCTGGTAATGTGGCCTTGTCAGACCACAGAGGAAGAGGATCCAGGCAGTCCTGAAGAGACCTGATAAGCTAGGGGCAGATGGCAGATGGCAGGGGAGGAGAACTCCTCATTTCAGTGGACTAGGGAAAGGACATAGGGGGAAGAGGGTGGGAAGGAATTTATAGGTTCTGCTCCCAGGAGGGGCAGCCCTCATAATGTATATGGACCACAAACACAAGCATAGTGCTTGGAATGGAAAAATACTTCCTCACCAAGAGTGGAGAGAAAACAACCTTAGTTTTCTTCCTGTGGTCATCACAGCTCAGCTGACTGATGTCCCTGGAACTCTCCTGCAGTGGCATTGTGGGAATCTTGAATCTGAACTTCAGGCTTTTCCTCCAGTCGCTCTGTATTTTTAAATGTTCATATAAGCATTTATAAGATGAGTGACATATTAATGAGGTAGAGTATCTTTCATTTCTCTCAAATCTCCCAAATCAAGGTTGACCAGATTATCTTCTCGTTTTAGTATTCTGATGCATGATCTTCTAGAAAACCCTGTCAAGTGGTTGGGGGAGGCCCAGAGGGGGGCTCATCATAACTGCAATTTGAAGTGATGTTACAATTACTTCAAGTTTTTGTAGGTGTAGACTCTTTATTAGTGCTTATGTGTGAGAGCTTGCTGTCAGGCCTTCATTTCTGAAACGCAGGACCAGCCTGATGTCACCTTTGATTATGTTTAACCACAAAGAGAAGACATGGCTGCCAAGACACAGCTGCAATATTCCTCAGTTGTCTCCTACTTAACTCCTTGTTTAGCTGGTATCAGAACTCACAGACTCAGGAACTCGTGATCTTACCTCATCAGCCTCCCACATTCTGGAATGATAGTTGCTTCAGCTTCCCACATTCTGGGAGGCAAATTACAGCTGCCACACCCAGCTAATAAATTGCAATCACTCCATTTTCCAGACTTAAAATAAAGCATCTAGAAAGTTCATGGGGATTTGTCTGAAGTCAAAGCTCTTCAATATAAGATTTAAACGCTGGTCTTCAAGACTCTTGATACAGTGCTCCTGAGCATGCTCCTGTGAATGATGGCATGCAGGCATCTGGGGACACACCACCGCACAGCAGGTGTTCGGGAGGCCAGGATTTGAAGGCAGGCAGCACAGATCCTGCAGCCGTCCAGCCTCTTATCAACTAGTTGATGTCTTTGAAGGTTGCTGCCTTTAGTGCCCCCTGTGTGCTCTGAAAATAAAAATCGATCAATAAGAGAGCTAAGCCTGACAAGGCTGGCAATACATGACCTGTTCTCTGTCATTCTTAAAGAGGCAAAATGGCAGAGTAATGACAAGATTTCTAACGGATCAAACCGCCAAGAAACTCACACACGCATGAAAGGGGATATTAGCTGTGTGGTGAAATGAGCTGGAATAGGGAAAGATGGCATCACACATCTAGCAAGCAAAGCCAGCAGTGTGTGTGCATATCCTAATGACCCTCTGTCCTCTCTATATAGGTGTCTTCATAAGAAGCCCACCAGGACATATGGCTCCAGATAATCCAGTGTTGCCAATTGATGTCTGATCAAAGAGACATTTTCTACCCTCTAGTCTCAGTATTCTTGTCCATACAGTGGTAATATCAACTATTAACAGGAAGACTGTGGGCAGTCATTTAGCACAAACCCTAGGATGTAATCAGCCTTCAAAAAAGGGAGGCAGAATCACACAGAGTGGCAGAATCACAGAGGGCTAGGAGGAGGTAGCCCTTATCATCACAGTGAGAATAAGCAAGCAAACTGATCACTGAAATCCCAAAGGCTCAGGAGAATGAGCATTGCAATGGCCACAGCTTTGCCTGAGCCCAGAGGGAAAATGAGAAAGATGAATCACCTCTGCCAAAAGGTTAGCAAGGATTAGTATGTAAGGACAGGGATCAGTTAACCCCCCTCCCAACAGCATCCCCCAAGTCCTGAAGCAGTGTCAGCTACAGCCACTTGGCACATCAACTGTAATCCCCTGCCAGGCTGACCTTCATGTTCAAATTATCTTGACTCCTCTCTTTATAAAGACTATGTTCATTTAACAAAGTAATACTTGAAGTCTATGATGTATCCAGCTACTACCTTATACTTACCCTCTATATTCACATACTATATATTAAATTATATATGTTATAATATATATTATGGGGTATTCACACCATACTTTCTCCCCCACAAAGCTCAGAGAACATTGTAGAAGAAGCAAAAAGATTGTAAAAGCCAGAGATTCGGGGGTGCTGTAACACAGTGTCTTCTGGACATGGCAGGGCCACTGTGCTCATGAGCTCACACAGCAGCTGGGCTTCCCTGAGCAAGACCTGTAGGAGATCAAGACAGTCAGATTTCCAGCATTGCTTGGGGAGGAAGCTGACAAGACCATGCCTACCCTAGGAGCTACTGATTGTTGAAGCCTGCTAGGGGAGGGAGAATCTGTGTTCTTCAGGGGTGTAGCCCCTGGCGGGTGACCCACACTCTAGTGGATGACTCTATGCCCAAGTGCCTGTAGACAGCACTAATTAGACTCAATAAGTTGAGAGAGAGAGAGGTCGTAATGTTGGAAAGGAAATGGGGGAATATGAAAGGAATTGGAGTCAGGGAGTCAGGGTTGGGTACAATCAAAATGCACTGTAAACATGTATGAAATTCTAAGCGAGTGAACTGAAAATGTATTTCAAGGATGGATGGGTTACAAGTTCATGCAGATCATAGTTTATAACTGCAACCTGAGGCTCTCTTCAACCTCCTCACTGGGGAGCCTGGTGTTTTACAGGAACTCAGTGCAGAAAGAATGGCCTGCACAGGAAGCTTGGTCTCCATCTGATGGGGTCCGCAAAACCAAGGCTGGCACAAGATTTGGCATTTTCTCTAAACCTGGTTTAAATGTAGGCATCACTTCAACCTGTTAGGAGGTAGCTCTGATATAATTTTTATTCTACACTGGAAGCTAATCTAATGGTTGCTCATTTTCTTACTCATTTGATTGTCAATCCTAAAAGGAAAATACTCTTCCAGTTTATATAAAGTATATTCTACAAAAATATCTAAGTACAAAATTATGGATTTAATTATAAAACTTAGGTATTGATCACAGACTTTGATCATACCACCTAATTACTCTTTTATCCCCTATCTCCAAACATTTTTAGAAGAACTCTTAGAAAAGACCATCCACATTCAATAGACACCCCACAATACTTTCGGCTTTTTGGTGTTTTTTTTTTTGTTTTTTTTTGTTTTGTTTTGTTTTGTTTTTTTTGCTGGGGTTTTTGTTGTTCTTATTGTTTTTTGTTTGTTTGTTTGTTTTGTTTCCTTTTTGAGTCAACTAAACAATGTGGTATTTAAAATAAAAGACAAGAAATACATTCCAGTCAAACTTTAGTGAAGAATGGGGAGGGAACATTTTCTTAATTCTCTTCTTTTTTTTTTTAAAGATTTATTTATTTATGTTTAGAGTGTAGTGTTCTGTCTTCCTGAATATCCGTATGACAGAAGAGGGCATCAGATCCCATGATAGGTGGTCATGAGCCACCGTGTGGCTGCTGGGAATTGAACTCAGGTCTTCCAGAAGGACAACCACTGTTCTTAACCACTGAGCCATCTCTCCATCCCTCTAAATGATTCTATATCTTGGCTACTGTGCATGGTAAACTAATAAGCAGTGCTATGCTGCTATCTCTTTAGAATACTGACTGTGATTGCTTTGGGTATCATAAGTGGTGTAGGAGGATTGTGTGGACACTTTATTTTAGTGGAAAATGTTCTTGTTCTGTTTTACAGGTTGACAAAGTGGGTCTTGGGGAAAGTTGAGTAACTGACAAGGAGAAGCATCTTTAAGGCTGGCCATGCTGGCTGGCTTTTCCTTGTGCTTTCAGCCAACCATGTGGTCCAGGTGCCCAAAAGGACAAGTAGGTATTTTTTGTCAGGAACATGCCCAAGTCATAAACACTACCTGTTAGACAGAAGCTAGAAGACTGTGAGGATTTGTGTGGCTAATATATTCACAGCTTCTCCTGGAAACAGGTATGGTTGCATATATTGTGAGGAAAGCATATGAAAGGCACAAATGTTTGGGAGCTGAGGATGAGTTAGAGGATGTAGGGTGAGGAGAAACATCCAAGAGTAACAGGGGTGGATAGACAAACCTTGAAGCAGTGAGTTTGACATGAGCATTGGTGGCGTGAGCAAGTGAACAGAGACCATTGTTTTCTGTAGGAGGTATGTTATACTGCCAACAATGTGTCAAATGTGGGATATATGTGCTAGAGGTAGTATTCAGAGGCAAGATGGTAGATACAGCTCCCTGAAGAGGTGTGATGTCAGTGCTGATGATGTGTGTGAGGAAGTGGACTTATGAGTGTTCGCAGTTCTATTGGGTGGATGTATGATCATAGACTGCACAGGAGCTAGAATCCCAGCATTCCTGGCCAACCTTGTAACACCAGCAATCCTAAAGGGCACAGACACTGATAATGGTTTCATGCTTTCCCCTAGGCTTCCGTGAAGAAATGGTGCTGCTGCTTTAAGTAGCCACCTGAAAGAAAATGGAGCTAGGAAAACTTGTTATCAGTCTCTGGGTGCCGGGGAAACATTTGTGGCTTAAAAGAAGGCTTTGTTTGACTACCAATTACTCTTGCTTTGAAAATGCTTTGCTTGCATTTGATTAGGACTTAAAAGTGCAGCTTAATACTTTCAGTCTTGTCTGGAACTGTGATTTCCCACTCGCCTCCAAATGAGGCTCTATAAATTCAAATATCGTTCCTCCTTGCATTCTCTCACCTTGCAGGGGATTTAGGATTGCAAGTGAGTAAGCCTGCCCTCTACAGTGTGCTTCTTGGAAGTAAGAACCCTGTTAATTTAACCCAGATACTTGGGCAAGGTAAGCATCAGCCACAGGTAGGGGTGAAACATCAGGGACCCTTCTTTAAAATGGAAGTCTAACTCCACCACTTCTCTTAATCTACAGTGCCCAATAAATAAAAGCATGGGAATAGCATTAGTGTCATTCAAAATCTAACCTTTCGTATGTATGTTCATATGTCAGGGGCACACGTATATGTGTGTGTGTGTGTGTGTGTGTGTGTGTGTGTGTGTATGTACATATAGGTATGTGAGTGTGAAGCCTTAGTCAACCTTGGGTGTCATTCCTCAGGATTCTGTCCAGATTTGGTTTTGGAGAGAGGGTCTCTAGCTGATCTGGAACTGGATTATTCAGTTAAGCTGGTTGGCCAGAGAGCCCCAGTGATCTGCTTGTCTCTACCTCCCCAGTGCTGGGACTACAGCACGTGCCACCGCATCCTGCTATGTCACATGGTTCTGGGGATCACTCAGGCCCTCGTTCATGTATGCTCAGTACCTGAATGGCGAAGCTGTCTCTCTAGCCTGAAATCCTAGCAGTATTTGGACAGGCATATCCCCATCTTCACCCCCCTCCACGTGTCCTCTACTACAGACCTTGTTCCCTTGTGTCTTCACATGTTCTTAATGTCAAATCTACCTTAATGCCAGGCTCTACCTTTCTCTATAACTTAAGGAAGTCTCCTTCTGGCTTCAGTATTATCTGAGCTATAAAGCTTTCTTAACCATTCGTGATAAACGCAACTGCTCCCCCATCTACACAGCCCAACATGCCATTCATTCTTCATTTGGCCCTTTCTAAATATGCTGAATTGTATACCAGATACTGTGGTTCCCATCTATAATTTCAGCTTTCAGAAGCCTAAAGTAGAAATATTACATGTTAAAGGCCGTCCTGGCCTTTATGAGATGATACTGCCTCAAATTTAAGGAGGGAGAGAAAGAGAGAGAGAGAGAGACAGAGAGATCTACATTTTTCATTAGCCCATTATGTCAAATGCATAAATATGATATAATTCAATGCTATTTAGTCTCACATCTACAAATCCTAAACAGGGTATGCAAGCTTGAGATGTTCAAGATGGTAGCTGTAGATACAAAACTTATCTCTCCGTGCTGCTTTACATTCTATGTTCATAATCATGACACAATCAACATTTTTAAAGATACTTGAAATAATCTTCTGGTAAAATATGGGCAACAAAATAGGGAAATAACAGAGCAAGACTGGGTCAAGTGGCCATTCCCAAATCCCAAGTGCTGACGGCAAGCCTCAGGCCCACAGCCAGCTTCACACCTGACCAGTACAGGAATGATGCTCCAGCTTTATGTGATGTTTAATTAATTAAATACTTTAATTAATTAAAATAAAATGGTTTTTAATTTTACTTGTGCTCTGGGAACTCTGGAAATTTAATGTTTAAATTAAATTTAATTAATTAATTAATTTTTAGTATGTAAGGTAGTGGGATTCATTGCGACTTTTCTTACCACTGTGTCATTATGCTTTGTTTTTATTTGTCCCTAACTTTTCTCTCCTCTTCCTCCCTCCCTTCCACCGAGAAGCCCCCACACTGATTTCCTGTCACATATATACCAATGCCTGCTCTTGTTGCCTGCCCCTTCTCTCTTTAGACTTCCTTCTCCAATTCCATAGCAGACTGTGAAAATGACTCTCCTTTGAGGAGAAAGAGTTTATTTTCTCCTTTGAAGATCTCCTTGCAAAGTAGACACATTTTATGGCAAACCTCTCCCTGCCTGCCCCAGGAGGTTGTAAAGACATATTAAATAATGAAGAAGGTGAGTTTTAATGACCTGCCCAGCTGCTACCCTGTGTGTGACCTTCCTTCTGCTGGGTAGATATCTTAATGGGTATAAAGCACAACTTGAAATATACTCTTTATGGGACTGAAGGTCACAGCCAAATTCTAAGGAATGTGGTTTGAGATAATTTAAATTACAGCCTGGGATAAACACCTTGATATGGATCAGGTTTCTTCAGTAGTGTAACTTTTGCTGGCTCAGCTTGAAGTCGGTTGTCCCCTGTAGGTAAATTTGGGGGGAATATGCCCTAACAGAAAAGTAGGACAGCATGCTTGGCCCTCATTCTCCACACTATAAGGTGTTTGGTATGAAGCACACTGTCTCATTTCCTGGGGAGACATAAGAAATGTCTACTCACTCTAGCTGAGTGCCCATGACAGACAAAAAAAAAAAAAAAATTGACACACATCCAGATAGGTGAAACAGTGGGTTTACTTGGGTGACTTACAGGAGTATAAGTGACTCAAAGGCACCCGTACCAAAGAAAAGTCCACACCAGCATGGCCAATGGTTCATGGAAGCTGCATGTTGGAGCTCCCTGTGCAACTTACAGACAGTCTATCAAAGAGAAATCCCTTTACTCGGCAGTTGTTTCTTGATTTTATAACGTAGGGGAAATATCGTGTCAATCTTGTAAATTTCAGGGGCTTCCTAAACCTTCTGAGATGCACTGACTCCCTAAGTCTTGTGAGCCTCCCTCCAGGAAGAAATGTTTCACTTATGAGGAAGTAGCTACACAACACATATTAATAAGATCCCACTTGAGATAGAACCAGCCAGGGGATACAGATCCCTGCTTCTTCCTATGAGAAAACTTGTTTGGTTGGCTAGTCATTAATCAAAACAGTTCCGTTCAAAACAGGTACTTGACACACTCCTATACAGAGTTCAGTTGCTGCTTTCTTCTCCCATCCTCTGATCTGAGAGTGGTAACTGCTCTCCTCTTTAAGTCCAGGGTGGAAAGTACTCAGAGAGCCCCAGTTACATTGTGGGAACTCTGGAAATACTCATATTCTCCCTCTCATTCCATTCCATCAGGGCCTCAAGTCTGCGAACAATGGAAGGTCCTGAATGGTTTACACGCTCTTGCCAATTGCATGAGTCAGAAACAAGTAACAAACCCAAGTGGTGAATTTACCTGAGCCCTAGACAGTGGTTATTCTGTGTTTGTCAATAAGATGTTTTAAATGGGACTTGTTTCACCTGTGCTCTGGAGATTATTAACTGACTTAAACCCACCAGAAGCACAGTGGCTCTTGCTGCTCACTGTGAGTTTAATTAGCATCCAGCCACTGCACTGGGGACTAAAAGGCTCTGGTAGCTGTTTGGGTGACTGGGTAAGGGGGATAGTGACATGGAGCTCTTGATGAAGAAGCTGATAAATGGAAGTTTCCACAGCTCTAACTCCTGTTCTTCCTCACCTCCTCAACTTGTTTTTATTGTTACTTGGCCCTAATCCCTGTTGCATTCCAGTATCAGCCCACAGGTGGTGTAAAGGCCCAGGAAGATGCTTTGCTGATGCAACAGGGACCGTGAAGAAGGACCTTTTGGGAAGTCACATCTTTCTTGCAATTTCAGGAAAATTTATGGAAACAAAAAGAGGCCATGAGCCCTTAGGATGGGAGATGTGGAAGCATGAAAACCCCAGTTTGAGTTTTTCTAGCTTTAGCAGAGTTAGCAATAAGCTAAAGCTAGCAATAAGCAGTACACAGCAATAAGCAATATGTTTCCATTTCCTTGTAGTTTTTCTTCCTCACAGTAAATTTCTGTTTCTCTGAAACATAGCCCATTTTCCCTCCCATTCAGTGGGTCTTTCTGTATCTATTATACCAGAGAAGCTAAGAAGCTCTTATCTCTGCCAAGCAACAGTTACAGAGACCAAATCCCTGCTACAGGCATAGACACCAATTGAGAAGAGGAAGAGGGAATCACTGGGTAGGACACTCAAAATCCAAATGAAAAACCCAAAACCGTTAGTGTCCATGGTCTCAACAGGTCTTGGGTCCCTTTATTAAGTCTGTAAACATTTACCAATGAACATTTTCACTTTGTGCTAAACTATTTTCCTGCCTTTTAATTTTTTAACTAATGGGGAAAGGTTCCATCTGCTAGCCAGTATCCAAAATGCCAAGATCTTCTTCCCAATGAGAGGGGGATACAGAAAACAGCACCGAAGTCTGTCAACGTAAAGAGAGAAGCAACGCAATGCAACAACAGGTATCTTTGCCAAGGCTTTCCAGTATGCCAGAATTTGACCCAAAGTTCTCTCAAACACAGACGTCCTGATCCAGTCCCCTCACCCTTCAATGATGGTTTGCTTTCTATTGCTCTAGTAAAGACCATGACCGAAAGCAACTCAGAGAGCAAAGGGTTTGTTCTGCTCACACATTCTGATAGAGTCTATCACTGAGAGGAGCCAGGGCATGAACTGAAGCAGAGAAAGGAGCTGGAGGCAGGAGCTCAGGCAGAGATCATGGAGGAATGCTTCTTAGTGCCATTCTCTATGACTCCACACACCCAGAACCACCTGCACAAGGTGGTTCCAGCTCCAATGGTCTGGGCCTCCCACATCATTCATCAATTAAAAAAAAAAAGTGACAGCCAGGTGTGGTGGTGCAGGCCTGTAATCCCAGGACTGTGGGAGGCAGAGGCAGGTAGATCACGGTGAGTTCAAGGCCAGTCTAGTCTATAAAGTGAGTCCAGGACAGCCAAGGCCACACAGGGAAACACTGTCTCAAAAAAAAAAAAAAAAAAAGAAAGAAAAATCCCCTCATAGACTTGCCTACAGGCAAATCTTATAAAGTCATTCTCTCAATTCATCCCAAAATGATCTTAGCTTGTGTCAAGTTGCAAAAAACCTAACTGGTGCAGTTTCTCTTTCATGGCTATCACAAATGCCTGACAGAAAGGACTTAAGAAAGCAGTGAGCTTATTGGTGCTTATAGTTTCAAATAGTTTCACCCATCATGACATTGGAGACCTGATAGAACACCTCAGTTCACGTCATGCTGGCCAGGAAGCAGAGAGATAGACAGGAGACAGCCAAGGAAACTGTGTCTCCAAGGACCCACCTCCAGCGACCTGTCTCCTCCAGCTCAGTCCCTACTCTTACTATCTACTTGGCAGATGCTGTAAAGTCACACCATGCGACAGATCTCATGTGGGAGGTTTACTAAGGGAGGAGATATAGAGTTGGCCTCTGCGTGAGGGTGGAGGGAAAAAAAGGGGGAGAAGGGAACAGACCCTTCGCGGCAACAGTGGAAATGTGTCACATCTCGGTGGCTACTGATGATATCCTGCTGTTGTTGGGGCTGGCCATGAAAGTGCCTGATTGCAAACACCCATCTTCTAAAGTTTCTACAACCTCTCAAAATAGCACCATCAGCTAGGAACCCAGTACTTAGACGTTACATATTCAGGCCCCAACACTGCCTCTTGGGAGTTTTAAGTTTATATTTTGACTTAAAGTTTAATAAGAAAGTAGTAACCAACGTATTTGTTCATCCTGTTAAATGACCCTCCTTCTGTTTTGGACATGATCGCACTGGGATTATTGAGGGAGATGTTCGAAAAGCTAACAGAATGGTAACATTTTATTACAAGTTATCTCATCACTTGGGCACAGTGGCACAGAACTATAGTACTAACTACCCAGGAGCCTGAGGCAGGAGGATTTTTTGAGTCTGGGATTTCTAGGCTGTGTGTAGTGTGCTATACTGATGTGATGTCCTCACCAAGTTCAGCATCAATATGGAAACCACTGGAGCTAAGGGACCTCCAGGTTGCCTAAGGAGGAGTGAACCAGCCCAAATTGGAAAATTATGTATTTTCCAATGCTAAGTTTCCACAAAAGTCAAGTTCTTTCCTTCCATATTTCACTCTGTGTCCTCACTCCCAACCCTTGCCCTGTTGAGTTCCCCTGTAAAGAGTTGGGCTGGTATATTTCTCAGGGAAGACTTTGGAAGATAGGGCAGAAAAACTGTAGGAACAAGAGGCTGGGAGAAATGCTGAGAAAGTGTCTTCTGAGTGAGTCAGCACCTTATGCACACGAATAGTAGCCATCGCAAGACCTAGACAAGACTGAGCCAATCAGAAGCCCCACAGAGATGGGACTGGGGCTCACAGAGGCCTACCCCTCACTGAGGAATGTGGGCAGTTGACAGCAGTCGGGATAGGGAGAGCCTGTTTTAGATATCTGTTCGCAAGTAGGTGGTCCTGCTTTTGTGCACATGACTGGACTATAAAAAGAGAGTGTGAAGTTGAGTTGAGAGGGAGATGGATGTAGCCAGCAACATCTAAAAGGAATTGGAGGAGGTTGATTTCAAACACATGTATGTGGCTTCCCAAAGAATGGACAAGAGTCTACTCGGTTTTGAAAAGGAGTGGGTGTCTGGATACAGCGCATGCGGCAGCACTTCAGTAACCTCCTGCAACCGTGCACTGGTGACTTCCTCATCAGTTTCTTCATCTGCACAGGATAGGCATGATATTATCCACTGCAAGTGCCTGTGAGCTGCATGCAAAGTGTTTTTCGTGCTGCCTGGAACGGGGCCCCCATGCAAAACACACAAGTCCTTTGACTTTTCTAAACTGCATTGTAATCACTACCATCATCGTTTCTGTTTGTGACTTCCTCACAATTTGTAGCATGTGTGTTCAGTTCATAAATCCACAAAAACTACAGGCATCTCGCCAATGCACCACAGAGAACAGTGCATACTGTATAACTTCTTTCCAATGACACCTTTAAAAAAGTTTTAAAAAATGAACTCAGCATCTTACTGAGCCAAAAAAAAAAAAAAAGAAAAAAAAATCAATGACTTTTCACACATGAAAGAAAAACAAGTCAAACCCAGGCAGGTGTGAGCACCCACCTCAGGTCCTAGGTCTCTGTGAAGAATGTAAATGTCTGTCCTTCTCCTTTCCTGCCCCTCTAAACTCCCCATCACACCTCGGGCTGACTCCCCCTAAGAGACAAGATGCTAATCTAAGCCACATTCACTGCTGGATGTGTGACTGTGCCTTTATGGTCTGCATCCTTGAGTGGAACTCCCTGTGGCTTTCCAGCCCCATACCGTCAGCACACTAAACAGGAAACCACAGCGGGGGACCTCATGAACCCTCCTGCAGGCTGAATCCACATTCCCCACCTAGCATTTTACCGCCATGCACTGGGGAGCATTGGGTGCTTACCCAGCTCTTTGAAAAACAGTACTTTGTTTCTCATTTAGCTGTTGCTTTTTTCTGCATGCTGTACTTTCCTCAGCCAGGGAGAGAAGGCCTAGATGTCAGGATAGAACTGGAGCGTGTCTTTGTTTGGGTTCCCCCAAGAAGCAGACCTTTGAGACAATAATCTTTGCACAAGTTGTTTTGCTGCAAGTTCACAGAGCACTGAAAGGAAAGTGGAGAAATTGCACAGGGAAAAGAAGACGGGTGATAAAATGCACACGACTAGGGCAGCTTCTCCAGTGGGGGAGTGTCTTAGTTAGGGTTTCTATTGCTGCAACAAAACACCATGACCAAAAACAAGTTGAGGAGGAAAGAAAGGGTTTATTTGGCTTACACTTCCACGATGTTTCTCATTATTGAAGGAAATCAGGATAGGAACTGAAACAGGAAAGGATCCTGGAGGCAGCAGCGAGGCAGAACTATGGCATGCAGGTAGAAATCTCAGCTCTGCTGGTTACTAGATGGGTGTAAATGATTTTACTCTTGGTTTCCTCATTTGCAAAATAAAAACAATGATAATATCTACTTCCAAAGATGTGCCTGCTGAGTGCATACATAACAACTGGCAAGCATTTTTCTGATAGTACCAGGCACAGGGCATCTGGAGGTCCCTTACTTCCTGCAGAAATTCTTGCATCAAACAAAAGTAACACATGTAGAAAGAAACCTAGTAAGTTTTTTAACCGGCACGAGCTATTCATTAGACCATCACTTCATGTAATTCTTGAAACCTTTGAGCTCTGGATTGACTGTTGAGGAGACTTTGTTTCAAAGGCATTGTCATGTGAACTGGACCTGATCCTTTATACCTTACACAAATGACCAGCTTTCTTTTTTAAATTTTTTTAAGTTTATCATGTTTTCACTTTACATCCCAATCATCCTGGTCCCGTCCTTCTACCCTCTTCTTCCATCCCCCTTCCCTTTCTCCTCAAAAAAACAAGGGAGCTCCCCCACCAACCTGCCCCAGCACCATCAGGACTGAGCTCATCCTCATCCACTGAGGCCAGGCAAGGCAGCCCTGCTGGGGGAAGTGATCTAAAAGCAGGCGACAGAGTCCAGGTCAGAGACAGCACCCACTCTACTCACTAGGGGATCCACAAGAAGATCAAGCTGCCTGTTGGCTACATATATGAAGGGGACTAGGTCCAGTGCTTCAGTCTCTGTGAACCCCATGGGCCTAGGTTAGTTGACTCTGTTGGTCTTCTTATGAAGTTGTTGTTCCCTTCAGGTCCTTCTATCCTTTCTGCCCCTCCTCCCAGTCTTCCATAGGACTCCCCTAGCTCCACCTGATGTTTGGTTGTGAGCCTCAGCATCTGACAGACCATATACTGCTTTCCTGATCTTCCTGAAAGACATAACTTTACCTATAATAACTCAACCAATAAGAACAAGTACATAAAGATGGCCTCCTGGACAAGGAATCAGTTCTATACTGACTTCTAAAGAATCCAAACTAAAGCCCATTGAGGAATAAGTGCTTCTGTTTCTTAGGATGATGTGGAAAAAAGAGAATGCTTTGAGGAAAAAAAAAGTGTTGATAGCATGAATATCATGAAGGAATGACAGACTTGTTGCCTTGGAAATGTTTTCAAAGACACAGGACTGTAGTTTAAATTCTCATCATATCTAGCAAGGTTCAACTTTCCCCAGACCCTAAGCACTGAAAGTGAATACATTGTCTTCCACTCCAGTCCCTGGCATACTGGCATCTTCTCCCACCATCCTTCCTTCCTCTGATATAATACTGATCTTTGGCAGAGCGGTGCTTGCTCCCTTCTGGGTATGTTGCCTTCATCAGAATTACACTTCCTTCTGAGACTTTCTGCTGACAGAGGAGCTGGCCCTGGAATCCACTCTGTTTATTCAGAATTCTTAGATATGCACAGCTTCCCACTCCCACTGCTAGAGTGTCAAGTGCCATAGATTAAAGACAAACTTAATTAAGATTCCCATCTCTATCAACATTCCCTCCATGATCAGTGCTTGGGTACCTGGAGGAACCTCACCTCCTCTACAAATTCTCATGAAAGATAAATCACTTTGTTGTCTTCTTCTCTTTTAAGGCTTTCATTTTGGGTAAGGGGAATTTTTCAAGGTATAGAAAAGAGACTAAGACACATACCCAATTGGATAAACCCAGATTAAATTCTATGATTTACTAACTCTGATCTAGATTGAGTTACTCAACCTCTCTGAGTTTCCAAGTGCTTTGTCTATAAGGTAGGAGGGAAGTAATAACAGGGTAACATTAAGCCTGATGGGTAAATAATAAATATACCCAATACTAGAGCCTCATAAATAAGTTGCTATTTTTCCAACATATACTCATGATGTATTCCAAGCAGGAAACATTAAGACGTACTGCAGTAAATGACATGGCCTCTTCCATCAAAGTTTTTTTCTCCCAGAGGATTTCTTAGGAGAAATATTTGGAAGCCATTCACATATCATCCTGAATCACTAGGGTAAGAAACTGATCTTAAATGTGGCCCTCAAATCACCCAGCTTTCCAAATGATCTTAACTGTTATAGAAAGGCCTCCATTCGAGCAACACAACCAAAAAATCTGAGCACAGGGGTCTTTCCTGAGACTGATACTCCAACCAAGGACTATGCATGGAGATAACCTAAGACCCCTGCACAGATGTAGCCCATGGCAGTTCAGTATTCAAGTGGGTTCCATTGTAATAGGAACAGGGACTGTCTCTGACATGAACTGATAGGCCTGCTCTTTAATTACCTCCCCCTGAAGGGGAAGCAGCATTACCAGGCCACAGAAGAAGACAAAGCAGCCACTCCTGATGAGACCTAATTGACTAACATCAGAAGGAAGGAAAAGAAGACCTCCCCTATCAGTGGAATTGGGGAGGGGCATGCATGCAGAGGGTGGAGGAAGGGAGGGATTGATTGGGACAGGAGGAGGGAGGGAACCACAGGGGGGATACAAAGTGAATAAAGTGTAATTAATAAAAAATTTTAAAAAACAAACAAACAAAAAAAGAAAGGCCTCCATTCTTGGGTACCATGTTTCTGAAAATGTATTGGAATTTTTCTGTTTCAGAAAGAAGTTGACTTGCGCCAACCCTTTCATTACCTCCTAACTCAGACATCCTCAGACAGATCTTGAAACAGATTTTGAAACTGCTATGTCAACCCTTGGTGTGTGTTTTTCCCTCTGCCTGAAGAAAAGGCTTACTGGCAGCCACATCTGCACTCCACATCCTGCCCCTCTATGCCTCAGGTAACTGATGCTGAACATTCCAACCAGCCTGGGAGACTGTATGCTCTCCCAAGAATTTGTAATAAGGACTTGAACTTAAACAGGAAACCTCTGGAGGTTGCCCAATGCTGATGGCATGAGTAGAGGAAAAAAATGGTTTGTGGAAAAAAAAAAAAAAAAAGTATGTACTTTCCCTGGCATGAGGATAAAAACTGATGAGCTACACAGACTCCTGATGAGGTCCAAGGAAGACCCGCTTTCTTGCTGCATCCCAGTCCCAGACTTGCTGAAGTGTGGCCCCGAGGACTTCCATGAGATGTTCTGTCACCCCCCAGAACCTCCTGCCACTCACTTTGCATTTCCTTATTCCAGTTCTATCAGGATTGTGCTAACCACTACAAAGGCTTCTCAAAGACTCTGGACCTTAAAAAACGATGCATGAATTCAACTATGGTGCTTGTTCCATTACATTTTGTGGTAGCCCTTACCCATTACCCTAATTCACTTAACAAACACTTGCCCAACATCTGTTACCCAGGCCGTAAACAAAGTTCAAAGTATGCAGAAATGAGTGGCATTCCTTATCAGATCTTAAGTCTCTCTTGAGGGACATGGACAGGGTTAAGTATCTCACACTGACAGGCAACACGAGGGGTAAATTAGAACTCCAACCTGTAGAGCTGGGTTGCCTGAATTCAATTCCTGAACATAACTTTATACATTTGGCAAGTTACTGTCCTTTCTTTGCCTCAGCTTTCTCACCTCTGAAATGGGCTTAAATATTTGCTGCAAAGATTCAGTGAAAGAATTCATCAGAAGCACTTACAATAGCATCTGTCACACAGCCAACATTTACGGGTGTTAGCTTGAAAAAAATTACTTTTAAGCTCTGGTTCTATCTCTTGAAAGAAAGGTGCCTTGGTACCCTTGTAACAGATAAATAGGATGGCTGGCTTCTCTCTGACCAGCGTTTATCACATCTTAGACACTGTCACCACAGGAAGAAAATTGAGAATGATAACCCCAAGTCTTCCAAGTGCAAGTACATGGCAAACAGTGCAGTGGATCACAGGACTGATTCCGGTAACAAGGGCAAGCTTCCCGAGCTCAGCTCTGAGAGTTTCATGCTGAGTCTCATTCTCAAGGCTACATTCAGCTTTGGGGGAGAAATATTGGGCCAGCCACAGCCAGGCAATAATCAAAGCATCAATGCATTAAGGCAAAAATAGGTCATGTAACCTAGGGAGGAACTGTGAGTTGCAGAGATAGCCAGAATCTCCACTTCAAAGGGATGCAGAGAAACACAGCCTGATACAAGCTCAGAGGGTGCTAGGTTCTATAATGAGACCTCAGGGCTCTGCTGGATGCCCCAGCAGACATCTGGCCTGGATGAGCAAAAGATATAGCATCCCACTGTCCAGACTAAGAAGCCACTGGTTGGGGGTAGGGGGAGGAAGTGTGGAGGGAAAGAAAACACATGGCACAATTAATGTTAACTGGCATTCCTGAGGCCAGAAGTAAACAGAGCAACCTGCTGGACTGTGTTAGCATGGCAATTGGGGTGGATGTTAGAGGCATGAAATTTCCTTTTAGTAGCATGTTATTGATAATTCAGAATGGTGTGATAGGTAAATGAATGAAGTTGCCTCCCTGAGAACTTTTGAAGTCAAGGCAAATACTCTAGCTGAGTTTGCCTTGGGCACTTGTGGCAAATTTGTTATTTCCCAGGAGGTGGAAGCAAGACAACAAAGGTTTCTGACAGCTGGTATTGCTTTTTTGCCTACTGGTTGCTGCCCCTGTTTCAGTGACAGTAAACCAGCCTGAGCATTCCTAGATTCCATAACCCCTCTGACCAGTGTCCTGAAAACCATCTCTCCAACAAGACATAAGTGTCAATACTATTTATCCCTAACCTTCAATGAGCACTTACTATATGCAAGATCGGGGGGTAAGCTCTTTATCTTAACTTACAATACCCAACAATTGTATAAGAATCAGCATCATCCATTATGTAAATGAGAATGCCAAAATCTCAACAGTGATTGTTGCTGTATCACAAGTGACCCAAAACATAAAATGTGTGGAAATCACTTTGCAACCTCCCTGGATGTGATGAGATAGGAATTTGTAAAGGTGATATAGTAAGGATATAGTAAGGGTGATTCATCCTCAGCATCATATGGGGAGTACAGAAGGAAAGACTGGATTGGCTGTGCAGACGCTAGTGGTTCGTATCTGGTAATAACGGGAGGTTTCCTTCCTCGCATCTCACACTTGGGCTGGGTAATTGAAGACTCAACTAGTTAGATCAACAATGTTGATCAAGACCACTGGCTTGCAACATGGAAATCTCTGAGTCAGTCAGCAACAGGTACCCGGCCGGCCCTTTGTGACCTCACTTGCAAGTCACAAGTCTCATTTCTGCTGGACTCTATCACTTTAACTTTACAAAGATTCAATGGAATGGAGTATCAAGCCCACATCTTATCTCCCAAAAATTCTGGATTTTTTAAAAATTTAATTTGGGTTTTTTTGAGAGTTTTATATATAAATACACTGTATTTGCAGAATACAAATAAAAAGGATTGTACCCTTCCCACATCTTCTCAGACTCTTTTGAATTCATGGCCTCCTTTTTTACAGTTTCAATGATAATAACATGTATATGAAAATACAACCTACTGAGCCTATTTAGTGCTACTGATATACATATATGCTTAGAACTAGAAAACATATCAAAGGGCTTGTCCCTGATGAGAACTGCTTCTCTCCCTCTTGTGAAATTTCCTACATCTTCACTGACATGTCAACAGGTATAGTTGTTGTGCAGGTCTTGTTTGGAAATCGTACTGTTGAGATTTCACGGGTGCAGCTTCCTGTCATGTCTAGAAGAAGGTGTCTCACAGCAGGTGGCCTGAGTCTCTGAGAATCCATATTTTGATGGAAATAGTATCAGAGAACTTGAAGTCCTCATTTTAATTCTCCAGAGACAAAGTTCTTGACTAAGACCACATACCTCAGAAGCATCAGTTGGGTGCAGAGATGGCTCAGAGGTTAAGAACAGTGGCTGGTCTTTCCATTCCCAGCACACACATGCAGTCACAACCTTTTGGAACTCTAGTCCCAACAAATCCAACGCCCTCTTCTGACCTCCACTGGCATTGCAAGCATGTGGTGCACAGACCACACGAAGGCAAAACACACACACATACATATCATACATATATACATACCTTCTTTATTTATTTATTTATTTATTAAAAGCATCAGAGCTATGATTGGCCTGTAGTTCCAGCAAGTCCAGAATTTGCTCTCTTAAATATTCCTTCACCTGCCAGATAGTCAGTGATTTACCCTGGGTGCCCTGCCTTTCGTCTTGACCTCAGTTTCTTAAACATAAGAAAGAAGATGGTTTGTCTGAGCCTCCATGAAGACACTATGCTACCAGTGCCAGCCATATCAACAGAAATATAACTGAAGATCTGAGATCTGAATTCAAAACCTGATTTCTCTTCATGTAACCCACCCCAAAATGTTATCATGTGTATGAAATAATTCACATGAAATATTTGCATTTTTCATGGTTCTAATCAAAGAGTATGTTAATTTTTTTCCCTGCACGGGCTCTTTTTCTATAAAACCTCCACATTTTCACAAAGATAGGTTTTTATTCAAAGAATCTGGCTGCCAAGAGCCAAATGGTCAATGAGCTTCTTGAATGAAGTGGATGGACATAGCAGATTCTTGTCTGTCTGTCTGTCTATCTTTTTTTTCTTCATTGAGGATTGCACATAGGGCCACACACCTGCAGGATAAGAACTTCACCACTGAGCCACATCATTATGCCTATTCTTATTTTCTATTTTGAGACAAGGTCTCACTGACTTGGACCAACTGGCCTTGACATCACTCTGTTCCACAAACCAGCCTCCAACTTAAAAGCCTGTGAGCAGCTAAGGTGGACCTGCACTGAGTGCATGGCTAACAACAGAGTGTTGATTATGAGGAACTAGCATAAGGATGACCGTCTTGTTGACAGCCTTTGACACATGAAGAATCTGTGTAAAGGGAGGTGATGTGTCTAAGTCAAGGTGAAAGGATGACACTGTACGTGGAAAACAGCCTACCTGCTTTCAGACTTTGACACCTGGATATTGTTTTGCCACCAAACTGTGTCTGGAGAAGTTCAGCAACACTGTCCTTCTTTTGTACATGTTTTGTGTGCTTCTATCATTGCTCAACAACCATATGACAAATTACATATCTAATTAGGGCCAGTAAGATGAAGAGGTACACGGCAATCTTCACGCGCAGCATATGAGGTTAAGCCTTGAGAATGTGATGAAATACCATCACTAATCAAGTTGACGAGGTCAGCATCTCCCACTCTCTTCATCCTTCTCGTTCTTATTAGGATAATTTTACACTTCCTGTGCTCAGCAATTGAACAATGATTACTTTGCTAAATACTACATGAGTTTTGACAAAACAAACCCCTGAGGAATCAAAATAAGTAATTTCTATTCAGCAGAAATCATTCTCAGATTAGTCTGCATGCAATATTATACAACCCAATTATCTCAATATGCAGACATGTATAATAAATAAAGAGCACACACCATCTCGCATGGCTGAGGTTTTGCAAGAGGCGGGGGGAGGGAGTGATTCTCACTAGAAATGATTGTATTTTTGGCTGGTGCCGCCAAGAACACAAGTGTAAGGAGCATTCAGACCCTTATTTTAGCAAATTATTTTGGAAATGACTTTTAGCTCTGATCATGAAATGGAAGTGTTTGCTTGTTTGTTTAAAAAATAATGCATGGCTGGAAAGATGTCTCAGTGTTTTGTTCTTGTAGACCTAAAGCTGTTTTCCAGAACCCTTTTTGAGCAGCTCACAAGAGCCTGTAATTGTAGTTCGAGGAAATCAGACACCCTTTTTTGGTCTCTGCTGGTTCACACCCACACACACATTCATATGCACACACACACACACACACAGAGAGAGAGAGAGAGAGACCTATCACCCTCACATCAAAAAAAAAATACCTCTTTATAGCAAATGGAGATCATCACAGAAAACCACAACTGAACCCAATGCATAGATCAATAGACCATGGGGACACAGTCCCTATAGACATACCTAGAGCACAGCACCTGCAACCATGGCTCAGAGAGCATCACCAAAGAGGAAGAAGAAAGACTGTAAAAACCAGAGTACCAGGATGCCTGCTGGGAAACTCTCCCTTCTAGAAATGGTTGCATAAGCAACACCTGAGCAATGACGGTAGACATGCTGATACAGAAAGGAGCAAAATCTCACCTGGCCCCTACACAAAGAACTACAGGCAGCTACTGACTGCTGAGAGGTGGAGATCTAGCCTCCCCCAGAGATGAGGAGCCTAATTGGTTACCCAGCATAGAGTGACCAACCCTACAGCCATGTATACACAAACAAACAAAAATTGACTACTCAATAAAAAAATGACATATATAATATATATATATACACATATACACCTACATATAATATTAATAACAAACCAAAAAGCTATCAATTTAAAAGTGAAAGAGAAGACATGTGAGGCTAGAGGGAGGAAAGGGGAAGTGGTATAATTTTATTTGAATTAAAATTTATTTTAAAAAAGCAAAAACAAAAGGTCCAGTGTAGTGTATATGTCTTTCATCCCAACACTAGGAAAAGAGAAGCAGACGGATCCCAGTGTCTACATATCAATTTCCATCTCAGCCAGGGCTGCATAATGATACCCTGTTAAAAATTAAAATTAAATATAATAGTAATGAAAGCAACATTTATTGGGACTTCTTTCAACATGGCTGTGGGGATCAGAGATGAGTCCGACACAAACCCTGTCCCATGAAGTTGTATTGAACTTTGAATGTGTCTACCTGAAACATACACCATGTTGTCTTTGTGACAACTATCAGAGAGTCCCCATTTAGCATCTTTTTCTCTTGCGTCTGAAGGTTCTGATTAGCCTCATGCCCTCACCATATACATTCATGCACTCATTCAAATTTAGTATTTATTAAATGTCTCCAGGAGCTCATCCTAGAGAAAAATACTGGGATTCAATGGTGACAAGAAGTAAGTCTACCACTTTCCGTCACAGAGGGCAGGGCCAGATAAAAAGAGATAGACATTGAATAGTCCTATCTGTAAATGTAAAATGCAGCTAAACAGGGTTGTCAGAGTATAGCGATTTGAATGAAAATGGTGCTATAGGCTTGTATGTTTGAATACTTGGTTCCTAGTTGTTGGAACTGTTTGGGAAACATTAGGAGAATAGGTGACATTGTTAGAATAGGTGTGCCACTGGAGGAGGGACTTTAGGTTTCAAAAGCCAGGCTATTCCCAGATCTCTCCCTCTCTCCCTCTCTCCCTCTCTCCCTCTCTCCCTCTCTCCCCCCTCTCTGTCTCTCTCTCTCTCTGTCTCTGCCTGTCTCTCTCTGTGTGTCTCTCTCTTGCTCTCTCTGCCCGTGCTTATGGATAAGGTGTGAGCTCTCAGCTACTGCTCCAGTACCATCTTGCCTACCTGCTTTTACCATGCTCCCCATCATGATGACCATGGACTCTCATCCTCTGTAATCATAAGTGTCAAATTAAACATTTTTCTTTTATAAGTTGCCTTAGTCATGGTGTTTTGTCACTGCAGTAGGAAAGTAACTAAGTCACATGTATCGTAGAGGCTACATCCCAGTCTGAAAGTGCAGGAATACAAAGAGGCCAGGAGTTGATGGGGAAGCAGAAAGATGGTAAGGAGGTAAGTTGGGGTAGAGAGGAGAAGAGGTTTGTCTCAGTCTTCAGATGCTATCACAAAATAGCAATAGCTAGATGGCAAATAAACAATACAAATTTGTTGCTCATAGTTTTGTGAGCTGGGAAGTTCAAGATAAAGGCACAGTTTAGATAAAACCACGTTCTAGTTCACACATGGACAACTTAGTGTGCCCAAACATGGGATACACAGTAAGTGAGCTCTCCAGGGCCCCTTTCATAATGACATTGATCCTGTTCATGAGCGCTTCTCCCTCAAGGCCTCCCAGCAACTCTACCTCCAAATTCTATCAATTGGGAAATTTGATTTCAACGGATGGACTTTAAGGGGATGAAAGGTTACCTCAAGGTTACAGCAAGATGTAAAGTAACCTTGTTCATCCTACAACAGAGGTAAGCTCACAGTACCCCCACTTTAGAGATAAGAAATTGCAGCTTGGAGAAGGGATGTAACTAGTCTTCAGTTGCATGGCTCAAGATGATGAAACTTAAGGCTTTGAGCAGCATGGAACTCATTTCACACTGCAACCTCCTTCTGTCAGTTGTTATTCATCTGTTCATTTCCTTTTGTTAGTCACCTTATGTGACAGTGTTTATGGTCGAGTTGGCAGAATTTAAAATCATTTTGAAGGCTGCCTCGTGGACTTGCCGTGGGAGTTATGTTCATTACCTTAGCTGGCTGTAAAGCCCACTGTGGGTGGCTCCATTCTCTCCTAGGATCCCTGACTATGTAAGCTGAGAATCAACAAAGTTGAACACAAACACACATTTGCCTTGTTTCCTGATTGTAGACACTATATGACCAGCTGCCTCAAGCCCCTGCTGCCTTGCCATCCCCACCATGATTCCTTGGACTGTGAACCGAAACAAACCCTTCCTTCCTTAAGCTACTGTCGGGGTATTTTATCACAGCCATAGAAAAAGAAAACACAGGGGAGAGGTGCTGACAGCAATCAAGACTTCACAAATGGTGACTAACCTCACCTTGCACATGACCAGCGTTTACTTTTGGAGTCAACTGACATTCTTTTCACCCTGAGATTTACCTGCTGCAGTCCAACACAGGAGCAAGGACAGAGAATTTTATGCAAAGAGAAAAAAAAAAAAAAAAGTCAGAAAATGTGGGAGGAAGTGGAGCAATATACAACCTTGCTGAAGTGCCCAAGAGGTGCCTGACCTTCCGACAGCTTTGGTTCGGCGTGTGTTACAGAGCTTCACCAGCTCTGTTTTCCAATAAAAGCTAAGGCCAAGTTTGAGCCCCTGGGTTATTTATTAGGCAAAGCAAGGCATTCAAGTTTCCAGTCAGTGAACAAAGAGACTGCATTGAGGATCTGCTCCTGATTAGATGTGCTCAAAGGAAGCCTTGTAAAACAGGAGCTTGGCACAGTAATTGAACAAGTGGTTCCAAGCAGAGCCAAGACATTAGCAGTGAAGGAGAAATGGCCCTAGTGAAACCAGCATTATCTTTACAGAAAGAAAAAGGCCCAGAGAGGTAACCGACATTCATTTGTTTGTTTGCTTGTTTGTTTTTTATTCATTTTGTCTTTATTCTTTGTTTATTTATTTGTTATTTATTTAAGAAGCTCCAGCTCAACCCCACAAAAAAAAATCTGAGTTCCCTAAAAAAATAAAACAAAGTAAATACAAGAATTTTTAAGACTAAAGATAACAAGTAGAAGAAGAAGGAGCAGTCAGGGATGGAGTCACACAAAATAAATATAGGCAAAAGTGCTCTGCACTTGACGGTCACAAGGCTATTAGCTGGCTCTGAGCTGCCTGGAAGCCAAAGCAAAGAGAGACAGTTTCCAGAAAATTTCCAACTAGCCACCTGCTTGGATAAGATACACGTTCTCTGGCACTAAAATTTGAGAACAGTTTGTCTTAATGGGAATGTTATTTCATAACCTCAGCCATATCCCATTATAGAAGTAGCTGGATTTCAATGCTAGAATTAACTAATTTAAATCTATTACCTTGCAATGAAATTTGTCAAAGAAAATTTTAGTGTTAAAAAGGACCCAAAGTAAGCCCAGTCACTTACAAAGGTCCATGGGTAATGTTTAGTTAAAATGTACAGTATACGGTGTAAGTGGCATCTGTACAGTGGGACAAGCGAGACCACAGCCCTGCAAGAGTCCAAAGGCCCCAAGTAAAACTGGCTTGGTGGTTAATTGGGATATTCATCCTCAAACAGTCTTCTACTAAGTAAAGCTTTTCTACTGCCCACATACAAAAGGGTGTGGCTATGCTATATGCACCAGGGCTAGACAGCATGAGAGGAAAGTACATGTGAGTGAGTAGGACCTAAGACTAGTAGCTCCCCCAGAAAATATCCTTGTATGTGACAGTATTTCACCTGTTCCTAATCACTTCCGGGAGATGAACAAAGTGAAAAGAGGAAAGCTCACAGGTGTATTGCCCAGTCACGTAGATCTGAAACAACGGTGCCCAAGGTTCTCGACTTGTCCTGCCTGGGCTGGAAACGCTGTCTGTGACTGGGGTTGTTAACACTGACCTGGCCGAAGCCCAATCCTCCCATAGCTGTTGTGGTTGGCTGCGGGGATTTGAACATGTCATCCCAAGCCACACCAATCCTTTTCCACTGAGGTTAAAGTTGAGAGACAATTTCTACTCCCTGGATACAGGCAGAGCTGTTCAGCCTTGTATTATTCAGGGTAATGATTCCCCTCAGGAAAAAAAAAATGGCAGAGGAGTTGGCTGTGGTAGCACAGGGAGATGGAGGCAGGAGGATCAGGAGTTTAAGGTCAGCCTGGGATACATGAAATCTTGCTTGTGGGGTGGGTAGACAGCCAGAGACAAGAGACTGAGAGACAAATCTCTGCCAATACATTTGAGGATGAAGTCACCCTCGTGCTTTTATTTCTCACTTCAACAAATGTAAATTTTCTTTCCTTTTGATTTGAGTATCTGTCAGTCACAAATGAGCCTGTCTTGAACAAATACAGCATTCATGTGTTTGGGTGTGTGTCTCTGTGTGTGTGCGCACATGTGTATGTATGTATGTATGTATGTATGATGAATGTATGCATGTTTAGAATAAATAAACTTGTATCTGAGCCATAATCCATGTTTAGTGGCAAAGAACTCCTTTTGTCTAAATATGAGACCATGTAATAGAAATAGATTCAGAATAATAACAAGGATGAAGAAAGACATTTAAAGCAGATTCTGCAATCCCCAAAGAACTCCATTTAGTTGGGAAATGCTGACATCCGCTAAACCACAAAAGCACAAATGGCCCCACTATAATTAGTTTACCTTTCACTGTTATCTGAATTCAACTCCTGAGGACTTTGGCTAAGCATTTTGAGAGAAATAAAGTCCCAGCCACTGGTATCACCACCGGAATCCCTGAAGAGGTCCTATTGACTTCACTAAGTTCATTCTTCATGACCTTAGCAGCCTGTATGATCCCCAACAACATGGATCCCTGTGGGCCCCATGGATCACATTCTGAGGGAGCCAGTGTCAGCAGGCTCTGAAATGCAGCAAGGCGCCTTGGCGCTTAATGGATGCACAAGACTACTGGAGCATTCATTAATGGAGTGAGAGCAAAGACCTTCTTTGTAGGCAGCAAGGCTGAATATAGCATCTTGCTGCCTATTAATTATACACCATTCCTGAGTTCTTTGCTGATGGAAAAGCACCAAAGTTGCATGCACACATGTGCACATACACACAGAAAAAGTGAAAAAGAGAGAGACAGAGACAGAAACACAGAGGGAGAACAAAAAGGAAAGAAAGAAAAATCCATACCAAGTAGTACAACTACTCATCGATTTGCTAGAATTCTCCAAAGTCATTGGCACCCAGTCCTGTGAGCTCTATTCATTCCCTTTTCAGAAAAGAGGAGGCCAGAAAATGTTAGATTTTTCTGTGTGTTTGAATGCTTATGAAATACAGTTACCAAAAGACAAGGAAATGCCCTAGGCTTCTATCATATGGGCTGTACAAATGGTATTCCCTAGAGGAGGGAAGTGCACGTGACATTTCTATGTATGGCATATGCAGAGAGGAAGATTGCTTGCCTGGCCATTTTAGTGTCTCTACCCTTATTCTCCAAGTCCCCATGTGTAGCCCATCCAGTACCCCTAGTTTCTTTATATGCATCATGGGGTGTGGTACCAGCTGCCCTCTAGGGACTGTCCACTTACAGAAATTAGGCAATTACATCTCAGAGATGGAAAAGATCTAGCAAGGTTAACTGATCCAACTGTTTGTAAATCGTAATACTACAAGTCTATTGTTTAAGAATGTAGATGTTCACTGATAGGGGAGGTCCTCCTCCTCTGCTATCTGACCTTAGCCTATCAGGTCTCATCAGGACTGGCTGCATCATCTTTCTCTGTGACCTGCCCCTCCCCAGGAGGAAGTGATCAAAGTGCCTATCAGTGGACTAGGGAAAGGGTAGAAGAGGGAGGAAGGGTGAGACCAGGAAGAGATGAGGGAGGAGGATACAGCTGGGATACAAAGTAAATAAATTGTAATAAATAATAAATTTTTTAAAAGAATGTAGATGTTGGCTTCAGATAGCAGATACTCATATGGTGTTCGTAGTTCTCTGCTCTCAGGTGGACCATGCCTCCCCAGACCTCCGTTCTTTGTAAAACGAGATGATGGAAGAACCCCGGGTCTACCGGCTGCCTCAGAGTAGTAAATCAAGGACAGCACATAGGGCTGTGAGCTGATGCCTGCTTTACAGTGATGTCTGACGGGTGCGGCTCTTGTTAACATCAGATTATGCCTATGCCTTTGTGCATGAGGTGACATGGGTCCTACCGCTAGGAAAAACACAGAAGGCAATCGAAATCTCCTGCTTGAGCATGACGTCTGCCCATTGTTCACATGGTTTAAGAGCAGCAGGGAGGCTGAGAAAACTCTTATCATTAATGGACAAGGTGAAATGAATCATCCCATCTCCACCCCCACCCCTGAAGTACCATACGACTAGCCATAGACGATTAAATAGCAACTGCACATGTGACTAAAATTTCAGGTCTCTGTGAACATTCCAAATAGTCAAAAATCTGCCAGATTTGGCCCAAAAAAATATCTGAAGCAGCATCAGGCATGCTGTCTCTAGTTGATACCTAGCTCTGTTAAAACAGTATTTCCATAGGAAAATAAATGAATTACACCAAATTAAACAAAAGAAACAAAAGTTCTCAGGGGTAGAGGCATAGCTCAGAGGGTAAAGAAGCTGCCATGCAAGTAAGAGGACCTGAGTTCCGATCTGCAGAACCCGTGTAAACCTAGGTATGCGCAGTGGTTGAAATATGCTTGACCCATGGGGAGTGGCACTTGTGGCACAAGTGTGACCTTGTTGAAGGAAATGTGTCACTATATGTGCACATATAGTGGTCTCTTGTGCTCAAGCTCCACACAGTGAGAAAGACAGTCTCCTCCTGGCCGCCTTTGGATTGAGATGTAGGACTCTTGGCTTCTCTAGCACCATGTCTGCCTGCATGCTGCCATGCTTTCCAGTTTGATGATAATGGACTAAACCTCTGAAACTGTAAGAAACTCAATTAAATGTTTTCCTTTATAAGAGTTGTCTTGGTCATGGTGTCTCTTTACAGCAGTGAAAGCCCTAACTAAGAAAGTATGGTAACAAGTTTGTAATCCCAGTGCTCCTACAGCAGGATGGGAGGAAACAGAAGAGCCCCCCTCCAGCCCCCAGGAGCTCACAGGCTAGCCAGCTTGGCATACACAGAAGTGAACGAGAAGCCCCTACCCAAGATGAAAAGAAAGGAGCCAACATTGTTCTCTGACCTTTACAAGTACAGTAAGGTACAGAGAAAGAAGGGAGTTAGGAAAGGACAGAGGGAAGGAGGGAGAAGAGAGGGACAGATGGATAGAGGGAGGAAGGGATGGAGGGAAGGAGAAGAGGAATTCAAGAACATAATTGTTATTGAAGAAGAGAATTATGAGGTGAGGTAAATAATACACCACAAAGAGGTGGGAGTGAGGTTGGAACTCTGACTCTACCTAACTTCCCCTTTGCCAAGGAATCTGCACAAATCAAAGAAAGAGGAGTGTCATATTGGCCAGCCCTGGGCTTTAATTTTGCATACTTCTACAAAGTTTGAGAAAAACCTAGTCCCTTTCTAAAGCAAGCTCCAAAGAAAGCAAGACTTGTATGAAGCCAAATGGGAAGCTGGGTAGAAGGTTCAAGCCTTCTAATGCCCAGCCTAGGTTCTTTGCACTAAACTATGTCACTTCCCCAATTAAGGAGAACTAAAGGTAGTAGTGGGGTTTTTACACATCTTGTAATTCTGGTAGAGAATTGGGGTAACTTGAGAGAGATTGTTAAGAACCTACACATCCTCAGAAAAGAAGCTGCATGGATACAGGCAGGGCTTTCACAGATGGGTCCTCAGACACAGAATTAGAAGATTTGGACTCAAGTCCTGACTTCCATGTGACCTTTACTAAGCTATGAAACCCCAGTTCTCCCAACTGAAAAACAAGAACAACAGTCCTCCCAGAGACTTACTGGAAGATTAGTAGATAAAACATCTGTAGTCCTCTAATGTGCTGGGTCAATGTTTCCACATTTTGTTTGTCCAAAATCCTTTTACATGTCTCAGACTCCTGACCTTACATTTGGAGTCAAGTCACTTCCTTACCCCTTTTCAATTTTCCCAGATACTTTGTACTCCAAAGTATAGAGAAGACCCACACCTAAATGTATTTGACAAATGAATCTATTTATTTTCATTTCTATGCTGCACGGCACATGCCCGTCTGCTACTATCTTCACAATCATATCTTGTGAAGAATACCTGAAGGTACCTTTCTGATTGACTCCCTCAATCTATATGCAGATTTGTGCAAAGCCAGTAAATAATTTGTAACAATTTGCATTGAGTTTATGGTTTCTCTAATCCAACCCTGATCATTTGTAAATTGTTTCTATTCATGTGCAGATCAACTGTAATAAGATTGCTAATGAAAGAGTGGTTAATAAAATTTATAATGGGTAGACAAGGCATAATTTAGAGGCGGAGATTTTTGACATGAGGGCTCTTCCAGGCTGTAGGCAAAAATAGATTAATAAAATTCTATTTGTTTTTATTTTACATTCCAAAGGATACCTCGTGGTGAAATAAGGGCTTGAAACCTATTTTTTCCTCCTGGCTTTCACTGCTGGTCTTGAATGATAGTGTTTTCTCATGTCTTGAGAAACTTTTCCAATAATGATTCTGCCTCTCAGCAAGTTGGTGTTAGTGGTTAGGAGGAATTTGAGTGGTTTATATGCATTTATCTATTCATTTATTCATGAACTGTTATTTGAGTACCAAGTGTTATAGCAGTCGCATAGCAGGTCATGGAAATGCCAACATGGATGAAGCAGATCTAATTCCGACGATGAAATGACAAATTTGTACCAATCAAGTTTTGTTTTTTTTTTTTGTTGTTGTTGTTGTTGTTTTGTTTGTTTGTTTGGTTGGTTGGTTGGTTGTTTTTTTTTTTTGAGACAGTAGCTCAGGCTGGCTTCAAATGTGCTTCATACTAGAGGATAACCTTGAAATACTGATCCTCCTGCCTCCACCTCTCCTCTGGGTTACAGCCATGGACCACCACACCCTGTTTATTTGTTTGTTTGTTTGATTGATTGATTGATTGATTGATTGATTGATTGATTTTAATGTGGTGCTGGGGATCAAATCCAGTGTGAGGCTCATGCTAGACAAGTACTCTACTATCTGTGTTTTACATCTAGTCCTCAGTTAAATCTTTGAATGCATTGTTTGCCATTCAGTCTTTGTGCTGGCTAAATGCCAAGTTAACACAAGCCATAGTCATCCAAGAACAGGGAATCTCAATTGAGAAAACACCTCCATAAGATTGAGCTGTAGGTCATTTTCTTAATCAGTGATTGATGGGGGATGGCTCAGCCCATAGTGGGTGGTGCCATCCTTGGGCTGGTGGTCCTAGGTTCTATTAAAAAAAGCAGGTTGAGCAAGCAATGGGGAGCAAGCCAGTAAGCAGCACCCCTCTATGCCTTCTGCATCAGCTCTTACCTCCAGGTTCCTGCCCACCCTGCTTTTCATGATGACTTGTGAGTAAGATAAATCCTTTCCTCCACAAGATGTTTTTGGTCTTGGTGTTTCCTGGCAACAATAGAAACCTTAACTAAGATAGCCCTCTAGTATCTATCATAGTATATAGTTAATAAATGATTATGGGATAAATGAATACACAGGAGTTAAGAAAATAACCATTCTAGATCAATCAAGCTCCATTCTTCCTATCTATTCCTCTAATCATTTTAAGACTATAAGTGGAGGAAAGAGTCATTTGGTTGCCAAGATCATAAAGGACTTTGTCACATGTGTCAGTTCATGATGCTCATGGAAAACACTAAAACAAACCTAACTCCATAAGGGAGTTTTCATGATATTTTTTATAGATTGTCCTCATTTATAAGTGCTTAATAAGATGAATTCTACCATTTTTGTAAGCTATGGTATACCTGTAAGATTAATGCTATTGTTCTTATTTTGCAAATAATAAAACCCTGACTCTCAGAAATGAGGCATGATCTGAGGTATGATTACAAAATCATATCTTTGTCTCAAGTTAGGTCTATCGTGGAGACAGATAACACCAAAAGGAAGTCCAAGGGTGTTACATTAACAGATTCCTTTTTTGTAAAGGAAATAAAATAAGAAAAGAAGATGTACTCCTCTTCTCAGCCAAAATTCCTTTTTATAAACACAGATGTTTTATTGTGTTTGATCTATTGTTACTTGGTCTAAAACTTAGAGCTCTCTCCTTCAGGAAAGCTAGCTCTGTATGTCTGACATTTCAGTCTTCCAGCCCTCTCACAAAACTAGCTTAGCTCTTCCTTTTAGATTAAGTTCCATCAGTTCCCCAAATGGAAGGAGCTAATCCCTGATGCAGAAAAAGTCAGAAGGTACATGCTTGGAATAGAAAGTTCATTGCCAGCATGGGGCTAACATGTCAAATATTTTATGGGACTAGAACACTGTGGTCCCAAGTGACAGCTGTCAAAGGCCTGTTGTAGGGAGATGACCTCAATTTCCCCTTCTGTCAGTCAGGCCATCTTCCCAAGCCCCACATGTAATTCAGAAGCTTCCCGTACACTTCAAATTCACCCCGATTTGCCCCTAGGGTTCAGGGACCGCAGCCAGTGCTGTCCACGGCTGCCTTTCTTTTTCAGTGCTTTTTATAGAATAAGGAGTGATTGAGAGTAGGAATTGCAGATCAAAAAGAGACAGTGAAATGTCATCAGCATTACATAATTTGTACTATCGCTTGTCAACACTGATCCCCTTAATACTATCCCTCTGACAGATGAGTGAGACAGGATTGTAGAATGCTAAGAAGTAAAAGAGAAGGATAAAAAGACAACCATGTTTGATTACCCTCTGCAGTCCGAAGGATTTGAAAGTCATGACACTGGTTATTACTGCCGTCTTTGGAGAGATGAACAGAAACTTAATCTATCTAATAAAATTGCCTCGAGAGATAAACTTAATCTAAACCTTCTTCTGCTATCTCTCAGTATAATCTAATGGATTTTTTTCTTGGTCTCCATTGCAGCACAAGACAGCTGGGCAGAAGATAGACCCACCACGTTAATTAATCTACTTCAGTCTTGTCAAATGGACATGGTATTTGGAAATGGACTTGGTGCTTCTGAATGCATTGAGACCCCATATTTAATAGAACTCATCAGACGGGTGCAAACATAGCCTTTCAGGTGACAAAGAATGCCCAATTGCTATGGCATGTGGCTTAGAGAACTTTCAGAGGGGTACGATGTGGAAGTGAGAAGTCAGGAATAGCCAAACGCATTGCTAAGAATTGCAGACCTATCCCTAGGGGAAAATGGTTGAGAATGGGGAGAATTATGCAGGCACTGTAACTAGAAATGAGTCTAGAGTCTGGGAAAACTACTGTCTATAAAATAATATCTATACAGCCTAATACAGAGGACAAACAGACAGACAGACACATACACACACACACACACACACACACACACACACATACACACACACACACCTTCTAGTCTATGTTGACTGACACCTGTCTGGAAGAAGAGCTTGTTGGGAAAAGATGCTGAGTTGGGTCAGGCACCTGTGTCCCTGCCCTGAAAGGAGCACTTTGTCTAGGAAATACTTAGTTCTCCTAAGCCCTTTGTGTTTTCAAGTTCTCTAGTCCCTTTTGAAGGTAATCAGGCTACACATAGGAGTCACAGCTGCAGCCCAGAGGATTAAACAGTGTCAGAATTTATGTTGTAGGGTCTCTGCTCTCTGGACCCAGTGACTTCCTTTGGCTTTTCCTTCCCATCCATTTCCTCCTGCTGAAGGATAAGGGGGTGTGGAGGACCTAAAATGGAAGCCAATCTTTTTTGAAACCCCCACTTCCCACTGAAGAAAATCACACAGAGATATGTGACAGCTGTTCATGTGCAAAGTAGGCAATTTACTTCTTGCTGGACGGAGGGGATTGTCCCCACTGTCTTCTGACTCCTTCTCTAATACTTGTTTCTTCTTACTTCTTTCTAGTCTATGTCTTTATACGTGGATATTAGTTGACACACATGCTCTGCTACATTAGCCCATGTTAGCTCATTAACCTCCCAATAACCCTACAGGATATTTGCCTTATTCTAATAGCTAAGAAAACCCATTCATCTGTTGATTAATTGAACCATTTAGGCATAGAATGTTTAGTGACTATTCAATAAGACAAAATATGCTCAGTGGTGGGTTACCTCTTTGAGCAAGCCAACATGATAGGGTTTATGTATTCAGTTGATTTGATGTTTTCCCTCACAGTCTAATGAAAGAGATAATCCTTACTCAAAAGGAGATGGTTATGCATAGAAATAAAGCCCAAGAGATGGGCAGACAATGTGCAACAATTTCTTCCTAGAAGAATGAAGCATTCCAGCCTAGAAGGAAGCTAAATAAGATTTGGGAAATTAAAGGAATTCCTTAATAGGAAGCAAATAATTCATAAGTCTCAGAAAGTTCCTAAAATTGACTAGATACCTCTACAAGCTTATATAAGAAGTAAGGCCTGCTGAAGAGACAAGGCTAACCCAGCTGCCATGAAGGAAACTCTCCAAACTATCGTGCTTTCTGAAAGTCATGAAGACCTCCAGAGTTCCAGTTTCCGTAAGTCTTCATCCATACTATGGTAGCCTTTTAAGTGTTGCATCTACCATTAAGTGGTCCCTGCTCCTGTAAGTAACTACACACACACACACACACACACACACACACACACACACACTTCTCCTGTAAATAACCTCAATAAACTCAATGGTTCACTCATTTGGTCTACCCCATCTGGACTGAGTACTTATTTTTTCACATCTCCCAAGGGATGGTGTCACATCCCTTGTGCATTTCTGAGACTCACCAGTGGAATGTTCTTATATTCCATCTACCATATTTTTCATGCAGAAAAGTATTCCTCCTGCCTGCTCTTGATCAAAAGATAACACTCCTGAACCTGGAGTTAGCTATAAACTAGGGATGAAATAAAATGACATCACATATACCTGTGCCAAGCTCATAAGCACTCAAGTGGTGGTACTCATGAGTAGATGAACTAAACCTTTTTCATTTTCATTAGGACATGTTTTTCTTGTTGCTTCCTAACTGGTGTTAATCCTCTGATTTTCTTTTTTTCTTTTTCTTTTGGTGTGTTTGTTTGTTTGTTTGTTTGTTTTTCAAGACAGGGTTTCTCTGTGTGGCCTGTCCTGGACTCTTTTTGTAGACCAAGCTGGCCTCAAACTCAATGATCTAACTTCCTCTGGCTTCCTCAGTGCTGGGATTAAAGGAGTGTGCCACCACACCCAGCTCTGATTTTCTTTTTTAAACCACTGGAGAATGACCAGGGAGAATGACCCAAAGAATCAGGATATAACCTTCCTTCCCCACTTTTCCAAGAGCAATACGTGTTCTGTTAAGATAAACTCACGAGGTCACAGTGCTGCTACATGTAAAGACAGTGTCTCCACACAGATGCAGGAAGATGCCTGAGCCCAGCTGATGCCCCTTGAGCCCCTGCGCAACCCCTCCTGTCACCCTCTCAGAGACTCCAGCTTCATCCATCACTTCATCTGTTCAGGAGTTTTCTTTTTGATGTTTTTATATATTGAGTCTCAAAAAAATGGTAAATAATGTATTAAAAGAACAGACATTGTGATGTAGACCTGTAATACCATCACTTAGAATTTGGAGATAAGATGATAAGGACTTTATTTTAAAAATGAATCATGTTTCATTTATTTCTGTACGTGTGTGTGTGTGAGTGTGTGTGTGTGTGTGTGTGTGTGTGTGTGTGTGTGTATGTACGTGTG
>NW_026588752.1:1065455-1074753 GCF_907164565.1 Psammomys obesus | reverse complement strand
TGTGTGTGTGTGTGTGTGTGTGTGTGTGTGTGTGTGTGTGTGTGTGTCTGTGTGTGTCTGTGTATGTATGGATGGGTGGGTGGGTGTGGGTGTTGGTGGGTGTTACCCACAGAGGCAAACAACAAAAACCATGTCACGTCCTCTTGTGCTGGAATTACAGGCAGTTGTAAATTCCCCAGCATGGGCAAGAATCCCAACTCTGGTCTTTTGCAAGAAAAGTATGTATTCTGAACCGTTGAGGCATCTTCCTAGCCCTTGCCTTTTTTAACTGCTGATCTACAGGACATTGAATGTGAGATACCCATGCGATGATGGCATAGTGAGGAAAGGAGATCACTCTTACAGGGCACTTTTTCATGCCAAGCTTTGTTTGAACGCCTATTTATTATTTAACTCAACCATGTGATGCCTCCCAGAGGAAGTGTCAGATATTTGTGTTGAGATATATTTGAGAGAGCCCTGTTCACTCTTCCCCTCTGGCTCCTACATATACAGTACGTATAAGGTTTGGAGAGATTCATATAAGTGGATATACATGTAAGACAGACGCACAGTCAAATACCACACAACAGCTTTTTGTTCAACCATCGACCCTATGTATGAATGATCTTAGTCCAGTATGACTATAACTTCTATTGATGCTGTAGCCAGCTTAATTTATACAACTGCCCTCTATGTTTGCACAATGGCAAAATGAGCTACTCGTGCACTTCCCTTTTGTTTGGTTGAGTTTGGGTTCTGAGGTTTTGGTTTGGTTGGATGGTTGGAGTTTTTGCTCTGTGTTGTTTGTTTGGAACCATGGTTTTTTGTTTTATTTTTGGTTTTTTGTTTGTTAGTTTGTTTTGAAATGCTTTTAGTATATAGCCTAGGCTGGTTTTGAACTTGAAATTATCCTGCCTCAGCCTATGAAGTACTGACTTTGGAGTACATGCTGTCATGCCCGGCGTTCCTCAGACTGCACCACATGATTCCACCATGATGACTCTGCTTCTACCTCTCTGGACAGTCCTGATGCAGTCAACATGCTCCTTCCATCCTACCACAAGACCTGCAGCATGGATAAGCATGCAGTGTCAAGACCTCGCATCCTCAGCTGAGGAGGAGACTCATCTCCCTGCAACTGGAATTACTGGGGAATTAGGAGCTTGAAGGTGAATGGACAGCATACTGAGTAGTGAAAAGAGATGGACAGAAACTCTCTGAAGGCCAAGGCAAAGAAGCACATGGAGAGAAGCAAAACCGAGAGAAGCCAACTCTGTACTAGAGAAAGGCTTCCGTTCTGTGGGTCTTCACTCTGGTTCTTCAAACTAGAGGGAGAATGAAATAACTTCTTTCTCTTTCTTACAAAGTTGTAGCATCTGAAAAGTTAAGTCATTTGTCTATGGTCACACAGTTCATAAATGGGAGAGACAGGTTTCAAATGTGCAAGTATAAAATTTCCTCCTTTGAATTTCATATAGAATGCATTAGCTTCCAAAACATACAACCAATAATAAAATAAATATGCACACATCTAAACTAAGGGGCCTCTGGACCCATCCTGTACCCCATTTTGCATGCTTTCTGCTGCCCTGATGTGAATGCTCATCTGAAAATAGCATTTACCACTTCTATACCTTTTGTGATGGTTGGTTACAATTGTCAACTTGAAACAACCTGGAATCACCTAGGAAAAGGGTCTCAATGAGGAACTGTCTACTATCATTCACTGGACTATCCTGTGAATGTGTGGGGGTGGGGATGGAGTTGTCTTAAGTTAGCTGACGTAAGAAGGCCCAGCACCACTGTGGGTGGCACCATTCCATAGTCAGGGGGTCCTAAGCTATGTAAGAGAGGAAAAATCAAGCTTAGCGTAAGTAAGCAAGTGAGTATGTATGAGCTCATATCCACCTGCTCTTGACTGTGGGTGTGACAGGACTATTTGAAGTTCCTGCTTTAATGTCCCCGCAATGATGAGCAATACCCTGGATCTGTGAGCTGAAATAAACCTCTAAGATCCTTTTCATCAGAGAGCTTTACCACAGCAACAGAAATGAAACTAAAACACTTATCTGGAAAAAGAAACATATGTATACATATCTTAAAATATTATAAAATGGTGTAATTCTGTTTTCCTCTACAGATCATTCCATATAAAACATGAAAATTTTCTCTAAGATGTTGACACATCAAGGTGTATCTATATTAAGAGGACATCCCAGAAAAATAGACTTTTCCAAACAGAAGGAAGTGTGCTGCAGAGTACAACATGATCCACACCCATGGCAGAGTGAGAAATCTGAGGTGAGAAAGGGAGGAGACACAGAATTATAACACAGAGACCTCTATAGGGGCAAGGCCTTCAGTTGCTACAAATGAAGACAAGTAAGCCAGTATTTTGTTCTGTGCTTCCTCCATTGAGCATCCGGGCTGCATTCAGGAAGAGGACATGACCTTGTACTAGTTTGCAGGGACAATATATCTGACTTGAAGCAGCTAAGGGAGGAATGGTTTACTTTGGCACATGGTTTCTGGAGAAGTTCATCCCAACAGGAAAGGCATGGCAGCAAGCAGCTCTGCAGCAGGGAGAGGTGTGGTTGGGACTTACCACCTCCTCAAATTTCTGAAGAACAGGAAGCACGAAGAGAGAAGGTGTGGGGAAGATCTGTTATTTCTATGAGATCTGGCATCCTGTTTTCACCGTGGTTCATTTGGATAACCTGGCTGGCTAGGTTGGATGTCCACAGTTGTCTACTTCTTTTCTTATGGTTCCATGTGCGTCCTTCCTGAAGCTGAGCACTCGATGGAGGAGGATGGATGAGCTTGCCACAATTAGAGGAGGGCCATACTTTGGCCCAGAGCAAATGGGTAACTATGCTCCTCTGTCACAGCCTTCAAATAAGCAGAACCAGATTTCACATGTCAAGTCATACCTCCTCCTCACCATGGACTCCATCCAGCTATCTCCTTCCTATTAAAGATTCCATGACTTCCTGAAAGAGCACCACCAGCTGGAGACATGGAGTCCAAACCCGCAACAGTCCACATTCAAACTACAAAACAAACACATCTCTAAGAGAGAAACACAGCTAGACCGTGCAACAGGAAATGGGAGGGCCTTGGTCCTAAAAAGGTATCTGAGAAATGCCACCACAATCCATCACACAGCACAGCCATTTCAAGGCCAAAGTCTTCCGGGAGAAGGCACTGCAAGCTCGTTGTGGATGTGCCCAGAGACTAGCAGCTGTTAATCCCCCTCTTCTCAATTATTATGTGCAAGCCAGCGAGGGAATGCCTTGTTTAAGATTTTCAGAGTAATAGGCTATTATTTTTAAGGAGAAGTAATCATCCCTGAGGGCCACTGACCCGCAGGCTTCCCATTTTTCTCCTTCTTTTTAAAGCTCTTGTGACCCGAGGTACCAGAGCTGCAGCGTTATGTAAGATGCTCCAAGCACAGAGATTTTGAACTTGACTTGAAGTCTTTCTTTAATATTCAATAAAAAGTTGGAGATTTATTGGCCTATGGCAGAGACCAATTTCCTGTTACATGGACCAGAGAGGAGATTAAAAAAAGATTTTTAGAGCAGTGCCCATATTTCTTAAGAGAGGCAAAGAATGGAGCTCACCTAATTTTGCGGATCGGGCTGCTAGCATGGTTCTTTTCTTCAGGCTGATCTGAAATTAGAAGGCTGGAGCGGAAATCCTGCAGTCTCCCCACAGGGACCATTTCACTTTTCCTTTGAGTAACAGCCCCATAAGAATTGTCTTCACTACTCTAAGGTCAAGGTTGGAAGTGGCTGAGTATGAAGAAGATTGAAGACTGTGCCACAGGCTCTTGGTGCTGTACATCACAGTGCCTTCTGCAGCGAGAGGTGGGAGAAGTAATTCTAGCAGACTTCTGAATTGAAAAGCTCTGTTGCAAAGCTGTGAGACAATGCCACAGGAAATATGGCAGATCACAGTGACAACAGGTTGGCATGAGTTATTAATTCACAGGATCGGGGTCAAGTATCAGAGTTTGAATCCTCAATTTGTTCATTATTGACTCTGTGACCTTGGAACTTAACCTTTCTGTGTGTTGCCTGCAAAGTACAAATGCCTGCATATTATTGCAAAGTTGTTCTATAGACAAAGTGAGAGAATGCCTCTCTATCCCTACAGAGGTTCTAATGCTCAGAATGGGGCCAGGAAGGGAGCTCAGTTGGCAAAGTGCTTTGTTTTGCAAACATGAACTCCAGAAACTATACATACATAAAAAGCTAGCATGGTGTGCACTTGTAATTTCAGACAGATGGTCCTCACTGGCCAGCCAAACTAGACTCCTTGGTGAGCTCTGAGCCAATTGGAAACTTCATCTCAGAAAAGGGGAGGGGAGTGTAGATGGTTTCAGAGGAACAACACTCAGAGCCTCCACATGTACATATATATATACACACACTGGAGAGCACATGTGCCCTCATACACACAGGAACATGTGCACACATACACATATACGGAAGTGTATAATGTTAAGCTATTCTTGTCATTCTAATTTCCCACTGGCTTGAGCCTAGTGCCGGAGTATACTATATTAAAGAGGAGTTCCAGAGAGATTGGGAATCTGGAGGTTCACTTCAACTAGCATCTGCGATTCATCCCAGGAAGCACTGGATTCTACCCTAAGCCCAAGAGATGCATCTGTGAAAAAAAGCTTGATTCTGAAGCCAAGAACCCATAGTTCAGAGTAGAAGGAAGGAGCCTATCTGCCTAACTGCCACATTTGCAGGTATGTTCAATTACAGAAGCAAAGCCTGTTCAAGAGGACACTGAAAAAGTCATTCTAGAAATTCAATGTTGGAATAAGGTTCTGAAAGATAAGAGTTTGACAAGGTGATTGAGATGAAGAAAAATTCCAGGCAGAATAACAGGGTGAAAAGGCACAGCTGTCTGAGAGAACAAAGCAAGCATGAGTTTAAAAACTCAAAGTTTTTAAATTCAAAGTCCAATGCTGTGGACTTAAGGCAAGAAATGTAAGGTAGAGAGATAATCAGGGACAAGATATCACAAGAAGGATTTGAGGAATTGTTCTATTTTTTTACTTTCTGTTACTATGATAAAACATTCTGACCAAAAGCAACTTATACTTCTGGGCCACATTAAAACACCAAGGAAAGACAGGGTAGGAACTCAGGCCAGGAACCGGATAGAAGGTTTCACGTAGCATTATCTCTGATTAAGGAACTCACTCATAGCTAAGAAAGTTCAGCAGAATGTTGGCTTGGATTTTTCCTCAAACCTACTTTATTTAGGGTTCTTAAGTACCTATACCTCCCTTCCAGGTGCCTCCCCTCTGGCCCACAACCTTAGGTAGGAGATCACTAGGGAAAAGGGCTGTAGAGCTCTTTTATCTACTTCCTGCTGATTATGGTCAATGGGTTTTTAAGGGATTACCAGACTCAGTTGTCAGAATATGAGCAGTCCAATCCAAAAGCCAACACCAGGCAGCAACATGAAGTCAGTGAAAGCCACAAGACTCAGTTGGATTGCCCAGAAAAACTCTCTGGAACGTTTCTTTCTATGAATCAAGTGTCAAAGCATGAAGAGCAGCTCAGCAACATTGATCCAAAAAGCAATGTTTCAACTGCACGTGGGCCTCTATATATGTCCTCTTCTCAGAGTCCACCTATAGATGTTCTCAGCTGGTCAAAGTCACGCCCTTTGCATGAGAGAGCAAAACATCATGCGCCCTCTCACAAGCCAACCTACAGCAAAACATCACATGACCAAGCTGAGTCCAGAAACTTCCACTTCAGCAGGAACCATGGTAGATGCTGCTATCGGGCTGACTTACTCATAGGTTCATGCTTTCCTATAGAGTCCTGGATTTCCTGCCTGAGGTTGGTGCTGCTCACAGCGGGCATGGCTCCACTGTTAATAATCAAAACATTTGCCCAAAGACATGTACCTGGGCCACTCTACTCTGGGCAATCCCTTAACTGAGGCTCTCCTATCTCTCAGGAGACTCTAGGCTGTGTCAAGTTGAAAATTAAACCTAATAAAGACATGTATTCCATTAAACAGCAGGAAATCCAGGCTGTATGTTTCCCAAAATTTCCCCAACTCATTCTGCTCTTGCTCTTTCCTATGTTACCAATTCTTTCTCAGTGTTTCAAGTCATACTTGGGAACATTTTCTTCATGTCATTGGGATGTTTAAAAATAGCATAAGCATTTCCTCTGCTCTAGAACAGTTGAAGGTCAAAGAAGAAAGTCTCCTCTCATTCCGGCTGGCCCCATGACACTGATGAGCATGGAAGAATGAAGGGCTAGAGAGAAGATTCAGGGATGTATGAAGAAGGAGCTATAAAGAAGTGACAATGGCATGCAGTCCTACATTTGAGTCAAAGTCCCATCCACTAGAGAACAAGGAAAAGAACATTAAAGCATTGGGAAGGTTGTTTTCAAATGTTCATGAGCAGGAAATAGGAAATGGTTGAAGATGGTTGAGATTCTTGACACATTTTTCGAAGAATACCCTTAATCCTATTGGCAAGAACTGGGTTACATGTTCATTCCTAAGCTAATCATGAGCAAAGAGTCATTAAATTACAGTGACTGGTCCATTTCTATCATGAACCCTTGTACTCCAAATGGAAGAGCTACTCCCACTTTTCCTGGATATTCCTTGCCTAGAGACACTTAAACTATATGGAATTTTGTGAAAGAAGAAGTAGAGCATGACCACCAGGAGGGAAGCCAATTGTCTCTACCACAGAAAGAGATGGGAGTGGAGACAGAGGGAAGGGGGGAAGAGGGGAGAGAGCAGATGCTGCAGAATAGAGGGTGCAGGCTGATGCTTGAGAAGCAAGATCTTTATCTTGAGGGATGGGAAAGTCATCAGCCAAGTAGCTGGCAGGGGCAGGTGTGTTGGTGTACACCTGTACCCAGCACTCAAGAGGCAGAGATGGAAGACCTGCCACAGTTCAGAGTCACCCTGGCCTATATAGAAAACTCCAGGCTGGCCAGGGTTATCTAGTGAGACCCTGTATAATGAAAGAACAAAAGAACACAAAAAGGAACCAGCCAGTAAAGAAAGAAGAAAGCAAGTGGAATCTGCTGTCACGGAGACACAAAGAAAAAGAAGCATATGGACATAGGGATGCCATTTGTAAGAGTTTAAGACTTTTAGCTGTACCAGGAGGATCAGGCAGAGGAAACGGTGACAGTTAATGCCCAAAGGAATTACTTTTGACTAATAGAATTCCAAGCACAGAGGATCCTGGCTGAAAGGCCTTCCAACTTAGGCTTGGAAACCAGACCCTCTAAATGTCTGCTCCAGCTGGAGCTGAATCTTGGGAAATTTCTGTCCCAGAAGATCTGGCAGAAACTGGTTTCAGGGAAAGTGCTTCTTTGGAAAGCATGGAGCTCTTTATCTTCCCTGGGCAGAAGAAAGCAACATCTTTTGGCAGAGGTGGCAGGGTTCCGGGAGAGCCTTCTCTCCCAGATTAGCATTAAAGCAGAGCCTGTCAGCTGACTCAGGAAACACTCCTCCCTGCGTCTTCACCCAGCTGGCCACGATGTTTACTGCATGAATATTAGGAAAACGGAGTTTGTTCTTGGTGGATATTGCACAGTCTTTTGAGACCTCCCTCTAGGAGTTTGGAGGGTGCACCCGGTTGGAAGGTGACATCTAGGATAAATAAAACAGACAACACTGTCATCGGTCCCAGCCACATTCTGAGATTCTACCATTCGCAGGAGCCAATCTATTTTCCTGTGTTTGAGCTAGTTGGATTTGGGTTTCTGTCTCATGTTTCAAAATTGTCCTGTCTATTACACTGTTTCTGGCTTACTCTGTCTGAGCCTTGGTTATTTTCATTCTCAAAATGGAAACAAATAGCATCCATCCTGCCCAGCTCCTACATCTGACATGAAATTGTTTCTGCAAAATGTTGAGTGTTACAAGGACATAAGTCATCTCCGAGTGCACAGCCCTGGTTGTGTAGAGAGCTGCAGAGCTCTTGACCCAGCACTGCCTATTCCTCCCCAACTGGTCCTTCTTCATTTCGACAGATGACAGAAGTCAGTTGCTCTGTCTGAAACTCATGAGGTCATTTTTAGTCTTGTGCATTCTCTCCAGCACCATATACAGTCTCTTTGTAAATACTATTTAACTTCAAAATGTGTCCCCAGACACTGGAGGTCTCAACTCCTCACAAAGATCCTGTCACTATTAGCCACATTAACCCACTCATAATTTTGCCATCCAACACAGTCTTCCGCTGGAGAAGCCACAGCACTCAGTCCTTCTGAAATGAGACTTAGACCCTGTTACTGCTATGATCCATCACTCCACCCACCCCCTGCAGCCTCATAACACTCTGGGTACTTCCTCTCAGCTCCCTCCTCTCTCCTTCACCTTAGTCTCTCCCAACTGCATAGAACTCCCATTCAGGCATGCCTGCATGTTTTCTTTCTCCAAAAGCAGCAATTCTCATCCCAATACTGCCATAACACTCCTCTCCTCTCCCAAATGGTACATTCCCAGACGATCCTGTTAAAGTAACAGAAAGAGACAGACACAACCATAGAGACATCTTCTTTGACACTTTGCCAAGCTACTGCTTCACTTTGCCACCTACACCTACGAGAACTACAGTAACTCAACACTATACTATTTATCTGCTAATGTTTTCCCAACTCCAAAAACTAAGGCCAGGGAATTCCTCTATCTTATTTACCACTTTCGCCGCCTCCCAAATCCTACAGTACAAAGTAATGCAGGGTTACAATGAGAATTCAAATATTTGTTTAACATACAGTGTTCATCCCCAAGTTGGTAAGCTTTAGAGAACTAAAGTCAATATTGATGCATGATTGTGTACATATATATATATATATATATATATATATATATATATATATGTAATTTTTCTCAGTTCAACATGGATTCTACTAAACTACATTTCCATCAAAATCAAAAACGTGTTCTTCCCAGTGTAATCAAATAATGTTAGTTTGAACTGCTGCATGTTTTCTCCCTAGCCTGTTGGGGAATACAAGCATAGATAATTCCTGCAACCTGGTCCTGAGTGTCAGCACACTCCCTAAGCTCTCGTGCTCTCAAGCACCATGGAAACGGTTGGCTGGTTGTTTACTTTACTGGAAAGATAGGAATCCTAAAAGAATTCTAATTATTCCAAAATCTTCTCTAGGTTAATAGCATCATAGTATCACAGTCCCACCTGAACAAAAAAGTGGCTTTGAGTTGAATGTGAATATAAGGTCTCCAGGGTGTGTGTGTGTGTGTGTGTGTGTGTGTGTGTGTGTGTGTGTGTGTG
>NW_026588752.1:1056006-1065445 GCF_907164565.1 Psammomys obesus | reverse complement strand
TGTGTGTGTGTGTGTGTGTGTGTGTGTGTGTGTGTGTGTGTGTGTGTAAAAGTAAATCATTTAATGAGTTTTCTAATCATTCTACTTGGTTCATAAAAAAGCAATCATTGCTGAAATATTTGATATTGTATTCTATGATAGGCAGTGTGCTAAACACTTTATTATCTCGTAATTTAATTTAGAAAGAGAATCACAAGGGAAATAAAATTGGTGTTCTCCAAACCTCTATATCCCCAGCTGTATACCCAGCCTTCCAGCCTCGGTAACCATCATATTTCCCAGCCACATTGTCACCACACACTGAAGCACCAAAGGCAGAAAGCCGAGTGTTGAGTAAGCCATACACTCTGCACCCCATTCTCCTCCCCATTCCCACTCTCTGTATGATGATGAGAGGTTTTGGCTTCTCATCTTTGCTAATTCTGCTGCTGTCTGTGATGTCTACCCTTATAAGAATATTTCAGCCATGGCCGTGGACCTCAGGAGTTGTCAGTATGCCGACTTCATCCAGTGGAATGTTAGCAGAACCATTACACTTCTCTAGTGTGGTTGTAAGAACTAGACATACTTCACTGAATATGTTCTTCCTTCTACAAGAGCTGAAACACTTTTGAAGTGTTATGTTGGCAAAGAAAAAGAAAAACCCTAGCTAGTCTACAGTGGGCATGTAAAAAATGACCCTTAAGAGGACACCAACCCACTCAAAAAGCATTCAACTCAAAATTTGTCCTCCCTACTAGAAGCATAAGGATAAAGATGGAACAGAGATTAAGGGAATGGCTAACTGGTGACTGGCCCTACTTGAGACCCACCTCATAGGACAGAGCCAACTGCTGACACTATTCATGATACTCTGCTATGCTTGCAGACAAGAGCCTAGCATAACTGCCTTCTGAGAGGCTTCACCCAGCAGTTGATGGAAACAGATGCAGAAATCCACAACCAAACAGTAGAAGGAGCTCAAGGAGTCTTGTGTAAAACTGGGAAGAAGGATTGATGCAGTCAGAGAACACCATAAAAAGACTCACTAGAGGAAACTCACCTGGGCCCATGGGGGCTCACAGAGACTGAACCACCAACCAAAGAGCATGCCTAGGCCCCTACACATGTGTAGCAGATGTGCAACTTGGTCTTCATGTGGGTTCCCTAAAAATTGGAGTGGGGGCTATCTCTGACTCTGTTGCCTGCCTTTGGCTTCCTTTCCCATAGCTGGGCTTCCTTGTCTGGCCTCAATGGGAGAGGATGTACTTAGTCCTGCTGTGACTTGATATCCCAGGGTAGGTTGGTACCCTTATCTAAGAAGCAGAGGGAGAGGAAGGGGATGTGAGGGTAGGACTGGGAGGATAGAAGGGAAGCCTCTTCAATCAGGCTTTAAAGGGATTAAATAAATGAATGAATAAAAAAAAAAGAAAGAAATGACCCTTAAAAGTTACTCTGTGCTAAGAATCACTTGTTACTGGAGCACAACTCATCACATCCTGGCTGACACACTACTTTTTAACAAGTGCATTATGATCCACTGAGTTCTGTGAGCCTGCTTGTTACCACCGCACATTTTAGGAAATCTTGACTGATTCGTAGCATTAATAACACCCTGCTTAGATTAACGATAGTTTCAAACTACATTTTCCAATTTATGGGTCATCTTCCAAGCTACTCTGACAGCTTTCTATGTTATTACTACATTTTTCTCTGTTTGCATCAGCAAACTAAAAGGCCAGATAGTAAACATCTCAGGCTTTGCAGAACCCACAACCTCCTACCACTGTTGTTATTTGTGAGAATGCTGATAAATAATGATAAACACAAGAACAACTGAGTTCCAATAAACTTCATTTACAGATGCAGAGATTTAATTGCATATCACTTACATATGTCACAAATATTATTTTTCTTTGAACTCTCTTACAAGAATTTAGACACATTGAAAGTCATTCTTAGCTAAGGAAATATCAAAAAAGGGGGGAGGGGGCATAGAAAGATGCCTTAGCCCAGTGTACTAAACCTGGATGTAGAGAATATTTCAAGCCTGTAGTGTCGCACTGAAAGACCTTTAGAGCATCAGCCCAATGTTTTTTTCCACTCCATAATCATGAATGCACTGAGACATGAACCCACCTTGACCACACACATCTTTTGCAGACCCTCCTCTCTCTTCTTCCACCACACAAGCTCATTAATCTCAGAGCTGAGCTTGTTCATGTGACAAATCTCACATCCTACATGGAAAATCTTGCAGTGCCAATTTTAGTTGCTCTTCCTTTTCTTTTTTTTTTCCACTTTTTTATTTTTTTATTTTTTTGTGAATTATCCACTTTATATCCCGATTGTAGCCCTCTTCCCTCAACTCCTCCTGGCCCCTTCCTCCCTCCCTCTTTGCCACTATACCCCTCTGCTAGACTACAGAATGGGGGAGCCCTACTCCCCTACTCACCCTAGCCTATTAAGTCTCCTCAGGACTGCCTGGATCCTCTTCCTCTGTGGTCTGGCAAGGCTCCTCCACCAGGGAGAAGTGATCAAAGAACATGTAACAGAGTCTATGTCAAAGATAACCCCTGTTCCTCTTACTTAGAAACTCACATGAATACTGATCTGCCTATCAGCTACATTTGATCAGGGGTCTATGTCCTACCCATGCATGGTCCTTGGTTGGTGCATCAGTCTTCGCAGGCCTCCTTGGACCCAGATTTGTTGGCTTTGTTGGTCTCTTTGTGGAGCTCCTATGCCCCTTCAGGTCCTTCTATCTTCCGACTCTTCCATGAGACCTTCTGTGCTCTGCCCAAAGTTTGGCTGTGAGTCTCAGTATCTGCTCCAATCCCCTGCTGGGTGGAGTCTTTCTTGTACAACCCCTTTGGAAATCAATCTGGTGCTTTCTCAGAAAATTGGGAATAGTACTACCCCAAGACCCAGCTATACCACTTCTGGGCATATATCCGAAAGATGCTCCACCATTCAACAAGGACATTTACTCAACTATGTTTATGGCAGCTGTGTTTGTAATAGCCAGGAGATGGAAACAACCTAGATGTCCCTCAACTGAAGAATGAATAAAGAAATTGTGTTACATTTACACAATGAAATACTACTCAGCTATTAAAACAAGGAAATCATGAAATTTGCAGGCCAATGGATAGAACTAAAGAAGATCATCCTGAGCGAAGTAATACAGACCCAGAAAGACACACATTGTATATATTCACTTATAAGAGGCTATTAATCATATAATACAGGATAACCATACTACAATCCACAGATCTAAAGAAGTTAAATAGTCATTCAGAAAGGCAAATGGGATAGACATTTGAAGAGGGAGAGGACAGGAGCCTATCACAGAAGGCCTCTGAAAGACTTTAATACCCAACAGGGTATTAAAGCAGATGTTGAGACTCATAGCCAAACTTTGGGCAGAGTGCATGGAATCTTATGAAAGAAGGGGGAGATAGAAAGACCTGGAGGGGACAGGAGCTCCACAAGGAGAGCAACCGAACCAAAAAATCTGGGCACAGGGGTCTTTTCTGAGACCAATATTCCAACCAAGGACCATGTATAGAGATAACCTAGAACCCCTGCACAGATGTATCCCATGGCAGCTCAGTGTCCCTAGTAAGAGGAACAGGTGCTGTCTCTGACATGAACTCAGCGGCTAGCTCTTTGATCACCTCCCCCTAAGGGGGCAGGCAGCCTTACCAGGACACAGAGGAAAACTATTCATACAGTCCTGAAGAGATCTGATAGGCTAGGGTCAGATGGAAGGGGAGGAGGACCTCCTCTATCAGTGGACTAGGGGAGGGGCATTGGAGAAGAAGAAAGAGAAAAGGCAGGATTGGGAGGGGATGAGGGAGGGGGCCACAGCTGGGATACAAAGTGAATAAATTGTAATAAATTTTAAAAAATATATTTTTTAAAAAAATAAGGAGGACCCTAGGGAGGGTGCTTAATTCTCATACAGAAGAGCAAATAGAATAGACACCAGAAGTGGTTGAAGAGAGGGAATGAGATGGAAGCCTACCATAAATGTCCTCTGAAAGACTATTTTTTCATTGCTGTTGTTGTTTTGTTTTGTTTATATAATTTTTATATTAATCACAGGTTATTTACTTTGTATCCCAGCCATAGCCCCCACCCATATTCCCTCCCAATACCACCCTCCTTCCCTTCCTTATCTCCTCCCTGCCCCTTTCCAAGTCCACTGATATGAGAGGACATCCTCCCCTTCCATCTGACCCTAGCTTATCAGGTATCTTCAGGACTGGCTGCAATGTCCTCCTCTGTGGCCTAGCAAGGCTGTTCCTTCCTCGGTGGTGGAGGGGATAAAGGCCAAAGAGCCAGTCATTGAGTTCATGTCAGAAATAGTCCTTGTTCCCCTTACTAGGGTACCCACTTGGATACTGTGCTACCATGGGCTACATCCGAGCAGGGGTTCTAGGTTATATCCATACATGGTCCTTGGCTGGAGAAACAGTCTCATAGGAGACCCCTGTGCCCTGATATATTTGGTCTTTGTGGAGCTCCTGTTCTCTCCAGGTCATACTAACTCCCCCTTCTTTCATATGATTCCCTGCGCTCTGACGAAGGTTTGGTTACAAGTCTCAGAATCGGCTTTGATACACTGCTAGGTAGAGTCTTTCAAAGGCCCTCTGCAGTAGGCTCCTGTCCTGTTACTTGTTTTCTCCTACTTCCAATGTCCATCCCATTTGTCTTTCTAAGTGAGGATTGATATTGGTTTGTTTTTAAAAAAAAAAAAAAAAAAAAAAAAAACAAGGTTTCTCTGTGTAGCCCTGGCTGTCCTGAACTTGCTTTGTAGATCACACTGGCCTCGAACTTATAGAGATCTGCCTGCCTCGGCCTCTCTAAGTGTTGGGATTAAAGGCGTGTGCAACCATACTCAGCTTTGGTTGCTTTTTCTGAGTTCTTGCAGGCCTTGCATTAGTACATAGCCCTAACCCTAACCCTAACCCTAACCCTAACCCTAACCCTAACCCTAACCCTAACCCTAACCCTAACCCTAACCCTAACCCTAACCCTAACCTTAACCCTAAACCTAACCCTAGCCCTAGCCCTAGCCCTAGCCCTAACCCTAGCCCTAGCCCTAACCCTAGCCCTTATTGTTTGGCATTCTGAAATAGTTTCTAAGCATTGAGGGTACAAATAACTGTTTGCTGTAGGAAGTCCCGTGCACTGTATAGTATTTAGCAGCATCCCATAGTTCCTCCTACCTCTGCATCAGCACAGTCTTCCCAGCTGTGTAGCGTGCTTTGGAGAAATGAACATGTTTCATAAAGCCACCTATGCATCAGACTGTTAAAACAACAGGCCCCAAGAGAATAGAATCCCCTTGCCAGGAATTTGTGTTGGGAGAAGAAAATCCTGGGCCAGCCAGAGCTGAAAGTTTTCTCTCTGAGAAGATTGACAAACCTACAGGGACAGCGAGGGACCAATGGTGGGAGAGCACACACTGACCGTCATGCAGCCCCCTAACTCTATAAACTTTAATCTCACTCAAATCCCTAAGATGGATTTGAAGAATAAGGGGCTCATTAAATCCCTTTGTCCCTCTCTCCAGTGTGACACACTGAATAAATCACCTTTCCTGCTTTTTAAAATATTGAGATGGGAATATCTCGGCGGGGCAAGATGGCAGCGCCGGGAGGACTCTCATTCTGAGGAGCAGCACAGCAGGATGGCACAGTGACCAGCAATCAGAACTCGCGGCCATAAAACACAAGTGGTTGTGTTTCTCAGGTGAGAGGATACCCCATGGTGGGGGATTCAATCAGCTTTAACTCACCCGGCTAAACCGCAGAAGAGATCCCTGTTCCGCCAGGCGCTTGGTCGCCAGCCCAGAGCTACCCGCCAGCGCAATCTGGTCACGGTCCCAGACTGAACTGTGGGCCCACAACACCATAGACTGGATTTCCCAGTCGAGAGATAACCCCACGGAGCAGGAAACAATTGGGACCGACCCCAGGTTACCCAGACATCCCCTGGAAAAAACTCGGGTTCCGCGGGTGCCCCAGGAGCCAGCCCGGACCCAGAGCCGGGAGGGACAAAGGCGCCTGCCTGCACAGAGCCCTGCCTGTGCGCGTGATTCGCCGCCTCAGATAGAACTGTGGGCACCAGGGCAACAGGGCACCAGACTGCTTGTCTCTGGCAGGAGGAAACCCCCAGTGGAGGAGGTCAGCAGCTCTAACGCTTAGGACACCCAGCACCAAAACACTTCCTGGACTCACGCAGACTCTAGTGCAGGCAGAAGCACTGTGCTCTGCCGCCATTGTTGCGTTCCCCTGGGGCACTGGGACACACAGCTGCATCCTCGGACCTGCAGGAGCCGAAGAGCCATTACAGCAGCCCTCAGATACTGTGCCAGGGATCGGCCAGTTGTCCCTGGCTGGACTGCCAAAACTGTAGGAATCCCTGATCCTTCAGGGGGGCTGCACCCACAGCGTCTGGACCAGAGTGGTGCCTACAGCTGCCATCCCAGACAGAGACACACAACTTCTGGTCCAGAGTGAGGCACCCAGCCTCCAGACCAGAGCAGTGCCCCCAGGCGCCAACTCAACCTAGGTGCACATTCTCCAGGTCCAGAGCAGAGCAATCAGCCTTTGGCCCAGAGACTTGCTGAGTGCACCTCCCACTTTCTCAGACAGAACTGTGCGCCCCAGGATAACAGACTGAGTTTCCCTGTTGGGAAAAAACCCCATAGCTAGGGAATCAGCAGTTTCTTCAAGAGGACTGTACATGGAAATTTAGTGAGCAGCAGCACACTAAATTTATAACAAGAAACCCAGCAGTGGGGCAGCTGTCTTGAGAAATTTTATGGGTAAGAGGAGATCCCCCCCTGCCTAACATAGACCACAGCTACTACTCAGGGCTATAAACCTGAGGTGAGCAGTGGCATCTCCGGAGAAACACTGGCCATACAGTGACCATAACCAAAAAGCAGAGAAGGACTCCTTCAGGAAAAATCATCTTCCGGCCAAGGGGATACTCCCTACCTCAGGACTCCAGGAAGCACAGAAACTAACAGCCAAAACCTAAATCAGCCCAATGGGTAGAGGTCAGCGTAAAGGCTCAACCAACAAAAGACAGAGCAATATGGCATCTCCAGAACCCAGCCATCCAGGGGCGAACAGCCCTGAACAATGCAGCATAATAGAAAATCAAGAAGATGACCTTACATCTATGTTGATGAAGAGAATAATAGAGGAAACAGATAAAATACGTAAAGAATTAGAGGAAGATAAAACCAACCAGATCATGGCTATCCGTAAAGAAATGGAGGAAGATAAAGACAAGCAAATTAGGGCCATCCGTGAAGAAATACGGGAAGATGCAGCCAAACAGCTTGTGGCCTTCAGAGAGGAAATAATTAAATCACTGAAAGAAATCAAAGAGACAGAGTTGAAGGAACTAAAAGAAAAAGAGGAAAATACAAGCAGACAGGTGAAGGAAGTAAACAAAACAACTCAAGACCTGAAGATAGAACTAGAAAAATTAAAGAAAACACAAATGGAGGAAATAATGGAGAGGAAAAATTTAGGGAAGAAAACAGGAACTACAGAGGTAAGCATAACCAACAGAATACAAGAAATGGAAGAAAGAATCTCAGGTGTAGAAGATACAATGGAAGAAATTGATGTATCTGTCAAAGAAAATGTTAAATCCAAAAAATTCCTGACACAGACCGTCCAAGAAATCCAAGACAATATGAAAAGACAAAACCTAAGAATAATAGGAATAGAGGAAAAGAAGACTCCCTTCTCCAAGGCCCAGAAAATATTTTCAACAAAATCATTGAAGAAAATTTCCCCAAGTTAAAGGAGAAGCCAATAAGGATACATGAGGCCTACAGAACACCCAACAAATTTGACCAGAAAAGAAAATCCTCCCGCCACATAATAATCAAAACAGGAAGTATACAGAACAAAGAAAAAATACTAAAAGCTGCAAGGGAAAAAGGCCAAGTAACATATAATGGCAAACCCATTAGAATCACACCTGACTTTTCAACAGAAACTATGAAAGCCAGAAGGGCCTGGACAGATATCATGCAGACCCTAAGAGAACACAGATGTCAACCCAGGCTACTATACCCTGCAAAACTCTCAGTCCTCATAGACGGAGAAAACAAGATATTCAATGACAAAAACAAATTTCAACAATACCTACACACAAATCCAGCATTACAGAAGACACTGGAAGGGAAAATACAACCCAAGAAAATTAGCTTCTGTCAAGAAAACACAGGAAATAATTAACCTTACTACAGCAAAACAAAAAGCAACCAAGCACACAAACTTATGAACACAGCCAACATCAAAATCAAAGGATCTAACAGCCACTGGTCATTAATCTCTCTCAACATCAATGGACTCAACTCTCCAGTAAAAAGACACAGGTTAACAGAATGGATACGTAAACAAAACCCAGCAATCTGTTGCATACAAGAAACACACCTAGGGCACAAAGATAGACATTACCTGAGGGTAAAAGGTTGGAAGATGACTTTCCAAGCAAATGGACCCAAGAAACAAGCAGGAGTAGCCATTCTAATATCTGATAAAATAGACTTTCAACCAAAATTAATAAAAAGAGATGAGGAAGGACATTTCATACTCATCAAGGGAAAATTCCACTAGGAAGACATCACAATCCTGAACATCTATGCCCCAAATGCAAGAGCACCCACATTTGTAAAAGAAACATTGATAAAATTTAAACCACATATAGATCCCCACACATTAATAGTGGGAGACTTCAACACCCCACTCTCAACAAAGGACAGGTCAACAAAACAAAAATTAAACAAAGAAACAATATCTCTGACAGAGGTCATGAATCAAATGGACCTCACAGACATCTACAGAACTTTACACCCAAACACAAAAGAATTTACCTTCTTCTCAGCACCTCATGGAACCTTCTCCAAAATAGACCATATAGTTGGTCACAAAGCAAGCCTCAACAGATACAAGAAGACTGAAATAATCCCTTGTATCCTGTCTGATCACCATGGAATAAAGCTGGACTTCAACAACAACAGAAATAGCAAAAAGCCTACACACTCATGGAAACTGAACAACTTGTTACTAAATGACAGCTGGGTCAGGGAAGAAATAAAGAAAGAAATTAAAGCCTTTCTAGAACTCAATGAAAATGAAGACACAACATACCCTAACTTGTGGGACACAATGAAAGCAGTGCTAAGAGGAAAGTTCATAGCACTAAGTGCCTTCAAGAAGAAATTCGAGACAGCTCATTCAAGCAACTTAATGGCCCACTTAAAAACCCTAGAAAAAGAAGAAGCAGACACACCAAAAAGGAGTAGACGGCTGGAAATAATCAAACTCAGGGCTGAAATCAATCAATTAGAAACAAATAAAACAATTCAAAGAATCAATGAAACCAAGAGCTGGTTCTTTGAGAAAATCAACAAGAT
>NW_026588752.1:1049912-1051006 GCF_907164565.1 Psammomys obesus | reverse complement strand
GAAGATATGAGAAGATGGAAAGATCTCCCATGCTCATGGCTTGGCAGGATTAACATAGTAAAAATGGCCATCTTACCAAAAGCAATCTACAGATTTAATGCAATTCCCATCAAATTGCCAACACAATTCTTTACAGACCTGGAAAGAAAAATTCTCAACTTCGTATGGAATAACAAGAAACCGAGAATTGCTAAAACAATCCTCTACAATAAAAGATCTTCTGGAGGTATCTCCATCCCTGATCTCAAGCTGTACTATAGAGCAACAGTTATAAAAACTGCATGGTACTGGCATAGAAACAGAATGGTGGATCAATGGAATCGAACAGAAGACCCAGAAATAAACCCACACACTTACGGACACCTGATTTTTGACAAAGATGCCAAAACCATACAATGGAAAAAAGATAGCATCTTTAACAAATGGTGCTGGTCCAACTGGATGTCTACATGTAGAAAAATGAAAATAGATCCATACTTATCACCCTGCACAAAACTGAAGTCCAAGTGGATCAAAGACCTCAACATAAAACCAGACACATTAAATCGGCTAGAAAAAAAAGTGGGGAATACCCTAGAACTCATTGGTACAGGAGAAAACTTCCTGAACAGAACACCAACAGCACAGGCTCTAAGAGCAACAATCAATAAATGGGACCTCATGAAATTGAAAAGCTTCTGTAAAGCAAAGGACACCGTCATCAAAACAAAGCGACTGCCTACAGATTGGGAAAGAATCATCACCAACCCTCTATCTGACAGAGGACTCATATCCAATATATATAAAGAACTAAACAAGCTGAAAAGCAACAAACCAAGTAATCCACTTAAAAAATGGGGAACAGAGCTAAAGAGAGAATTCTCTGCAGAGGAATATCGAATGGCAGAGAAGCACTTAAAGAAATGCTCAACCTCATTAGCCATTAGGGAAATGCAAATCAAAACAACCCTGAGATTTCACCTTACACCCATCAGAATGGCCAAGATGAAAAACTCAAGGGACAACACATGCTGGAGAGGTTGTGGAGAAAGGGGAACCCTTCTCCACTGCTGGTGGGAATGTAAACTGGTACAACCACTCTGGAAATCAATCTG
>NW_026588752.1:1031041-1049812 GCF_907164565.1 Psammomys obesus | reverse complement strand
ATACCACTCCTAGGCATATACCCAAAAGAGGCGCAAGTACACAACAAGGACATTTGTTCAACCATGTTTGTAGCAGCTTTATTTGTAATAGCCAGAAGCTGGAAACAACCCAGATGCCCCTCAACTGAAGAATGGATGCAGAAACTGTGGTACATCTATACAATGGAGTATTACTCAGCAATGAAAAATAAGGAAATCATGAAATTTGCAGGTAAATGGTGGGACCTGGAAAGGATCATCCTGAGTGAGTTGACCCAGAAGCAAAAAGACACTCACGGTATATACTCACTCATATAAACATACAATATAGAATAAACCCACTAAAAGCTGTACATCTAAACAAACTAAGCAAAAGAGAGGACCCTAACTAAAATGTTCAATCCCCATCCTGAAAGGCAAAGAGGATGGACATCAGAAGAAAACGAAAATAGGAAACAACCTCGGAACCCGCTACAGAGGGCCTCTGAAAGCCAGAAGAAAACAGGAAACAACCTTGAAACCTGCCACAGAGGGCCTCTGAAAGCTTCTGCAGTATAGACTGTCAAAGCAGATGCTGAGCCTGATGGCCAACTGATGGGCAGAGTGAATGGAATTTTATGTAAGAAGTGGGAAATAGTAAGAGCTGGAGGGAACGGGAACTCCACAAGCAGAGCAACAGAACAAGATAATTTGAACACAGGGAACTTCCCAGAGACTCATACTCCAACCAAGGACTATTTGTGGAGATGACCTGGAACCCCTGCACAGGTGTAGCCCATGGCAGTTCAGTGTCCAAGTGGGTTACATAGTAATGGGAAGAGGGACTGCCTCTGACATAATCTGATTGGCCTGCTCGTTGATCACCTCCCCCTGAGGGGGGAGCAGCCTTACCAGGCCACAGTAGAGGACAATGCAGCCACTTTTGATGAGAACTGATAGACTAAGATCAGAAAGGAGAGGAGGACCTCCCCTATCAGTAGACTTGGGGAGTGGCATGCATGCAGAAAGGGGAGGGAGGGTGGGATCGGCAGGGGAGGAGGGAGGGGCTTATGGGGGGATACAAAATGAATAAAGTGTAATTAATAAAAAAAAGATTTAAAAAAAAAGATAATATCTCAAGCAGAAAAGATAGCTGTAAGTGAATCCAAGATAAAAAATAAAACTTAAAATGGAGGCACTTCAAAAAAAAAAAAATATTGACATGGTTGCTTTAATTGGCTTGGGGATGGTAGCTGAACATGGTTTCTTGGAACACAGACTGAGATTCCAAATTCTGTAACGGTTATGACAAACAAAAATTCCATCCTATCATCCCACTTCATAACACTGACATGTAAAAACCTTGAAGTTCCTGGAAGGCAAGAGTCAGATGCTCTTCATAAGCATGCATTGAGCTGTGGTCTGGTATGTAGGTGACCTCCAACAAACACCCACTGAGTGAAAACCATGAGTGCAACAATGAAAAGCATCAGTTCCATTAGTTTCTGCCCAAATGATGTATTTAAAGGTCTAATTCTGGTAATTGTGTTTTCTTTTTTGTTGTTGTTGTTCTACTTTTTACATTGCATGAAAGCCAGTTTTGTAAAGTCTGAGCATCGTAAAAGGACCATCCAGTGCATGCACTGTTTTATTTATGCTGCTCTCACAAGTGCAGTTACTGCTGCATCTGTTTTACTAACAACCCCCTTTGTTTTATATAGTACTTTATATTTCTCTGAATGTGCAAAGACCTAAGATTCCTATAGTCTGCAAGTAGATAAATTGCTGCACATGGGTGTGGGGGGGATGACAACAACAATAAAAAAATTCTTTTGGTGTCATAGCTCCATTCTCCAGTGTATCCTGGGTGACATATGCTAATGAGATGGTGTAACCCATCCTGCTTCCAGGAGAACAGTACAGAGGAAAAAAACACTCTCCAGCAGGAGTGTTGTGGGGCCTGTTGGGAAGGTTGGTGGTCAGCCCGTCCTTGCTGCACTCACAGATGCTTGAAAGACATCCATACAGATATGCAGTCATCAGGGTGTGTCCAGTGTTCACAACATCTGGGACCCAGATGAGCAAAGCAGTTCCTATCCAATATCTCTCACTGTCCAGATTGATGCCAGACATTTTTATTGCAGATTTGAATAATAAACATGGCCTATTACCGTGGATTCACACCAATGAGAATAATAGAATTGGAACCACTAAATTCTAGAGGAACAGAAAGAGGTGACTTGATGACCTTGAACTATAGAACCTGAGCTCCGGAAACAACTCTGCCCTTACCAGTCTAGAAAACTATGGACATTTATGTTCATCTCAGTGTGCCATAGTTGCTTTTTCTTGGAAAAAATAAACAGTGATAGTGGCAACACCTACCTCCTGGTATTGATAGAAAGATTAAGAGATTAATACATAAAATGTACTGAACAAAGTGCATTGTATACAGTAGGTCTACAATAAATGTCATTCATTGTTAGTAATATCCAATGGGACATAGCATAGTAACAGGGCTCAATGTCAACTGGAGTTACAACAAGAGTTAGGCAAATTTTGGAGTTTATTTAGCTCATATCTTTCCTGTAAGAGCTGTAAACCCTGTAAATCTCTACTGTATACACACACACACACACACACACACACACACACACATCTCAGCCCATAGGCACTGTGATACTTGTCATCAGATGAAAAACAAATGACAAATTCTAGCTCCCCTGCATTAAGCACAATGCAGCAAGATTTGAGTTTCGGTGATACAAACTGTTATCTCCCTTCCCTCTCCCCCATTAACCATGAGCGCCACATTCTAAAGCCATCAATGAAATGTGTGAAGCTACAGATAGTAGCAGACTCTATCTTTACCATGTATTTTCTCTTTTCTTTATTATTATGTTCTTCATTACCCCTGAGTATGTGAGCATGAACGTGCACACCACATACACATTTGGAGGTCAGAGGATGATTTATGGACTCAGTTTTCCCTCTATCTTTACATGGGGCCTGGGACTGAATTCATGTTGTCAGACTTGTGCATCAAGCACCTTCTTGCTGCTCCAAACCATACATCTCCTATATGATCACACTTACTCTACAGTTCAATGTATATATTAAATACAGAAAGAGATTAACAGTGGTAAATAATAAAATAGAACAAGCACAACTATATGGCATAACTAAAGTTAGTAACAAATTATGAATTGCAGGAAAGAAGGATTACTACGTCCGTGTCACTAGAAAACAAAAGTTCACTAAGGTCATGGACCTTGCCTGGTGTGTATCTTACAGTACCAAAGCCTTCCCATCATGGGTCAAGATGGAGACATGAAAGTCATGGGTGATATCATCATGGAATCAACAACTGAGTTAAGACCCACAGGAAAAGTAAGCAAAGGACACCATCACATTTGTGAACTGTCCTGTTTTACTTGTTTGTTGGTTGTTTTTTCAGACAAAAATCACCAAGCCATCCATTTACTCATCCGTGGGGGAAGATGAGAAGACAGGTATTAATATTGAAGGCCATTTTTTCTTAACTTGTGTTTCTATGCTTCTGCAGTAAGGGGAAAAAATATATTTATTTCAAACCCTAACAAGAGCTTTCTTTCCAGCCCTGATGACATGATCCCATCCCTCCCTGAGTACACTGTTTTGATAATCCTCCCCTGGAGATCAAGTTGGCCTGAGCTACAATGATTGCCATGTTCTAAATTTAACTGACCGCATAGATGCATTACCTGCAAGCTCGAAAGAGCCTTTGCTCTCTCATCTTGGAGAAGCAGGATGTTTACGACCTGTTTATAAATGTCTGCATAAAATACAGCTTCAGAGTCTTGTCTGGGAGTGGGCTACCTGGAGTCAAGTGTGTCTTTTAAAATACAATGCATCACTTGTGAGAATGGTTTTGTAGTCTCTTTCCACCCCCAGCCCCTCTCAAATCCATAGCTCTCCCATAAATAACTATATGAGATGATGGCTTGACCATGATTCTCATCATGCCCCCACCTGTATAGGATGTCTTCTCTGGTGGATTTTTGTTAAGAAACAAAATACAACTTTTATTGAGATCAATAAAAGATTAAGGTGACAAAGTGATTTATTGAGTATGGAGGAGGCTCATTTTTCCCTCAGCACTGCTACAGCTACTGGAAAGGATGTTTTTCTACCCTGGGTCTTCAGGAAAGTTAAGAGAAGTCAAGACTCATTTATCAAGTCAAAAGAGAGTGATTAAAAACCATAAGGGAACTGACAGAACACACATGAGCAAAAGTTGGTATTTTGCTAAACTACGCAGGCCACAGAGTGTGGAGGGATGGAGGGAATACACGGGGTCTTGTGTGAAATGAAACTCAGTGGGATGTGGGCAGCTATGGGTCAGACAGGTGCCGGCTGAGCTGAGAGCATGAAAAGAACTGAGTGTGTGCTGTGAGCCCCAGAGCCTGTTGTTCATTTGCTGGGGAGAAGCAGGAGTGTGAGCTCCCCTCAGAGGATCACAAATGCAAGGCCTGCCTGGGCTACAGACAGGGATCAAGTCAAGCTTAGACAAATTAGAAAGACCCTATCTCAAATATATAAAAATTTTAAAAGAAAAAAAAAAGGGTACGGTGCCTAGAAGATATGTAGGGATAAAGATAGAGCAGAGATTAATGGAGGGAATGTCCAACCAATGCCTGGCCCAACCTGAGACCTACCTCATAGGAGAGAGCACACCATTAATGATATTCCACTATGCTCACAGACAGGAGCCTAGCATAGCTGTCCTCTGAGAGGCTCCAGACAGCAGCAGAATGAAACAGATGCTGAGACTCACAGCTAAACACTGGGCAAAGTGTAGGGAGTCTTATGGAAAAGGGGAATGGAAGGACCTGGAGATGACACAAGCTCCACAACAGAGCCAACTAACCAGGACCCGGAGGGGCTTGTGGAGACTGAAGCACCCACCACAAACCATGCATGGACTGGACTTAGGCTCCCTACATATATGTAGCCAATAGGCAGCTTAGGCTTCATGTGGGCGCCCTAATAAGGGGAGTGGAGGCTATCTCTGACCTGGACTTTGTTGCCTGCTTTTTAATCACTCCTCCCTGGTGAGGATACCTTGCCAGACCACAGGGGAAGAGGACTCACTCAGTCTTGATGCGACTTGATGAGCTGGAGTAGGTTAGTGAATGGGGGCTCCCTTTTCTTAGGAATAGGGGATGGGGTAAGAGGGAAAGAGAGTGGGATCAGGAGGAGAGAAGGGAGGGGGCTACGGTCGGAATGTAAAGTGAATAGATAAATAACATTTTTTTTAATGTTAGGATTATTCAGTGGTAGAGTGCTTGCCTATCTTGCACAAAGTCCTGGGTTCAACCTTCATAACCTGCTGTGTATTTTATCCATATTATTCTATTTTCTAAGTGTCTTTGTGCTCTCTCTCTTACATGCCTTTCCCACAACATTCTGTCTGCAGTTCAGTACCCTCACACCACCCTCTTCCCTTCCAGAAAGTCAATGTCCTAATCTTTCAAGGCACACACAAACCAAAACACAGCCCTCTCTTTTCTTTTCTCTAGTGCCCTGTACATGGCAGACATCATAAACAGCCCTCCATAGACTATCATGCCTATGTGATCAGGAAACTCTGTGAATTTTGTTCAGTTCTGCATTCTGAGCCCCTAGAATGCAACCTCAAACCTGCATGTGTGCAGTATATCATTTTAATATGTGAATGCATGAACTAGTTAAACCCCCAGAAGAGCTCCATGCAGGGGCGGCATGGTGGCAGCGTTGTCTTGTATTTGTTATCACTGCTGCTGCTGTTGTCATTTTTTGGTGTCGCTGCTGCTATCGTGTGCCATGTGGGAGTCACAATTCAAGGCTGTGTGCATACCAGGAAAGTGTGCTGCCACCAGCTACATCTCCAGTCATTTTTATTATTTCTCTTTGCTTTATGGTTTTGAAGCAGGGTCTCTCTAAGTTAAACTAGCTAGCCTCAGACTCTCATTGTAGTCCAGGCATGGCTGTGGTGTTGTTATCGCCATTCTTCAGAGGGAGAAATTTCGGTGTCCAGAACGTCACAGGATTCTGAGGTGGAACTCACTCCTTGGTTTCCCTTTTCAGTCCTTTTCATTATACGGCAGCCTTACTGGCCACATTCTACCTGTTCCCACAAGAAAAGCTGCAGAAGAAGATTAAAAATTGCCTCCAATGAGACAAAAGCAGAGTCAAAGTCAGTAATAGCACAAACCTCAAGGAAGGCCCAGCTTCTGTGCTGCTTTGAAGGGAAGTTACGCCTTCTGCTGTTGTTATAAGAAAGCCATTTCCAGCCTCAAAGACTTGTGCACTTCCTCAAGGCAAAAGGGAGGGGCAGTGAGCAGAGTTTCCAAGCTACCACTCATTGCAAGTCCCCATTAACTGTTTAATGAGTCGATTTTTAATTCTGACATAATGATACACAATGGCACGGCTACCCTCTGGACCAGCACTGCCCTGCACCCTCCTCCTGAGAAAGCTAAACTAACCAAGCATTGATTTTTTTTCTTAAGTAAGCCGACACAATTCCACTTCTAGGAATCCATCCTGCAGAAAGATTTGCATTTGTGAGAAATGATGCTAGGGCTGCATTATTAATTATAGTCACGTCTGTAGGAGAAGAACATCCACAGCTGCCCAAAAGTCCATCAACAGGGGACTGGAAAGATAATAAATGCATGTTTTTTTTAATTATATAATAGGCAGATAGTTTACAAACCAAAGCTGTTCTTCATGTCCTGATGGAAAAGGATTCTAAAAATGGTAAATAAAGTAAGGATGATAAAAGCCTGTCTGTGTGTGCTAAAAGCTGTCTAAAAGCTGCTTCAGGTAGGGATGGATGCTGGTGCACAGATATAAACACACATGCACAGGGATGAATGCCAACGCACACACATAGACGCACACGCACAGATAGATATGCCTCTGTATAGAGTCATTCTTGAAAGACATGGAGCAGGTAGCTGAAACAGTTGCTTCCTGGGAATAAAGATGCATTAAGGGAGTTAGAAGGGGAATGGTAGGAAGAGAGGAGAGGAAGGAAAAGGTAATGGGGGAAACAAAGACAAGTATTAAATGTTTCTTCTCATATGAAGAATTGAGATTTTAATATATGTGTATATACATGTGTGACATGAAAGCAGATGGGGACAATTTTATCTGTGGGTGGGAAGTGAGCTAGTTAGAGTGAGTCAGAGAGGGTAATGGATCCACTGACATGGGCAAAATAGAATGGTACTAAAGAGTCATAGTGAAAGCCATTGTTTTATATGCGAATTAAATAATAACAACAGCAATAAAGTCCACCCAGAATGTCCACCTTCTTATTCTAACTGACTAGCTGTGTAAGCTCAGGAAAGGTACTTAACCTCTCTTGTAATCAGTTCCCTCTCTGTTGTGATAATACCACCATTCAGCACCCTTTCTCAGGATGATGTTGACTATTTGGTAGTTAAACTGCACCATGCCTGACTCATTGTGACTGTTCCATCAATACCAACTTCTGTTGAAGTACTGTACATTTCATTTTGGTTGCTGATTTGACTTGGGGAGTAAAGGAGAGTGTGTGTTCCAAGCCCCAAGCTTTGTACTTTACAGTATGTGTAAAGCTACATTTGGATTGATGCTGATGGGGACGGTAATGATTGATGCTGTCACCATCTTTGTGCCTGCTAGAAACATAAGGCAGAGGAAATAAACCCTCCACTGTAGCTCAAACAGAGAAAGCAGGGCACAGCACAGGACAAGCTGCTAAAAGAAAAGCCAGGCATTTTCTCAAGAGAACCAGTATTGGTACATAGCCACAGGATGCCCGAGGAGCTGGCAAGAGAGTGAATTGCTCTATCCTCACAACTACTGGGACTGAGGCAGGGGTGTAGGCCAGAGGTCAGGGTTGAGTGTCTTCCTCAATCACTTTCCAACTCATTATTTTGAAACAATATTTCTCACTGAATCTGGAGCTTGCCAATTCCACTAGACTTGCTACCCAGCAAACTCCAGGAGTACGTCTGTCTCTGCCAAGTCCCTAGGTGCTGAGATTACAGGCATGCGCCGCCACAACCAATTTTAGGCATGGATACTGGGAAGCCACTCAGGTCCTCGTGCTGGTGCAGTAAGTACTTTACTTACTGATTTGTCTCCTTAGCTCCCAGCCCTACCACCTCTAAGGACCCTCATTACAGGACTAGGAAGCGTGATGATGAGAGGCTGTGCACAGGACTTGATAAAAGATGAAAGCAAGAAGGCGTTGGTTTCAACACAGGTGATTCTTCTCCATTACAGTGCTTATGGCACATGACTTCGTACACAGAGAAGTGGTCCCTAGAGGCACCGCAAGCCACACCTCAACTCAAAACGAGGATGGTCGCTTCTTGTCACAGCAGTGTGGGCCCACAACACTCCTCCAGGAAAAAAAGGACGGTTTACATCCATCCATAGGACATAGAAGAGGCTGAGAAATCAGTAAGCATTCATGAGGCATGCTCTACACACACACACACACACACACACACACACACACACACACACTAAACCTACATGCCATGATAGCTGTATAGAAAGCACAATTAGAGGCACATACCAACCTCTGCAGTTCTCAGCTGGCATTAAGAGCATGATACACAGATGTATCATAAATCAATATGGGTAGGCGTGAAGCTACTAAAAGACAATGCAAAACTAAAGCCTTAATAAACGCATAAGGGCACATGTGGATGACTGACAGCTGCCACATATGGAAACACAGAAGTGAGGCATGAAAGGTGCAGACTACAGACATGCACAGATACAGGTACGTATGCAAACACATGCACATACACCACACAGTGCTGTGATTAAAAGGAAAACTTCAACCAAACAATAGCATGGTAACAGCGTGCTGCAGCAAGACCTGGGCTGCCTTGGCTTTCTAGGCAGTATAGTGGTGTAGGCATGAAGTAGGCTGCCCCCCTCCAGCAGCAAGCGTATGTGGGTCTCTATCTGATATGGTTTGCTCTGCACAGAAGCAGTTCTGATTTAGATGATAGATAGAGACCATTTATACAGTTAAACACGGTAGGGGTCTAAATGCTGTTCCCCGCAGAACACCAGATGCGAAAAAATGAGCATTTGATTGTCCTCGCGCCTGTTTCTGACAAGCTAACAGATAAGTAGCCATCCCACGGAATTCCCAGAAAAGTGGAGAGCATGGATACAGATAGCAATGTAAGGAAGGGCTAGGATTTGTTAAAGCAGATTTCTAAATATTAAAGAGATGGCAGCTGGTTGTGCTTTCCTCAGCAGACTTTGTAGGCGGGATATTACTTGATAACCAAGATGAATGAGCATAGTTTATACCAGGGAGTTCTCAGACCCTACAACATCTGGGAAAGACTTCACGCAGGCATTAAACAGTCCCAGGCACTTCTGTACATTGGGTGTTTAAACAGAGGAGATCTCATTGCTTAAAATCATATCCCCCTCCAAGTCCACTATTAAGTACAACTCATTAGCTAGGAATGGTTTTGATCCTCCTAAAATTATCTTCTGAAACTTATAAACAAGAAAATATGCTCCCCATCATAATCGTTAAAGAAATGCAAATTAAGTAATACTTCAGGAGATTTCGGGAGGTTCAGGTTTGGATATGTGTGTGCAGGTGCGTGTGTGTGTGTGTGTGTGTGTGTGTGTGTGTGTGTGTGTCCATGTAGAGATCAGAGACCACCTCCATTCCTCAGATACTATCTGTCCACCTGTTTCCAGAAATAAGATCTCATTGACCTAGAACTCACCCCTAATGCTAACCTGGCTGGCCAGAAAGTCCTGTGGCAGGCCAAACTCGGTGGTTTGAATGATAATAACCTACAATAGGCTCATATATTTGAATGCAATGTCTCCAGCTAGAGGAACTATTTGGGAAGAATTAGAAGGCATGGCCTTGTTAGAGGACACACTAGGTGTGTCCTTTGTCACTAGGTGTGTGCTTTGAGTTTTCAAAAGAACATGCCATCCCCAGTTAGTGCTTTCTGTCTCTGTGTGTGTGTGTGTGTGTGTGTGTGTGTATGTGTGTGTGTGTACATCTGACATGTGATTGTTGTCTCAACATGTAAGCTATCAGCTACTGCTCCAGTGCCATGCCTGCTTGCTTGTTGCCATACCCCCTCCCTGCCAGGATGGTCATGGACTCACCTTCTGAAAGTGTTAGCCCAATAAGCACTTTCTTCTACAAACTGCCTGTGTCATGGTGTCTTAGCTTAGAAACAGAAAAGTAATTAAGACACTGAGCATTCTACAATGCTCAGGACATCTCCCAAAGCAAAGAATGACCTGGTCCAATTTTGCCAAAGTAGAGAGAGGACCTGAATTACATGTGAAGTTTGTAAGAATACTGATTGTGTATCAGCCTCCATCCCTGCCATGACTTCTTAATTCATCTGTGCACTCACTCAGCCAAAATAAAATTATCTGCTACACTAGTTCACTGATTATTTCCTTAGGACTTGGTGTGTTCTAAGCGCCCGTCAGAGCTTCTGGTAAACAAACAGAATGTGCATGCAGAAAATGACAGTAGATAAGAAAGTCTGTGCTGGATGGGAAAACCAATTATTTAAAACCATGGATGTTAGTTTCTCAAGTCATGTGAGCCACGTAGAAGTCCTAATGATTATAACTATTTTAAGGGTCACAGTTGCAGCCCTGAATTCAGTGAATTTTACCAGAATTGCCTGAAGCCATTACTCTGCTACTCAAAGATAGCTTGTTCATTAAAGAACTTCACCCTGCCTCCTGTTTCTTTTAGCAAGGTCTTGCTGTGTAGCCCCAACTTCCATCATTTTTTAAATCCTTCTGCCTCAGCCTCCCTAGTGCTGGGAAATAAGCATACACTATCATATCCAGCTTCCATTTCTTCTTTTGTAAGTATTCTAAAAGAAAACTCCCAGGTTCATATGAGTCTAAGGCTACTCAAAAGTGAAGGTTTTTTTCCTTCTTTCTTTTCTTTCCTCCTTCCTTCTTTACCAGCAGTTTGTATTAGCTTTAGAGGATTCCTGACTAAAACACTCACCTCTCTTCTACTCCAAACATCATATCGTTCCCTTTTCTGCGTGTGGACAGAACCCGTAACTTGCTTCCACTCTGCCTAACCCAAAATAGATGATGAGCAGTGTCTGTCATGAGCATGCTCTTGTGTAGGACTCTATCTTGCTAACATAGTGCAGATTCCTCTGAGTGGATGAAGTAAGTAGGCATGCTGGAGTTTACATGTCAAAAATGGAAAAGCTAGACAACCAACCAATAACAATTTTAACTGGCAATCACAAGGGAATGGAGGCTGCCATCAACGATGCTAATTGGGACTGAAGTCTTCCCCAGTTAAAGTTCCAGATGAGAATCCAGCCCTGGCTGACATCTGGCTTTCAGCCTTACAAGATCCTAGCAAAAGCCCCAATAATATTATTGGACCTCTCACCCTGAGAAACCACAAGATAATAAATGTAAGTCTCAACATCTGCAGGTCAGTCTCAGTACGACAATAGAAAACTAACTTAGAAGACCTACATTAGCAAAGCTAGCCTCTTTTACAAAGAGACTTCCAGAAACTCGACTTATTTCTCAGCCGTGAACCCAAGAGATGAGAAGTTGTGAGCCACCATTCTGCCCACACGGCCTAAGATTTATGAATGGCTCTCACTTCCATTAGGATGTGGGAAAGGGCCAGGGTGTTTCTCCTTGTGTTTAGAAGTCCATCTGTTTCCATTCCTTGTCAGCAGTTTGCATAAGTGAGTGGTTTTATTTCTTGTGAAAAAGGAGGGAAAATGCACGAGCTGCCCCGGCAGTGGAAGATTTGTCAAATAAAGCTTTTAATAATGGGTCTGTTTGACAGTTTTATAGTTCTTCAACTTCCCGGCCATTTGAAGGTGGTAGGTTTTCAATAAAAATTAAGTCCTTTTCCAAGAGAAACTCGGTCCCCTGTTATTTTAAAACAACTAGTCTGGGGTGCACTGGAGCACCTTAATTCCTCTACCGAAAGTAAATCTCCCTCCTTTTCCGTATTAATAACTCAGGCAATCCATCAGCCCGAGACGGACTGTGAGCTTTTTGCACTAGTATATCCAGGTGGACTGATGAACCACATCCGTAACTAGACTTGCTGGGTGATCATTAGGCTGTTCCTGAAAATAAATGGCCTGGCCTTTCTGCAGCTTACTTAAGTGCACCAGGGAAGGGGTGGCAGGCTGGACGTTATTCTTTAATTTCCTGGGACTCTTCAAAAGTTTCTCTAAGTGGAAGGAAAGCTTCAGGGATAGGGAGGAAAGCAGCGTGTTAGAAGGAACCCAGGATTCAGAGTCTGGAAAGCTTGCTGTTACAGCAACCTTCATCCTTCTCTTCTCTGTACGGCCATAGCTCTGTCATCTGACTTCTCAGATTTTCATTTACCTGTCCATGGAGAATAGTGTGTTCCTAACTATTCCCATTGCTGTGAGAAATCCACTAAAAACAATTTAAGGAAGAAGGGGTTTCTTTTTTCTCTCAGTCTGAGTAGATGTGGTCCATCTTGGCAATTGACACCTGGTCAGAGGCAGGGTATAACTGTCCAAGAAGCAGAACGACATGAACACTGATATTCAATGGGCTCTCTTCAGTCTGTAATCACAGCACATGAGACAATGTGACTACATGCAGGCTGGGTCTTCTTTCAACAGTTACACCTGGAAACACTCTCACAGATGTGCCCAGATGTGTGTCTCCTAAGTGATTCAAAATCCGTTCAAGCTGGCAATGAAGATGAACCATCACAACTGTCACAAAAAAGTCAGGATTCTAGGACTCAGATCCTATCTCCATAGCCTGTCAAAATGATCAGGGGCCTTTTCTGAGTGTCCTGTATGCACAATTGTCTACCAGCCCTTGAAAACTCAATATGATTCATCATTGCAAAGAACTTAGCAAAGTTCCCCTAATTGTTACTGAGGGCTTATTTCATGTCAGTCATTCCATTATTCTTAACTATGATTATGCCACTATTATCACCATCAATGAAAACATATTAAGCACAAACCCACTAATTCATCCTTGCTCTGCCAATACCCCTAACAGAAAAAAACCAGTGAGACCTTTATGGCACCCAGTGCTTCCATGTGATAAATATCACCAGACCTGATGGCTCAAAGCATCAAAGAGTACTCCTGCTATGAAAAAAGCAGGGAATGGTTGTGAGAGTGAAGACTCATGGGTGAAAAGGAAGCGTCCATTGATTTTCATCATAATAGAACTATTTGACAATCTGCAACTATTTCCTTGATTAAAATGCATCTTTTATTATAAATACAAAACTAATACCATAAAAAAAGATCAGTTTCAAGACACTAAAGGGAAATTAGTTAGCTGTCACCAGGTTGACCCCAATCCTGGATATTCAGGTTCATCTTCTACCAGGTCTGTGCTCTTTTTATCTTTAAGAGCTGTGGCACCATTAACAGCTAAATAGCACTTCTCCAAACCTGGGCTCCCAATCTTCTCTAAGTCTCAAAGTCTGTGCTGTGTAGCACATTTCTTCTTAATCAAAATTTCCCACCCTGAAGAGAAGCTCTAAAGTGAGGGCTTATTATGATTCAGGAAACAAACAACTCATAAGTATTAGGAAGTCTCTAAAGCTTAGCAGCTTTAGGCCACTCAAAGAGTGATCTAAAAATCAACCAAAGAGCTCTAAGATTCCAGCTTTCATGAGTTGTCACCCATACTGGGGTGATATTTCATTGCTGCAGCTGCCTTTGGGTTGTCCACACTCCTGTAATGCAAACCCTCAACTATGTGCCTTTCAGAAACTCCACAAAACTTATTACTTAAGCAAGTTGGATATTGCTGCAATCATTACTCTGCTCTGCCATTAGTTTCCTGTCAGGAAAGCAGATATTTATTCAGACTGAGATCCCCTCCTACCTATGGATCTCTTTACAACACTGTCTAGCAGCCACTTACTCACTCATTATTATACGTTTAAATTGTTCCGTATGATCTAAATATCCCTTATTTTTTCCAGGCTGTAAAACTGTTCATTAACAGTTTTAATTACATTAAAATAACATTTCAATGAGATTTCTGAATCTCAGGTATCCTAAAAAAAAAACTATATGGCACTTTTCCATCTCTCTTATCCTACCACTCATTTGTATAGGACACTGTTTCCTGGCACCTACCGTCTGCAGAGGTGTTAACTCTATGGTGTCTTTTCTAACAGAGGAACCTGCCTGGGACAATGTGCCCCATTTTAATCACGCTCTGTCATCCCTCCCTTGCATGTAATTGGATTTTTCTCTTCCCTTTGTTAGTCGAAATCACATCATAAAAAAAAAATCTCTCCAAGAGCAATCACTTTTCATTGGCATCACTCCAAGGGATATTATGAAGAGGTCTGATTGAAAAGGGGCTTTCTGCTATCCTATAGAGAACATAAATATTTGACTTGCAACCGAGATTTTTCTTTCTGAAATGGATTCCTTTACACAATTTTATGGAGGGGAGGTTGAAAAGAGATCCCCAATTCCCTATTTCTGGTGGAGATCAGTTCATCAGTTGTTTTCATACAGGAATTCCAGATAAAAAACTGTTTGGAGATTCCAGCAAGAAACAGCAGAGTTTCATAAGATGTGGCCCATCTTACTCCACTTAAATCAGAACCTCCTGGCAAGCCTGATAAAAATTCAGGTTTCAGCACTCAACCTCGGGCCAATCTAGTCCAAATCTCTGGTGGGTCAAGCCTGAGAGTCTATCATTTTAACAGTTACACAATGATTCTGAAGTTCAGCGCAATCAGTTAAGAGGAAGAGAGGAAAGAGGTAGTCTCAGAGTAGATATTTACTGGATGAGAGGAAAGTAAATACTTGCTATCTCATCAGACACTCGAACTGCAACAGTCCAGCTAAGGGAACGCTTGTATACTCTCACAGGAATGAGCTCCTCATTTAATTTACCCTTTCTTTTTTCCTTGGGAACAACACCCCAAATCTTATTACCAGTTGATGTTTCCTTTTCCAAAAGTTGGACACCAAAGCTAAGGAAAAATACTTACGGTTTGAATTTTTATTTAAATATAGTGCACGTGTGTGTGTGTGCCTGAGACCTTTCTTATCTGTGAAAATGAATTTAAACAATTATAAGTGGAACATATTTGAAAGGCTGGAAAGATGACTCAGCAGGTTCAGAGCACCCATGTCAGATGGCTCACAACCTCAGGTAACTCCATCTCCAGAAGATCTGATGTCCTCTTATGTCCGCCACAGGCACTTGTATACACATCACACACACACACACGAATGCACACAGATGCATATACACTGTATACATATAAATAAAAACATTGGTTTTGAAATACTTAAGAAAATACTGTGACAGATTGATATGGATGTGCAAAGTAATTAGTTATGCATCACTTTAATCATTATTCATATTGCTCTAAGGCCAAAAGATACCATGCATTTGAAAATATAAGAACCTGTTACAGAAACAGTCAGACCTAGCTGAATGAACTCACAAGACATAAAATTGATTAAACTCCTCAGAATGTATATGTAGAAAAAGAAGGAATGTTAGGATGAGCCAAAGGGTCCTGGAGCCTTACATGAGAAAAGCCTACTTTGTCCCATCAGTTTGATATTTTCCAGGGCCTCCTTTAGACTGGTGTAGGAATATTACCAATTCTGCTTAAAGAAACCTAGGAATGTTCCTAACCTCAACCATTTCATACATTTCATCCTATTTCCAAAATGCTTCCTAACTTTGGATTCAATTTGGCTTTCATTGTGGATAAAAACTGCCTATTGTATTAAAATAACACTACAGCCAGCATCAAGCCTGTTATTTCTTTTAGTGATTACCTGGTGATACAGTCTAGAACTGGGTTCTATTTGGACATTCATTTGAAGAATAAAGAGTTAGAAACATGTCTTTAACTTCGACACATATTGTCCTATATTTCCAAAAAGGGTCACACCACATACTGAAATCTTCATTGCTGTAGCAGAGACTCTGAAAAACTGTTTAAAGGCGGATTTATCGTGGCTCTGTCTCAGGGGTTTCAACCCAAAATTAGCTGAATCTATTGCTTTGTGCCTTGGATGGAGCAGAATATCATGACTGTAGCAGCATACCATGAAAGAGTCTACTGCCTTCCGGGCAGCCATGAAGGAGAAAGCAAGAGAGTGAGATAGGAGAGCAAGTGTGTATGTGTATATGTTTGAGAGATAGAGAGAAAGAGAAAGAAAGAAAGAAAGAAAGAAAGAAAGAAAGAAAGAAAGAAAGAAAGAAAGAAAGAAAGAAAGAAAGAAAGAAAGAAAATAACATAAGAGAAAAGAGAATACAGGGAAGGAGTCAAAAATTAATGTGCATTAATGTACATCTCTCCAGAGAAGGACTTCAATGACACACTTCTCCCTAGGCTAAAGTCAAGTTATTGGCAGGCCAGGGGTTCTTCTAGAGTCACAAAAAAAGAGTCCATTCTTTGCTTGTCTCAACTGCTGAAGGCCACTCACATTCCTAACTAGTGAACTTTATCTTCAGGGCCTACAGCATCTTACCTTAATTCAGCCATCACTTCTCTCCCTTGGACCTCTCTGAAAACACTGAGTCCACTCAAGTAACTCAGGATTGTCTCTCTGTTCTAAATCTGACTGAGAGTCCATGTTAATCTCACCTCCCACCTTAATCCCCCATTTGCAACAGAGTAATACATTCACAGATTTTAGAGTCTTGGGTGTAGTTATCTTTAATAGACTATTATTATTCTGCCCACCACACCTTTGTAAACATCTTTGTGGGATCCATTCAAAGAAAGCCTAAAACATCTGTGTGGCCACTTCTTAAACAATTTAGAAACCATTTCCCAAATACCCCCTTGCCCCAGGTAGCAGAATCTGAGACAGAGGTAGGATGGCAGGACATTTGTCTGGTGCTATAGTTATTGACACTTGATGAGATGTGGATAAAGAGGAGAGATTTGAAGAAATGGAGCACTGAGCTATAATGCAGACTGAAGGAAAGACTTGGAGGATGCCACTCTGGAGATGAGATAGCTTTTCAAAGTAGTATCAGCTTGTCTGGCCGGATGCTGGAGGCTGTCACTTTGGGCAAGGTAGGTTTTCTCATCCAAAACCATCCTCTAAGAGGACTGGCAGCTGAAGGGAGCCTTGGAAAACAATTGCAGCATCAGGGAAGAAATTCACTTGTCCTGTCGTCAGAGCAGCTAGGGTTCTCTCTTAAGGGTTCTTAGGCAATTAATAATACAGCTAAAAACTGACTCAGGCAAGAGCCTAGCATAATCCTCATCCAGCAACTGATGGAAACAGATGCAGAGTCCCACAGCTAAGCATTAAGTGGAGTTCAGGGAATCCTGCGGAAGGGAGGTGGAAAAGTATTGTAGGAGCCAGACGAGCCAAGGACACCACAGGAACACAGTTCACAGAATCAGCTAACCAGAGCCCATAGGAACTCACAGACACTGAAGTGGTAATCACAGAGCCTGTATGGGTCTCACCTAGGCCCTCTGCATATATGTTATGGTTGTATATCATGGGGGAGAGGGGAACTCTTAATAGTGCAAGTAAGTGCTGCCTCTGACTCTTTTGCCTGCTTTTGGGACCCTTCTCCTCCTGGACAAGGGTTTCCTTGTCCAGCCTTCTTATGAGGGAGGTGCCTGGTCTTACGCCATGTTTGGTTGATTTCCCTGGGAGCCTGCCTAAGAAGAAAAGCAGAGTAGGAGTGGCTCTGAGGGAGGGAGACTGGGAAAAGGAAAAGGAGGAGAAACTGTGCTCAAGATGTAATATATGAGAGAAGAAGAAATACGAAAAAAAAGCTGACTCAGACAAATGCTCAAAAACAATTTTACAAAAAGTTTAGAGGAAAACAACAGAGCAGGCAAGGTGAAAATCCTGCAGTTACCAGAAGGAAGCAAGATGGAGAAAAAGGCATAATTTTTAAAGTGGTCAGGCAGGTCGGAAAAATAGTGAGAAAGCCCAGAGTGCAGAGAAAGCGTGCTTGGGGGTGCTGATCACAGAGCAAACTTCAGAGGACACCTGACTCCACCTCGCCTGTCCCAGGGGAAAGAACTGCATCCAAGGACATTCGTTTAAAAGTAGGAATAAAGGGGCAGGCGTGAAGGCCCATGCCTTTAACTCTAGCTGGCAGGTCTCTGAATTTGAGGCCAGTGCACTCTACATACTGAGTTCCAGGACAGTCAAAGCTGCACAGTGAGACCAATGTATCAATGCCCCCCCCCAAAAAAATAGAAATAGAGACAGTTTATTAAGAATAGAAAAGCAGGGACTGGAGAGATGGCTCATGAGTAAGAGTGATGGCTGCTCTTTCAGAGGAACTGGGTTTAATTCCTAGTACCAGCATTAAAACTCCTAACCTTCTGTAAATCCAGTTCTAAGGATCCAGTGCTCTCTTCTGGCCTCCAGCTACCATGTGTGTGGTAGAAACATACTAAGACAAGACACTCATACACATAAAAATAGTAAAATAAAAATTTTTAAATAATAATGTTTCTTTTAAAAAGGAAGACTAGAGAAGCAACAACAGTGTTGAGCTTTTATGGATGCTGCTCCTCTGTCATGTCCCAAAGACACTGATGACAATACCAGACCACACTTGAGAGAGGATGGAGAAATTTCACAAGGTCCCACAGTGAAATGAAGAGCATCAGGCAGTCAAGAGCTGAGAGAAGATCCATTATATATGAATTAGAGTAATACTAAATAGACTCAGTAGTGGGGTGTGTGTGTGTGTGTGTGTGTGTGTGTGTGTGTGTGTGTGTGTGTGTGT
>NW_026588752.1:1011181-1031031 GCF_907164565.1 Psammomys obesus | reverse complement strand
TGTGTGTGTGTGTGTGTGTGTGTGTGTGTGTGTGTGTGTGTGTGTGTTGTGTATGTGTGTGTGCATAAAGAGAACAGAAGTGTGCCTGGAGTTACACATGGTTATGAGCCACTGAAGTGGGTGCCAGAACCAAACCTCAGTCTTCTGAAGTTCAGTTTCTTATCTGTTTGTCTATTTCTGTTTGTTTGTTTTTCAGAAAACGTCTTGTGGCAGTTGAGTAGGAACTAGAAAGAATACATCAACAATAATCCAAAAGAGGCCATCAATTTGAGAGGAGGTGGAAGGTACATGAAAGGTTAGACACATGGGAGGGGTCAGAAGGAAGATAGGGAAGGGGGTATTGGGGAGGGAGAACCATCCTCCACTGCTGGTAGGAGTGCAAACTTGTACAATCACTTTGGAAATCAATCTGGTGTTTTCTCAGGAAATTAGGCATAGCACTACTTCAAAATCCACCTATGCCACTGCCGGGCATATACCTAAAAGATGCTACACCATTCAACAAGGACATTTGCTCAACCATGTTTGTAGCAGCTTTATTCATAATAGCCAGAATCTAGAAACAACCTAGATGTCCCTCAACCAAAGAATGGATACAGAAAGTGTGGAACTATTACACAGTGAAATATTACTCAGCAATTAAAAAAAAAAAAAAGGAAACCATGAAATTTGCAGGCCAATGGATGGAACTAGAAAAGATCATTCTTAGTGAGATAACCCAGAAGCAGAAAGATATGCATGGTATATTCTCACTTATAAGCAGATATTAGCCATATAATATAGGATAACCATACTAAAGATCTACAGACCTGAAGAAGCTAAACATCATGAGGACTCTAAGAAGGATGCTTAAATCTCATTCAGAATGGAAACAGGATAGACATCAGAAGCAGTGGAAGAAAGAGATCAGGACGGGAGCCTACCATAGATATCCTCTGAAATGTTTCACCCAACAGGGGATCAAAGCAGATGCTGAGACTCACAGCCAAACTTTGGACAGAGCACAGGGAATCTTATGGGAGAAGGGGGGACAGAAGGACCCAGAAGAAGCTCCACAAGGAGACCAACAAAGCCAACAAATCTGGGCCCAGGGAGGACTGCAGAGCCTGCTGCACCAACCAAGGACCATGCATGGAGAGGACCTAGACCCTCTGCTCAGGTGTAGACCATAGGCAGCTCAGTCTCCATGTGGGTGCCTGAGTAAGGGGAGCAAAGTCTGTCTCTGACATGAACTCGGTTGCCTGCTCTTTGATCACTTCCCCCTGGAGATGCAGTCTTACCAGCCCAGAGAGACAGGGGACCCTGTCAGTCCTGTTGAGAATTGATAAGCTAGGGTCAGTTGGCAGGGGAGGAGAACCCCCCCTTTCAGTGAACTAGGGTAAGGAGATGGGGGGAAGAGGGAAGGAGGATGGGACCAGGAGATGAGTGAGGGGACTAAAATCAGGATATAAAATGAATAAATTGTAAAAAATAAAAATTAAAAAAATGATCAAAACAGGTATATCAAGGTTATCAAGTGTACAGAGAAAACATGAAGTGCTTCCTTCCCCTGGCATCATCCAAACAAAGCCCCAAAGTGCAGACCAGACCCCAGGTCACTATAAAAGGCCACCCACTGCCTCTTTTCTCAGCTCACTAGCCCTTCATTCTAGAACATGCTCTTTCCTTTCTTAATAGCTTGGCTCTTCCTGTTCCTCACATGAAGGTGTGGCTCTTTCTCCACCTCCTCCTGACGGCTGCCAGGATTGTCACCTCACCTACGCTATGTTTTCTCTTATACTCTAATAAAATTGTCCTTGAACTTCCTTTTGAGCCTTTTTTTTTTTAATACTGAGACTAAGAACCCAGAAATGGAATACCAATTTCTCTAGTAACTGTCTCACTATGTACCCCGGACTACCAAGCTCAAGAGCATGATCTTCCTGCCTCGGTCCTCCAGTGCTGGCATTGCAGCTGTGCAATGTCAGAACATAAACACTTTTCTTTACCATATCAGCTTCTCCATATTCAAAACTTCATCCACATCTCCGGTTTCCTTCCCTTTTCTTCTGGAGAGTTCTCCCTCTTCTGTCCGGTTCTCCTCTGCCTTATAAATGCACTCTATTATCTCACTTGGTTCCTTTCCTTATTTATTCATTTATTTCCAAGCCGACAGTGAAAGCACAACCTGACTTTCCCAGAGCAAAGCAGACAGTTTTGAACCACAGCCGACATAGGTTAAGCTCTGTTAAACTCTCCGACATGAGGATTATAAATTAAAGGTCAATCCATTCTTTCACATGGCTGCTATCGAAAAAAAGGAAAAAGAATAACTTGCAATGTACCAGATTCAGATGAATTGCAGTCTTATGTCAAGGCTACAAAAGAAATGCCAGTGTTAAAATAAAGATCTGTTTCCAACAGCAGCCTTGGACAGCACCTGGCCTTGATGACTCACCCAGAGTCCCCTTAATCAGACATTTGCTCTTGCACCTACCTGTAGCTCAGATGCTCACTAGCAAGCTCCACACTCACTCCCACCCCGGTACACACTCACTCCCACCCCAGTTCATATACACCCACATCAGCTCCCTGCTCAGCCCACGGCAGGCAAGGTCTCTATGACCCAGGAAAGATTTTGCAAAGCTTCTGCAAGAAATAGATTTCCACCTCTAAAATGCAACAGTACTTGGTGACAAGGAACCGACCCCCCAGGTCAGCAGCCAAGAGTGAGTACCACCCTTTTAGCACGAGGGAACACTAATGAGGCACCTAGCTCTGCCAGGTCCAGAGACACACTGCCACCCTGGGTTAAGCTGCTTGACTTAAATACAACGCAGAGGCAGCCAGGAATTCACGGCTGACTGTTAACTTCCATCTGTGTCGCACAAAGCAGCAGCATGTGCATTGTCTCATTTTGGCTCATCAGCAAGCCTGTCAGGTAAGTAGGGCAGGGTGATTATGTGTACAACAATTTTATTTGTGTTTCCTTTGTGAGACTACATGCATACAATGCCTCTACACTGAACACATGCTATGGGTGAGGGGTGTAGGCCAAACAGACCATAGAACCAAGCCTGAGCTAGAGGCCATCCCAGTGTACCCAGAATCCAGAATCAGTGCAAAGCATCCTTTGTCTTCTCCTTTCAGGACTCTTTCCAGGGTTAGCAATCTGCTTCCGCTGGAGCCAGCTTCGCTTGTCCCCCATTTTCATGTCTGACTTCTAGTCACTGCAGTTTCTCCCTGTTGCTGCTTATCTCCTACCTATGCTATGGCTCCTCGGGAATTTGTTTCATTAGTGGAAGCCAAAGCAAGGAAAATTCACCTGTCTTAGACCTCTCAAAGCCCTGTTCAAATCCTGCCCCTTTATAATAATTTAAGTGTAAAATGCACCACCACTCCCAACACATAGGCTCATATGCTTGAAGATTTTGGTCCCCAGATGGTGGTTCTGTTTTGGGAAGTTATGGATTCTTAAAGAAGCAGGGCCAAGCTGTTGGATATACACTGGGGCTTTTAGAGCTATATCCCATACCCAGTAGTGACCAATTTGGTGCTTCCTGAACCACCAACATATGGACAAGCCATTCTACCAGGTCCTGCTGCCATGCGGACCAGGCTAATTCAGCAGCCATGCCTCCCTCACCACAAAAGACTGAAACTGTGAGTCATTTCTCCCGTAATTGGGTATTTTTCCCAGCATGAAAAAGGTTGTTACTATGTCTTTCTTCTTTATCCTGGGACATATATTTATCTGTCTGCCACCAACTAATCTCATATGCCATCTGGTAGCATAGAAAATACAAATGACTCTTTCTTAGAAGTGTGGCCACTGGTTCTTTTCCCTTGCTTGAGTGGGTGGCCCATGCACATGCAGATGTGTCCTAGCTGGACTTGGTAGGTTACTAAAAAACACATTTTAGGGGGGATTCAAGATGGCAGCACCAGGAGGACACTCTTTCTGACCAGCAGCACAGCAGGATCTGCACAGTGACCAGCAGACAGAACTCTTGGTCCTAAAACACCAGCCACTGGTGTTTCCCAGATGAGAGGAAACCCCACGGTGTGGGATTCAATCAGCTTCAACTCACCCAGCTAAACCTCGACAGAGGTCCCGTTTCCACCAGATGCTTGAACACCAGCCCAGAGCCACAAGCCGGCATGCTCCAATCACTGTCCCAGACTGAGCTGTGGGCCCCACAACACGAGAGACTGGAATTTCCAGTCAAGAGAAAACCCCACAATGCAGGAAATGATTGGGACCGACCTTAGGTCACCCAGACAATCCCTGGAAAAGACTCAGGGTCCAACGGGCTCCCAGCAGCCAACCCAGACCCAGCTATGCAGACACCAGCAGAGTCCTGCCTGTGCACCTGACTAACTGCCCAGAAAGAACTGTGGCCCCGAGGGCTGGGAGACTGAATTTCTCTGTCAAGTGACCCACAGAGAGGGGAACAGCAGGTTTGACCTCAGACCACTCAGCCTGCACTCCCCAACACCCCCACCCCGCAAAAGTTCTCAGGAAAAGTTACACTTTCGGCAGACGCCCAAGCACTCAATTTTCAGCAAGGCGGGGCTGCACGCCTGTGCTGGTGGGTTCTATTCGCCATCCCAGAAAGAACTGCAGTCCCCAAACCACAGTCTGGGTGCCCCTGCCGGGAGGAAACCCCACAGCGGAGGGATCATCAGGTCTAACGCTCAGGACACCCAGCTCCAGAAGACTTTCTGGGATCACACGGGCTAAAGGCTCTAGCCTTCTACTGCAAGTATAAGTGCCATGCTCACCTGCCATTGATTACTGCTAGGGCACAGGGGCACAGAGCTGCAACCTCAGACCTACAAAAGCCTGAGAACCACTAGAGCAGAGCCTCAGATACTGGTCCAAGGTGCGACCGGTTATCCCTAGCTAAACTGACAAAACTGCGGGACTTCCTGGTTCTTCAAGAGGGCTGCACCCAAAAAATACACCTTAAGAACAGCAGCTACATCTCACTAAACTCAGAGCAAAAAAAAACCAACAGGGAAGCCATCTCTAGGACTTCTCCTGATGAGAGAAGAGCCTTCCTGAACAACACAGTTACCATACAGGTCCATATGCCTGAGGGAATTGTGACAATTCCTGAGAAGCACCACCATTCAGTTGATCATACCCAAAAAGCTGAGCTCTCCTTCAGAACACTGTCAAGGAGATTCTCCTCACCCCAGGACCCCAGTAGGCACCAGAAATTAACAGACAATACCTGAGACAGACAGATGGATAGAGGCCAGCATAAAAATACAACCAACAAAAGACAAAGCAATATGGCATCCCCAGAACCCAGTAGCCCTGGACACCCTAACATAAGTGAAATTCAAGAAGATGACCCTACATCTATGCTTATGAAGAGGTTAATGGAGGAAGCAAATAGAGGAAGATATAGTAAAAGATTAAGTAAAAGATTAAGGCCATCCGTAAAGAAATACAGGAAGATGCAGCCAAACAGTTTGTGGAGGAAATGATTAAATCACTGAAAGAAATAAAAAGAAACAGTGGAATGTTCAAACAAACAGGTGAAGGAATTGCAGAAAAATACAGTCAGAGAGGTGAAGGAAATCAACAAAACGCTTCAAGATCTGAAGACAGAATTAGAAAAAATTAAAGAAAACACAAACAGAGGAAATCATGGAGAGGGAGAAGCTACAAAAAAAGGAACTACAGAGGTAAGCATAACCAACAGACTACAAGAGATGAAAGAAGGAATCTCAGGTGTGGAAGAAATAATGGATACAATGGAAGAAATCAATGTAACTGTCAAAGAAAATAATAAATCTAAAATATTCCTGACACAAACCATCCAAGAAATCCAAGACAACATAAAAAGACAAAACCTAAGAATAATAGGAATAGAAGAGAAAGAAGATTCCTCCTCCAAGGCCCAAAAAATATTTTCAACAAAATCACAGAAGAAAATTTCCCCAACTTAAAGGAGAGGCCTATATGGATGCAGAAACTGTGGTACATCTATACAATGGAGTATTACTCAGCAATGAAAAATAAGGAAATCATGAAATTTGCAGGTAAATGGTGGGACCTGGAAAGGATCATCCTGAGTGACTTGACCCAGAAGCAAAAAGACACTCACGGTATATACTCACTCATATAAACATACAATATAGAATAAACCCACTAAAAGCTGTACATCTAAACAAACTAAGCAAAAGAGAGGACCCTAACTAAAATGTTCAATCCCCATCCTGAAAGGCAAAGAGGATTGACATCAGAAGAAAAAGAAAATAGGAAACAACCTCGGAACCCGCTACAGAGGGCCTCTGAAAGCCAGAAGAAAACAGGAAACAACCTTGAAACCTGCCACAGAGGGCCTCTGAAAGCTTCTGCAGTATAGACTGTCAAAGCAGATGCTGAGCCTGATGGCCAACTGATGGGCAGAGTGAATGGAATTTTATGTAAGAAGTGGGAAATAGTAAGAGCTGGAGGGAACGGAAACTCCACAAGCAGAGCAACAGAACAAGATAATTTGAACACAGGGAACTTCCCAGAGACTCATACTCCAACCAAGGACTATTTGTGGAGATGACCTGGAACCCCTGCACAGGTGTAGCCCATGGCAGTTCAGTGTCCAAGTGGGTTACATAGTAATGGGAAGAGGGACTGCCTCTGACATAATCTGATTGGCCTGCTCCTTGATCACTTCCCCCTGAGGGGGGAGCAGCCTTACCAGGCCACAGTAGAGGACAATGCAGCCACTTTTGATGAGAACTGATAGACTAAGATCAGAAAGAAGGAGAGGAGGACCTCCCCTATCAGTGGACTTGGGGAGTGGCATGCATGCAGAAAGGGGAGGGAGGGTAGGATCGGCAGGGGAGGAGGGAGGGGCTTATGGGGGGATACAAAATGAATAAAGTGTAATTAATAAAAAATAAATAAAAGATTTAAAAAAAAAAAGAATACAAGAGGCCTACAGAACACCTAATAAATTAGACCAGAAAAGAAAATCCTCCCACCACATAATAATCAAAACAGTAATTTTACAGAACAAAGAAAAAAATACTAAAAGCTACAAGGGAAAAAGGCCAAGTAGTTCTCTCTTATACTCTCTTTCTTTCTCTCTCTTACACTCTTTCTCTTTCTCTCTCTCTCTTTCTTTCTCTCTCTCTCTTTCTCTCTCTCTCCCTCTCTCTCTTGGGGTGCTCCCCTTTCCCCTTCCCTTTTCTCTCTCTCATGTACTGCTTCTCCCTTCCTCCATACCCTCCTAATAAACTTCTTGCAGAGAAAAAAAAAAAAAAGGCCAAGTAACATATAATGGCAAACCCATCAGAATCACACTTGACTTCTCAACAGAGACTATGAAAGCCAGAAGGGTCTGGACAGATATCATGCAGACCCTAAGAGAACACAGATGTCAGCCTAGGCTACTATACCCAGCAAAAACTCTCAGTCCTCATAGACGGAGAAAGCAAGATAGTCATGACAAAAACAAATTTCAACAATACCTACACACAAATCCAGCATTACGGAAGATACTAGAAGGAAAAATACAACTCAAGAAAACTAACTACTTTCAAGAAATCACAGGAAATAAATAATCTCACTACAGCAAAACAAAAAGTAGCCAAGCACACAAACACACTACCATAGCCAACATCAAAACCAAAGGATCTAACAGCCACTGGTCATTAATCTCTTTCAACATCAATGGTCTCAATCCTCCAATAAAAAGACACAGACTAACAGAATGGATGTGTAAACAAGACCCAACAATCTGTTGCATACAAGAAATACACCTAAGTCACAAAGATAGGCATTACCTGAGAGTAAAGGGCTGGAAAAACGGTTTTCCAAGCAAATGGACCAAAGAAGCAAGCAGGAGTAGCCATTCTAATATCTAATAAAATAGACTTTCAACCAAAATTAATCAAAAGAGATGGAGAAGGACACTTCATACTCATCAAGGAAAATTCCACCAGAAAGATATCACAATCCTGAACATCTATGCCCCAAATACAAGGTACCCACATTTGTAAAAGAAACATTAATGAAACAAAGAAACAATAACTCTGACAGAGGTCATGAATCAAATGGACCTCACGGACATCTACAGAACCTTTCACCCAAACACAAAAGAATTTACCTTCTTCTTAGTACCTCATGGAACCTTCTCCAAAATAGACTATATAGTTGGTCACAAAGCAAGACTCAACAGATACAAGAAGATTGAAATAATCCCTCGTATCCTATCTGATACACTCCTAGGCATATATCCAAAAGATGCTCAACCATGTTTGTAGCAGCTTTATTTGTAATAGCCAGAAACTGTAAACAACCCAGATACCCCTCAACTGAAGATGGATACAGAAATTGTGGTACATCAACACAATGGAATATTACTCAGCAATTAAAAACAAGGAAATCGGCCAAGATAGTGACTAGCACTCACAGTTTCTGAGCTGTGGAAGAGCTGAATGCCTGAGTTGATAAGTGGAAGGACCTCTGAAGCCAGGAAAACAATGGTGAGGCTTTCTAAATGACAGGGAACATCGAATGAGGTGAGAACTTTGGTCTAGGGTCACCCAAGGACTTGTTTGGGGAAGGAGAGAAACAATCCTTTGATCTCCCGGCTCTCCCCTTTCTTGTACCTCCCTCCTCCTCAGCACAGTGGACTCACCGAGATTCTCAGCTCAGACCTAACTGCCTGGGGTCTGCAGCAGCTGAAGTGGAGCTCCTAGCCCCTTAGCTGCAAATGCCAGTGGTACAGGTCTCAGAGTCCCAGACCCGCGCAACACCATCCTCCCAGGGTCCCGGGTCTGCTAGCCACCATACTGGCTCCGCAGGGTCACTCAGCCATGACTGTATGGCAAACCCAAACCCTCAGTGACAGATAATATGCTATATACTCACCAAAGCCAGGCAGAAATGCCATACAAGAAATGCCATACATAGGCACATCAGGCGCTGGGCCTCCCAGGCCTGGAGAGCACAGTGGAGAGCCCACAGGACTTCCTAGAAAGCATCTGGACTGGCAACCCAGTCTCTAGCTACTTTGTAACCTTGCGGCAGTAGCAGCACTGAGCTGGCAGAGCACATCAGTCCTCCAGCATAAGACCAACCAGGGAGCAGAGAGCCCAGATACCCCATCCCTGCCGATGTGACCTGCTCGAGAGTGAGTACGCCCATGAGTGTCTGCAGAGCCCCAGATCCACGCCCCTTCTGAAATAGAAGCCAGGCATTGGACCCCACCCACATACCCACTGTGGGAAACAGGGGCACTTGGGACATTGAAGCCCCTGCTCTGTGGGTCCAATTGAGAAGTTAAGGCAGTTAATGCCAGAAATCGCACTGCGACCATCACTAGCGCCTGCTACATATACAGTGCAGAGCCCCTCCCACACACTCAAGGGTTCAACATTATCTATCACTCTGTCCCTCAAAACACAACTCCACGCACACTTACACACACACACACACACACACACACACACATGCGCGTGCACATGCATGCATTTCCCCCTTTTGGGCCTGCATGCTTTTCTCCCACAGGTACAGCTAGTCTACCAATGCACACGTTGAGGCCACAGAACCTCTCTCAACTTCCTGAAGAACTCTCCAGACGCCAGAGAGAGACAGTACCAGTCTGAGCTGCAGAATCCACAAACAAACAGGGAAGGCTTCAGATAAGCCAATGGCCAGGGGTAGGCGAAAGAACATATCCAACATAAATCAGGACATCATGACTTCACCAGCAACCCCCAAAATTGATGGATACACCAACTCATCAGAAGCACAGGAAAATGACTTTGAAGTTATGCTTACCCAATTATTTGAGGCTCATAAAGAGGAAACGAACAATTCTCTCAGAGAAATAACCATGCAAATTCAGTCAGTTAAAGAGGAAATGAACAAATCTATCAAAGATTTGGCTAGTCAATTGAAGGTAAAGAAAGAGGAAATGGACAAAATTCTTAAACACAGGAATCCACATTCAAACAGATGAAGGAAAAAGTGCAAGGCATGAAAACAGAATTAGAATCAATAAAGAAAACACAAACTGAGAAAACCCTTGAGCTGGAGAACTTGGAGAAAAGATCAGGAACCACAAAGGTAAGCATCACCAACAGAATACAAGAGATGAAAGAGAGAATCTCTGGAGCTGAAGATACACTTGCAGAAATTTATACTTCTCTCAAAAAAAAAGTAAAATTAGAAAAGTTCCAAACACGACACATCCAAGAAATCAAGGACACCATGAAAAGAAGAAATCTAAGAATAATGGGAATTGATGAAAAACAAGACTCCAGGCTCCAAGGTCCAGAAAATATTTTCAAGAAAATCATAGAAGAAAATTTTCCCAACTTAAAAAAGAAATGTCCATAAATATACAAGAGGCCTACAGAACACCAAGTAGACTAGACCAGAAAAGAAATACATCACATCACATCATAGTCAAAACAGTAAATCTACAGAACAAAGAAAAGATATTAAAAGCAGCAAGGGAAAAAGACCAATTAACATATGAAGGTAGACCTGTCAGAATCACACTGGACTTCTCATCAGAAACTATGGAAGCCAGAAGGGCCTGGGCAGGTGTCATGCAGATTCTAAGAGACCACAAATGTCAGCCCAGACTAATATACCCTGAAAAGGTTTCAATCAACATAGATGGAGAAAACAAAATATTCCATGACAAAACCAAATTTATGCAATATCTACACAGCAAACCAACCCTACAAAAGATACTAGAAGGAAAACTCCAATCCAATGAAAACAACTTCACCCAAGAAAACATAACATACAGATAATATCCCAACAAAAATGAAAAGAAAACAAGCAATGAAACACGGTAAGACCACCGACTTCAATATAAAAGGAACTAACATTCATTGGTTACTATTATCTATCAACATCAATGAACTCATCTCGCCAATAAAAAGACACAGACTAACAGAATGGGTGCAGAAACAGGATCCAACATTCTGCTGCATCCAACATTCTGCTGCATCCTCTGCAACAAAAATATACACTACCTCAGAGTAAAGGGCTGGAAAAATGTCTTTCAAGCAAACGAACCCAGAAAACAAGCTGGGGTAGGTAACCTAATATGTAATAAAATAGACTTTCAACCAAAATTAATCAAAAAAGATGAGGAGGGACACTACATTCTCATCAAAGGAAAAATCCACCAAGAGGACATCAAAATTCTGAACATCTATGCTCCAAATACAAGAGCGCCTACATTCATAAACGAAACATTACTAAACCTTAAATCACACATCGATCCCAACACCTTGATAGTGAAAGACTTCAATGCCCCACTTTCACCAAGGGACAGATCATCTAGACAGAAGCCTAATAAGGAAATACAGGCACTTACAGAGGTCCTAAATCAAATGGACCTAATAGATGTCTACAGAACTTTCCACCCAAACTCAAAAGAGTATACCTTCTTTTCAGCACCTCATGGAACCTTCTCCAAAATAGACCATATAGTTGGTCACAAAGCAAGCCTCAACAGATACAAGAAGATTGAAATAATCCCCTGTATTCTATCTAAACACCATGGACTAAAGGTGGACCTCAACAACAATGGAATTAGAAAAAAACCTACAAGCACATGGAAACTGAACAACTTGCTGCTCAATGATAGCTGGGTTAAGGAAGAAATAAAGAAAGAAATTAAAGACTTCCTAGAATTCAATGAAAATGAAGGTATAACACCCTAATTCATGAGACACAATGAAAGCAGTGCTCAAAGAAAAATTCATAGCATTAAATGCCTTCAAGAAGAAATTTGTGACATCTCATACAAGCAACTTAATGGCCCAACTGAAAGCCCTAGAGAAAAATAAAATAAACAAATACACCCAAGCGAAGCAGACAGCTAGAAATAATCAAACTCAGGGCTGAAATCAATCAATTAGAAACAAATAAAACTATTCAAAGAATCAATGAAACCAAGAGCTGGTTCTTTGAGAAAATCAACAAGATAGACAAACGTTTAGCCAAACTAACTAAAATTCAGAGAGAAACTATCCAAATCAGCAAAATCAGAAATGAAAAGGAGGACATAACTACAGACACCAAAGAAATCCAAACAATCATTAGGTAGTACTACAAAAGCCTATATGCCACAAAATTCGAAAATTTAAAAGAAATGGACAATTTTCTTGACAGAGTCCATATACCAAAATTAAGTCAAGATCAGGTAGAAAGATGAAATAGTCCTATATCCCCCAAGAAAATAGAAGCAGTCAACAACAGTCTCCCTTTCCAAAAAAAGCCCTGGGCCAGAGGATTTCAGTGCAGAATTCTACCAGACCTTCAAAGAAGTGCTAACTCCAATTCTCTCCAAACTATTCCACAAAATAGAAACAGAAGGAACATTACCAAACTCATTCTGTGAAGTCACGGTCACCTTGATACCTGAGCCACACAAAGACCCAACAAAAAAGAGAACTTCAGACCTATCTCTCTTATGAACATTGATGCAAAAATACTCAATAAAATACAAACCAAATCCAAGAACACATCAAAGATCATTCACCATGACCAAAAAGGCTTCATCCCAGGCATGCAAGGGTGGTTCAACATACCGAAATCCCATCAATGTAATCCACCACATAAACAAACTGAAGGAGAAAAACCACATGATCATCTCCTTAGATGCCGAAAAAGCATTTGACAAAGTCCAACACCCATTCATGTTTAAAGTCTTGGAGAGATCAGGGATACAAGGCACATACTTAAACATAGTAAAGGCAATATACAGCAAGCCTATAGCCAACATCAAACTCAATGGAGAGAAACTTAAATCAGGGACAAGACAAGGCTGCCCACTCTCCATATCTCTTCAACATAGTACTTGATGTCCTAGCCAGAGCAATAAGACAACTAAAGGAGATCAAGGGGATATAAATCGGAAAGGAAGAGATCAAAGTGTCACTATTCACAGATGATATGATAGTATACACGAATGACACCAAAAATTCAACCAGAGAATTCCTTCAGCTAATAAACACCTTCGGCAAAGTGGCAGGATACAAAATCAACTCAAAAAAATCAGAAGCCCTCCTGTATACCAAAGACAAAAGGGCCGAGAAAGAAATAAGGAAACAACACCCTTCACAATAGCCACTAATAACATGAAGTACCTTGGGGTGACACTAACCAAGTAAGTGAAAGACCTGTTTGAGAAAAACTTCAAGTCTCTGAAGAAAGAAATTGAAGAAGATCTCAGAAGATGGAAAGATCTCCCATGCTCATGGATTGGTAGGATTAACATTGTGAAAATGGCCATCCTGCCAAAAGCAATCTACAGATTCAATGCAATTCCCATCAAAATACCAACTCAATTTTTTACAGACCTTGAAAAAAAAGATTCTCAGCTGCATATGGAGAAACAAAAAACCCAGAATCTCCAAAACGATCCTGTACAACAACAGATCATCTGGAGGTTTCTACATCCCCAATCTCAAGGTGTACTACAGAGCAATAGTAAAAAAAAAAAAAAAAAAAAAAAAAAAAAAAAAAAACTGCATAGTATTGGCATAGAAACAGAAAGAGGATCAATGGAACAGAATAGAAGACCCAGAAATAAACCCACACACCTATGAATACTTGATTTTTGACAAAGAAGCCAAAACTATTCATTGGAAAAAAAGACAGCATCTTCAACAAATGGTGCTGGTCCAACTGGATGTCTACATGCAGAAAAATGAAAATAGATCCATATTTATCACCCTGCACAAAACTAAAGTTCAAGTGGATCAAAGACCTCAACATAAAACCAGATACTCTAAATTGGTTAGAAGAAAAAGTGGGGAATACCCTTGAACTCATTGGCACAGGATTGACAACTTCCTGAACAGAACACCAACAGCACAGGCTCTAAGAGCAACAATCAATAAATGGGACCTCATGAAACTGAAAAGCTTCTGTAAAGCAAAGGACACCATCATCAAAACAAAATGAATGTCTACAGATTGGGAAAGAATCTTCACCAACCCTTTATCTGACAGAGGGCTAATGTCCAGTATATATAAAGAACTAAAGAAGCTGAAAAGCAACAAACCAAGAAATCCAATTTAAAAATGGGGAAGAGAGCTAAACAGAGAATTCTCTCGATAGAGGAATATCGAATGGCAGAGAAACACTTAAAGAAATGCTCAACCTCATTAGCCATTAGGGAAATGTAAATCAAAACAACCTTGAAATTTCACCTTACACCCATCAGAATGGCCAAGATGAAAAACTCAAGTGACAACACATGCTGGAAAGGTTGTGGAGAAAGGGGAACCCTCCTCCATTGCTGGTGGGAATGTAAACTGGTACAATCACTTTGGAAGTCAATCTGGTGCTTTCTCAGACAATTAGGAATAGTGCTTCCTCAAGACCAAGCTATACCACTGCTAGGTATATGCCCAAAATTTACTCAAGTAGACAACAAGGACATTTGCTCAACCATGTTTGTAGCAGCTTTATTTGTAATAGCTAGAACCTGGAAACAACCCAGATGTCCATCAACGGAGGAATGGATACAGAAATGGTTGTATTTTTACACAATAGAATACTAATCAGCAATCAAAAAGGAGGAAATCATGAAATTTGCAGGCAAATGGTAGGATCAAGAAAAGACCATTCTGAGTGAAGTATCCCAGAAGGAGAAAGACAAACATGGTATATACTCACTTTTATAGACCTACAAGATATGATAAACATAATGAAATCTATACACCTAAAGAAGGTAAACAAGGAAGCGGACAAATGGGATGTGCATGACAGGAGTCTACCGCAGAAGGCATCTGAAAGACTCTACCTAGCAGTGTTTCAAAACAGATACTAAGACTCATAACCAAACCTTCAGCAGAAGGGGAATTAGTATGATGTGGAAAGGACAGGAGCTCCACAAGGACCAAATATATCTGGGCACAGGGGTCTTTTCTGAGACTGACACTCCACCAAGGACCATGTATGGATATAACCTAGAACCTTTGCTGGGATGAAGCCCGTGGTAGCTCAGTAACCAATTGGTTTCCCATAGTAAGGGGAACAGGTACTATTTCTGACAGGAACTCAATGGCAGGCTCTTTGACCTCCCCACCCCCCAAGGGAGAAGCAGTCCTGCTAGGCCACAGAGGAGGGCTTTGCAGCCAGTCCTGAAGATACCTGATAAAACAGGGTCAGATGAAAGGGGAGGAGGTCCTCCCCAATCAGTGGACTTGGAAAGGGGCAGGGAGGAGATGAGGGAGGGAAGGTAGATTGGGAGGGAATAACGAAGCGGGATACAGCAAGAATACAAAGTTAACATATTGTAAGTAATAATAAAAAAATTAAATTAAATTTAAAAAAATAAAAATAAAAAAACAAGGAAATCATGAAATTTGTAGGTAAATGGTGGAAACTGGAAAAGATCATCCTGAGTGAGTTATCCCAGAAGCAAAAAGACACACAGGATATAAAGTCACTCATAAGTGGATCTTAGACATGTAATATAGGATGAACATACTAAAATCTGTATACCTAAAGATGATAATCAAGATGGAAGACTCTGGCTAAATGCTCAAACCCCATACAGAAAGACAAAGAGGATGGACATCAGAAGGAGAAAACAGGGAACAGTACAGGAACCTGCCAAGAGGGCCTCTAAAAGGCTCTACCCTGCAGGGTATCAAAGCAGATGCTGAGACTTTGGGCAGAGTGCAGAGAATTTCATGAAAGAAGTAGGAAATCATAAGACCTGGAGACGACAGGAGTTCCACAAGGAGAACAACAGAACCAAAAAAATCTGGGCACAGGGTTCTTTTCTGAGACTGATACTCCAACCAAAGACCATTGATGGAATTAAACTAGAATCCCTGAACAGATGTTGCTCATGGCAGTTCAGTGTCTAGGTGGGTTCCATGGGAACAGGGACTGTCTCTGACATGAACTGATTGGCCTGCTTATTGATATCCTCCCCCTGAGGGGGCAGCAGCCTTACCAGGCCACAGAGGAAGACAGTGAAGCTACTCCTGATGAGACCTAATAGACTAGGGTCAGAAGGAAAGAGAGGAAGACCTCCCCTATCAATGGCTTGGGGAGGGGCATTCGTGGAGAAGGGGGGCAGGGTGGGTCTGGGAGGGGAAGAGGGAGGGGTTTATGGGGGGATACAAAGTGAATAAAGTGTAATTAATTAAAATTAAAATGGAAAAAAATAAGTTAAAAAAATACATTTTAGTAGTAGTGATCATAGAAAGAAACAGAGGACTCTTCCCTTTCCACAGATTTTGATCATTTACTGTTGAGAATATGGAGGCGGCAAAAAAAAAAGGTGGGAGTAGGATATATATAAACTTCACAATCAATGAGATAACATGATAATGCTACAAGATTCCCTCACTTTAAATATTTTTTAAACCCAAGAAGAACCACACAATGCATACATTCCCACCCTGCTTTTTTTTTTTCCTTAATTCTTATGGTAAGCATCCTTGCCCCACCCTGGTGTCATTAAATGTCACGTGACAATGTGATCACGTTGCTTAATGTTGACTCTCAAGTTGAAAGAGTCTAAACCCATCTCTGAGACAATCCCCTAAGTGTGTTTCTGAGGGAGATACCAGATTAGGTTAATAGAAGTAGAAGGACCTTAAATATAAGTTGCACCATCCCACAGGCTGAGGGACCAACTGAAGGAAAAGGAGAACATGAACTGGATACCTGCTTTCTCTTTTCTTCTCTTTGACTATGGACACAATATGCCCAGTTGCCTCACATTTCTGCTGCCTTTCTTTCCCCATCATGGTGAACTGTGCCCTCAAACTCTGAGCCAACACTTGAGCGGTCTGTTTTGGGTGTTTGTCAGAAGAGCAACAAATACAGTAGCTGCATCCAGCAGACACTCCAAAAATTCCCTATAATTATCTTTGCCCTCTTGTTAGCAAACATGGGGATCACATCCTGTGCTCCCTCAAGTTACATCTGGCCCTGGATGCTCAATAACCCGGGAGCCAAATTAATAGGAAAAAGCAAGAAAGGGAAATGTATTCAATGTGGGGAAGACACCTTGGGTTACAGAGACTCTCCAAGTTTGCCCTGACATGAGGGTCTGGTTTAAAGGGAAAGCAACAGATATGCATAACTAAGCTTTTCACAAAGGTGTGGCCCCTGACAGTGGCAATGTCTCTCCTGCAAGCTCAGCTGACTAGTTGTAACTCTTTCTGCAAGAGATGAATTCTTCTTCTGGAAGGTATCAGAGCTTTAGCCATTTCTTCTCCCAGCAAGAGATTCCTAGGGAAAAAAAAAAATCTAATCAGTAGGGGTACGTTCTTTCAAAAGTCTGATGGCCAAAGGAGAGAGAACACCTGTCTCTTTAAACATACATTTATTTCTCTTGGACAGGTCAGTTACATACATTGCACCCACACACATGCAAACATGCATAGACACATGTGCACACCACACACATACATACACACACAAAATTTTTAATTGTTTCATTATTTCCTTTTGCAAAGTACATTAGAAAAAAAAGGATTAGGAGGATGATAGAAGAGAATAAGAAAGGAAAGAAGGGAAAAGGCGAACCCAAGAGCTCTTCCTGAAGTATCTCACAAAATCCTCACCCGGATGTGAAGGCTGTGAGTTTTCTCCCATTGTGCTGATAGCTCTGGTTCAGTAAGGCTAAAACAGATCCCAGGGATATTCAAACAGCAAGAGACAAAACAATGACAATTAGCATTTATTAAATGATCTACTGAAAGCTGAATCCGTGAGTTCCATGTGGCAGGCAAAATATTAAACCCATCAAGAAGGAATGTGACATGGAGCTGGGCTCTGGACATGCAATGCCTCTTTCATTTGCCCACATCTCTCAGCTACCTCTGTTTACTGTGATGAGCCATTCAATACACAGCAGGAAATGCAGACCTGAGACCTGCTTTCTAACCAAGCCTCTCAGATAACTGTATAAGGTCAGCTGAGGCCCCAAAGCCAAGGTTGAGGAAGAAAAGATTTGTCTGGGTAGTTTTATTTTTCTCCTCGGGTTCACCCATCCTTCCCTTATATCGTCTCTCTGCTCTCTGGAGAAGGTGCAGAGGCTGAGAAGCCCTCTCCTCCACCTGTTTAGAAGACATGCTTCTGTGTTCATTAATAACTGCAGGTTGACTGAGGTCTCCACTGCCCACAATCCCCAAAATTAACAAATACCCAAGAAACATCAGGTCTCATATTTTTGTTTCAGCAACAACAATAATTGGATATCTTATTTAAAATACAATCCAGTGTGGTTGGTCAAATGGGTCAGTGGATCCTAAGAGTACCTGAGAACCTGAGTTGGCATCCCCATAACTTGTATAAAAAGCAGGACATGCGGGGTGGTGCTTATAACCCCAGCTTTGAGCAAGAAGGGAAACAAGGGGATAGAAAGGACTTTTTGGCTATCAGCCTAGCTTTAGATTCAGTGGGAGACCCTTCGTCAATGTAAGGATGCAGAGATGATAAAGCCAGCCCCCAGCCACAACATTAGCCTCCAGGTAGGTGAACCTACACACGTACACTATACAAACACACACACAATGAACACAAACAATAAAATAAATCAATAATTATAATAAATAATTGTAATGTGAAAATTTTTAAATATACAAACTCCTGGGACCAATTGTCAAAAGTTCTCACACATAGGGCCATGAGGGGATGGGGCTCTGCATTTTAAACTAGTGTCTCCACACTGCGCCAGTAGGTGAGCACATTCTGAGATACTTCTGTGTAGGAATAATTTCCAGGGATAAGCCAAGGTGTCAGCTGAGCTTCATGAGATTAGAACAGCCTGAGAAACATGGCATCGCCATGGCATCATAGTAATGAAGCCTGCGTCCTTATGAGGGCACAACCAGATTTGATGTACAAATATGAAGATGCAGGTTGCCCAAATGAACAGGATATGATCTGGAGTTTTCAGTTTTCATTAATGTATTTAATTCATTTAAAATTAATTAGGGGATGTACTAGGGAAAAATCTAAAGCCATTGCTTCTTTCCCAATAAGCAGCCACTTTTTCTAAATTAACATCTTAGGTTGAGGTCTCCTATTGATTATTTTTTCTTCTGTGGTGCTCCAAGTTGGAACTGAGGAGTATTGCACATGCTCAGAAAAGCTCTCTACCACTGAGCTTGTTTTTTGAGACAAGGTCTCATTGTGTAGTCCTGGCTAGCCTTGAACTTGTGATCTCCTTGCCTCAGCCTCCGAGGTGCTAGGATACAAGTCTGTGGTATCTTTTTCATGGTAGTCCTTCATGGTAAAAATGAAGACTTGGCCCATTGTACTGATTGCTTCTGGTACAAATATAACACCTCTGGCTTTCTAGAGCACTTTGTAACAGGATTAGAAAAGTCTCTGCCTTCCAGATGTCAGTGGCTCCCTTTTTCCAGTCATAATCCCTACAAAACCTGTTTATTCTTCTGGATGATGGCAACACGATTTTCCCCAAGATCCTGGGAAGTCCTGTCAAGATTTTGACTGGGGTATTGTAAGTTTGTATCTAAATATTGAGTTACTAGCACCTAGACGTTCTTTCACCTTCTCATTTAAAACCGGAATACACTTTCAAATATATCACCCTCAAATATATACAATTTGTATATATTTGTTTATATGAATAACACATTTAGTACCTTTTTTTCTGTCTTGAAGCTGGGGATAAACCTTTTTCTGCTTTGACTTCTTATTAATTATCAATGACAGCTTAAAGGTTTTGCTCTGTGTTTTTTGACTATCTACCTTTTAAGCCCTTAACTGAGTTGATTATCTTTAGGATAACAGGGTCAGTTGAGAGTTCTCTTTCTAGTAGATGTCCCTGTTATTTCTGTTCTGTATTTTATTATGTTATCTCAAGCCACCC
>NW_026588752.1:1007069-1011171 GCF_907164565.1 Psammomys obesus | reverse complement strand
AAGAAAGCTCTTAAGGAACTTAGAATTTTAATGGAGGAGGGGGCTTGTACAATTCTTTATTATCAAAGATGTTGACTGCGTATTTAAAATTAATACTTTATCACGTGGGGAAAATATCCATTATGGATGTTATGGCTCATATCTGTCATCCCAAAAGCTGTGAGGCTGAAGCAGCAGATTATGAGTTGGAGGCAACCGGGGCTACATAGTGATACCCTGGCAGAGAAAGAGGGCTTCTTTTTTAATGTTAATTTTTATTTATTCATTTTATATCTCAGTTATAGCCCCTCCCTTCTCCCCCCCAATCCCACCCTCCCTCCATACTTCCCCTATCCCTCCTCCCCTATTCCTCAGGGAGGGGTCACCCCCACTACTCACCCACCCCAGCATATTAAGTCACCTCAGGACTGAGCACATCCTCTTCCCCTGTGTCCTGGCAAGGCAGCCCTTTCAGGGTAAAGTGATCGAAAAGCAGGAAGCAGAGTCCATGTCAGAGTCAGCTACCATTCCCCTTATTAGGGAACCCATATTAGGACTGAGCTGCCCATTGGCTACATCTGTGTAGAGGGTTTAGGTCCAGTCCATACATGGTCTTTGGTTGCTACTTCAGTCCCCTGGGTCCTGGTTGAAAGAGGGCTTCTAATTACACTTTAATGTTGGGGGGGGGGTGTACAGGGAGATTTTTCCTTTACATTTAATCTACTCTCTAGTATTTAAAATGTTAATCATAGCAATGTAATCAAACATAATTATCACAGTGGTTTCACATACACACACACGCACATTAAAGGAGAATTATCTGGGGAAAAGAAGGGATTCAGAAGAAATTAGAGAAGGAGAGGGGTTAATGGATGAATATGCAATCAAAATATACTATGCACATGTATAAAATTCTCAGAGAATACATTGAAATACAAAAAGTATCATATCACATTGATACTTTCCCATTTATTTTTTAGAATAAGACTTTTTATATTTAGTGTTATGGTAGAAGTACACATCACAGTTGTTCTGTTTTTAAATTACTGTCATTACTATTATTTATCAGAGACTACAATTAAGTAGTGCTAGTGACACTAGAAAAAAAAAGGCATTAGTGTGATTCATTTTGTTTTCCACAATACAAACAGGACTAGAGAGATGCTCACTGGTTAAAGCATTTGCCACACAAGCATAAGGACTGGAATTTGGATCCCCTGAACCCACGTAAATGTTGGGTAAGTTCATTGGCTCACTTATAATTCTAGCCTCTGGCAGAGACAGCAGATATCCAGATCAAGCCATATCAGTGACTCTGGGTTTGATTGAGAAACCCTATCTCAATGAGTACAGTAGAAACAAGATGGAAGGTAATTGCCCACATCAAGCTCAGGCCTCTCCATGTATGTGCACACTCATGCCTAAACACTCCTGCCCACACACATATAAAACATGTAAACACATGGAAAACACATACAACATGAACAAAAAAAGTGTACCCACATTCACAACAAACTTTATTGCCAGTCTTTCAAAACTCAAATATTCTTACCCCTGAGTTACCTGTTTTTAGGTATTCACCTGAATGCATCACATGGTCCTGCTTTAAAGAAATGGACTAGGGCTTGCCCATCATTATGCAGTGGTAGGGTTGGGGTGGTCAGGTGCTACTATGATGAGCAAGTATGTGGTAAAGAGATGGGAGAGAAAGAGCATCAGAATGGTTCGTACACTATGAAGAGAGGAGAAATGTTAACACAGGGGTGGTGAGAAACAGCCGGATTAAGTCCCGTGAGCTGCCACCTGAGGCCATGTCTAAGTTCATGACCCTGAAGCAGCAGAGCTCTGTGTTGATGCTTATGGCCCATGTTACCACCAAAGGCCTTGCAGATGTTCCTAGTCTGGGCTTCTGCCTGGAGCAATGTTGATGTCTGAGGGCTGGCTTTGCCCCTCACTGGCTGTAGCACATGAGAGAACAGCCTTGCTCCTTGCCTGGTTAGCGATGGAGAGCTGGCCCTGGAAAGCTGGACCAAGGGTATGAGCATGGGAGAGCTGGCCCTGTCCCTCACCTGGGAAAACTGGCGCTGGTGGTGCCAGTGCAGCTGGTGAACTGACCAACTCAGCTACCATCCAGGCCCACATCCAGGGCCTTGAGTTGACCTACCCCAACACCTACCCCTCCATGAACTGCTGGAATACATAAAGAGGCCAGTCCTGCAGAACCAAAGCATCAAGAGGATATCACAGAGGAGTCCAGTGAGACTCCAGTATTGACAGTGTAGCAGAAGCCAGAGGCCTCAAACCACATCAAAGATTCATTGCAATGAACATTTGTAAGTAAAGCTGTTTGGGCAAAAGAGGACACTGTGTGACACACCACTGCCTCCACGACGAGATACTTTTGTTGTCTGTCGTTTTGTTTTGCTTATTATTATATATTTGTTTTCTTTACTTTGGGGGCGGCAGGTTGCAAGGGCAGGTATGGTCAGATGGGGAGATGAGTGGGATCAGGGTGCGTGATGTGAAATTCACAGAGAATCAATAAAAATTTCTTTTTTAATGAAGAAAAAAAAAAAGAGAAACAGGCTGATGTCCCCCTGCATCACTGTGTATGGCAAACTGTTACCTGAGACCGAAAACACCAGCATTCACAAAGTGCGGGTCACTCCATGCCACGTGGCGACTGAGCTGTGGAGGTGACGGAGAGAAAGCTTTCTCCTGAGTGCTTTCAGTACTAGGCCTCCCTGTTGTAGACATTAAATAATTTCACAGTTCTCAGTTCCATTCTGCCACTCTTGCGCCTCATGGAACTCCCTCGCAGGTGTTGATGGTAGCCTTAGTAGCAGGTTCCCAGGCCTGGATGTCCTGGATTTTCTGTCTTCTTGGGGTCTTCAATACAAAGTTGGAAGCCGTTGTGTCCAGCATCGCTTTCAGGCCAGATGTCAGCAGACTGCAGCATTTTAAGAGGCACTGGCAGTTTAGGAGACCGAGCCTTGGATTCAGGCAGACCTTGGTTTACATATCAGCTGAGGGACATTTTGTTTCAGCAAACTGGAAACTCAAACTGAAGAAACTAAGCAGCAAGATCATTCACACTTCCACACAAATAAAATACTCATGAAGACATATAAGTAGCATGTTGCTACTTATATATGGATCCTAGCTTTTAATGTTTGTGTGTGTGTGTGTGTGTGTGTGTGTGTGTGTGTGTAAAATAGAAACAGGTCATGAAAGAGCAAAAGAGGGACTTAGGAAAGCAGGGAGGTAGAGAGTGATTAAGAAAGGCATCTGCTATCAAGCTGTACGTATGCATGCATACGCACACATATAAACACACACACGTACATAACAAAAGAAGAAAAAGCTGTAGACTATGTGGATTCACTTAGCACCAAATGAAATGTTGTGTATGAAGTGCCCAGACAGAGACTATTCAAGAAATACAGATCTATTCACTTATCACCATTATTTCTTGATTTCCGTGCCTTTTGGGGAAACCTGCCCCTGGAGTGAGAGACCAACTTTCTGCACTGTCCCAGCCTGTGTGGTTTGAACAGAGTGAAAGAGGAAAATGTATCCACTGGGGTTCACTGTGGAGTTAGCATGGCTCCTTAGGAAAACTCAGCAGGCTGGGCGGAAATCTCTGTACACCTTGGAGGCCGGCAGAAATTGTAGGCATGTGCCCATAATATATTCTGGCAGTGCTGTGAGTGATAGAGGAGCAGATGTTGGAGAAGGAGGCTGCCCCTGGCGATATCTGTTAATTGATGTGGTGTGTGCTTTTATGGAAGCTTGATTACGGTGTTTTATTTCTGGCTATCAGAGAAACCTTGCAATGCACAGGTTTGGTACATCCTTCTAAAAGAACTTTAGGGAAATTATTGGAGTCATTATCAAAATGTCTATGCCAGCAAAGAAGTAACTGCTCCGTTTAGTCTTTCAAAGGGGTTGAGGCTCAACACAAATTGTCCACTTAAAACAAGAATCAAACATGGAATCCCAGCACTCTGGAGGCTGAGGTGGGAGAATCATGAGTCTGAGGCCAGCCTAGACTATGAATCTCTGTCTCAAAGAGGAAAAAAAAAAAAAAAAGAGTAAAGAAATGATTACTTTTTTTTTTTTT
>NW_026588752.1:965817-1005817 GCF_907164565.1 Psammomys obesus | reverse complement strand
AGATAGATAGGAGAGAGATGCATAGATACAAGCACATTTTTCTCACATACCTATCAACCTGGCCAGCCTGCACATTTCAGGTAATGATAGCTGATTCAGCTAAATAAGGCCAGCTGCACAATTGCCCTTGAATGATTTCTGGGCCAGAAGGCTTAAATATATAAGCACTACCCAAGGCCCAGTTATAATACCTCTTGTCAGGTTCCAACTTGTGGATGCAGTTAATCCTCACTTTGGAAAGAAACAGACAAAATCTATCAACCCGACAACATCCATCAGTCCTCCGTGTTTCATCCTGTCCTCAGGAGTCAGGAAGATGGGAAGCGATCTATGGGGATGACTGAGGAGAGCTTCTTCCTAATGACCATTAAGACAATGAAAATAACAACCCTTATTTTTTTTTATTCTGTATGAATGAATAAGATTCCTTTGTGTAGGTAAGCCACATTACTTTCCTTATCCATCTGCTGGTGAAAGAGGGCACCCAGGCTGATTCCACTGCATGGCTATGTGGAATAGTGCCATATTAAAACCAGTATCCCTGAAGAAAGCTTACTTAGAGGGGGGAAGAAAGTAGATACTCGTAAGTGGGATGGATGAATCACACAGTTGTTTTATTTTTGGTCTTTTATGGATTCTCCATACCACTTTCCATGGTGGCTGCACTAATTTGCATAATGGAGGTGATAATGTTAAAGGAAATAAGACAGGATCAGAGACACAAATATCAAATGCTTTTCTCTCGTGTGTGGAAGCTAGAAGGGATAATGGGGAATTGCATGAAAGGGGGAGGGGAATAAAGAGTAATGTAAGTGATTACAATCAAAATGCATTGTATGAATATGTGTGGTGAAAGCCTGTGTACAATTAATATGTGCCAATAACAAAGTAAATGGACAGGAAAATAGAAAAGGGACTACTGGGGAGAAGAAGGGAACCAGGTGAGGTGAGCCGGTGAAACAGTGATGGCATGAATGTGATCAAAATCCATGACACACCACTTATGAAACTGTCATAATGAAACACATTATTTTGTGAAATAACTATACATTAATAGGTAAAAATAACAGCTCCTAAGTTAGAGCCAGCTGGCACCATGGTAAGTTTTGAAAATGCATCAGAGAAACTTCATATCAGAGAGAAGAAAACAGGACCAGAACTGCTGGGGAGATGGGTCCACTGCTAAAGAGCTTGCCGTCTGAGCATGAAGTCCTGAGTTCAGATCTCCAATATCCACACAAAAATCAGGCATGGAAAGCAGAAGCAGGAAGATACATGATAGATATCCTCTATCAGTCTTCCCAATCAGTCACCTCCAGAACCAGTGAAAGATAAGGTGGAGACATCATCATTATTTCAAGTCTCCACTCATTCACTGGATCTCTCTCTCTCTCTCTCTCTCTCTCTCTCTCTCTGTGTGTGTGTGTGTGTGTGTGTGTGTGTGTCTCTCTCTCTGTGTCTCTCTCTCTCTCTCTCTCTGTGTGTGTGTGTGTGTGCATGTGTGTACAATGTTCAATTAAATTCATTTTGAGTCTAGCAACCAATCTGCCTGCAATTTTCACTCATCTGATCTTGTCCTCTAGATAGTAAGTTGAATTCTGCTTCAGCAACTCACCCATGTAGGTCTGCACGAGTTCTCTAGAGTTACCATAACATAACACCACAGACTGGGTAGCTAGGATAGTGGAATTGAAGTGTCTCACAGTTCTCAAGCCTGGAAGTGTTGTAATGAGGAATAGACAGGACTAGATTTTCCAGTTTTTCTCAGCTTTAAAATGGTTTCTTTTGTGTGTGTGGTACCCTAAACCTTTCTTATAGCAGTTATAGCAGGTTCAGCCCATCAACACAACCTTGTTCTGCTGTGGGTCATGAATGGTCAGCAAAGGCTGATGGGTTAATGCCTTGGTCCTCAACTAGTAGCAGGGTTTGAAGGAGTCAGGACCTTTAGGGCATGGAATCTAGTTGGAAGCCTTGAGTTATTTAGGACATGCCCTTGAAGACTATTTGAGCCTAGGAGCTTCTGTCTTCTTCTTCTCCTCCCTATTCCTTCTCCCCCTTCCTCCTTGTCTCCCTTCTTCTTTCTTCCTCCCTCCTCCTCCTCTCTCTCATTCCTTTCCCTTTCTTTCTTCTTCCAGGTTACCATGGAGATAGAAAGATATCTTCCACCATGTTCTTATAATTTAACACACTACTAAAAGCAAATAAGCCGAATGACTTACACCACAAGTCAAAACGGACCATTTCTCCTTTAAGTTTTTTTCCCCCTCAGGTATTTTTGTCATAGTGACAGAAAGTATCCAAATAAAGACCTACTCTGGAGTTTTGGGTGCTTAGGACTTGAATATTTTAGGTGATCTAATTCAGCCCCCCACCCCCAATGAAGTCACCAAAGTGTTCCTTCCTCCAAGTGTGCAATCTCAACATTTCAGTTCTTTCAAGTATTTCTAATTTCTAGAATATTCTTTATCAATACGTTAGGGCATAAGACTTCCCCAGTGGAAGGAGACTTCGGAGAAAACTTCATGATGTCTCAGATTTCAAAAGAAGCATGGGGCTGGGGAGACACCCAGTGGGTAAAGCATTTGCCATGCGAGTATAAGGACCCAAGTTCAGATCCCAGAATCTATGGAAAAGCTGGGCATGAACATGTGTCTGTAACCCCAGAGCTTCTGCAGGGAGATGATAGATGGAAACAGGAGAATTCCCCAGAAGCTAGTGGGCCAGCTAGCCTGGTGTACTCAATGGATAGCAAGCAGATTATGTCTCAAACAATGTGGAAGGTAGGAGCCAACACCTGAGGGAGGCTCCTGACCTCCATATAAGCACTATGACATGCATGCTCCCACACACATCATACATGCATTGTACATGGATCATGCAGACAAGAAAAGAAGGAACAAAATGAATGGAAGGAAGGAAGGGAGGAAGGAAGGAAGGAAGGAAGGAAGGAAGGAAGGAAGGAAGGAAGGAAGGAAGGAAGGCAGGCTCCGGAGAATATGATGCCTGGATTGGAATCAAGAAAATCTTCTTGTAAATGAACTGGAAGACATGTATAGAATAGACAGTTTGGGAGCACATCTCACTTCTCCCAAATTACATGGCTGTAAAGTATCTTACAAGGCACAGCTTTGACTTCTCCCAGGACAGCTTTAAAGACTTGAGGTGATAGCTCTGAAAGCTGGCACGGTTCTTTCACCCCTAGGCTTATGCCACCTTCAGGTTAACACCAGTGTCCTTAATTACTTTTCAGTGAAAGCATCTTCCATCTGACCGTGCCCATTGTCCCTCTTTAATGGAGATAAACCAGAGTTGAGATTCTGTATATTTCTCCTCTGTCGAACCTCAGGGAGGGAGCAGGAACTTCACTTCACATCCTTGGGATGCAGGAAGGTGGCCAGACTTCAAGCTTTAAGCCTCGCTGTCCACAGGCATCATTTCAACTCCTTAGTCCAGGGAGAAAGGGGTGGTGCTTGGTGATGAGCTAATTTAGTATCCACTGCCAAAGTTCCTAGTTAAACAGATTAAATTAATTCTCCTTAGAGCAGCAATTTTCAATGTTGGCTGCACATTGTGTTCACCTCGGGAACTTTAAAAAAAAATAGTGATGGCTGAGTCCCACCCCAAGACTCTGGTTTAATTGGTCTGGGGTGCAGCCCTGGTACCAGGATATTTTAGAGCTCTTCAGGTTGTACAAATTGAAAGTAAGTGGAGAACAATTACCTTCGTGTGGTGATTTTCAAAATCAGGTTCCTGGGCCAACTGCATCAACATCACCTGGGTCATTACTTCAAATGTTGATTCTTGGGTTTCATGCCAGACCTCTTGAATCAGAATCTCCGGAGGTAGAGCTCCTCAGTCTGCTTTGACACACTCTCAGAGGGTGGGGGTGGTTCCTAAGGCATAAAAACAGTTAAAGGCTCGTGTCTCTGTGGTCTTCAGATGTTGAGCTGCACTCAGTTCTTATGGAATCTTCTCAAAGCGGAAGACCCTTGGCTTCACATCCAAGTTCATCCTCACTTTAATTCCTAGATCTAGCACTTATTTGACATAGAAAGAATGGCATAGAGTGCACTAATTACTTTCTCATGCTGTGACAAAGGTCACAGACAGAAGCAACTTAAGAAGGATTTGTCTGGGCTCAAAGTTTAAGAAAGTTCAGTCCACCATGGCCAGGAAGACATGTCAGAGTTCATGGCAGTGGGCATCAAGGCTGGGACTTTCTGATATTCCTCGCATCTCAACAGATCAGGAAGCAAGGAGTAGATAGTGCTGGCATTCGGCTGGATTTCCTTTCTTTTTAATTTTGAATCATTTCTTAATTTCTTAAGATTTTTTAATGTGTATGTATGTTTTGACTTCATGTGTCCGTGTACTTTAAGCTCGAATTGCCCAGAGTCCAGGGGAGAGTGTCAGATCTCTTGAAATTGGCATTACAGATGGTTGTGAGTTGTCAAGTAGGTAGTAGGACTCTAACCTGGGTCTTCTGGAAGAAAAGTCCAGTACTCTTAGCCACTGAGCTGTCTCTCCAGTCCCTAGCTTTCTCTTTTTATTCAGTCTGGTACCACAGCCCATGGGATAGTATCACTTGCATTCACGATAGGATTTCTATCCTCTCTAAAAATCACACTTCCAGATACAACCAGAGGCATGTCTCCTTGGTGTTTTTAAATCCACTCAGGCTAAGAATAAAGGTGAGCCATCAAGATGCCCAGGTCTGTGCTGCAGCTGATCTTGGAGTCTGTCCTGGAAGACTTGTGTTGACCCTTGATACCCATAATTGCAATCAACACACGTCTTCCACCTCTCACAGAACCTGTAGCTAGGCTTACACTTAACAAGCCCCAAGGATCCCACTGTCTCTGTCCCTCACAGTGCTGGGGGTTACTGGTACATACAGCCATGACTGGATTTTTACTTTGGTGCTAGGGATTAAACCTCAGATCTTTGTGCTTATGTAGCAAGCATGGCTACCCACTGTGCCATCTTCCAGCCCCTGGATCAAGTGTTCTTACATAAATCATGTGCCCCATATGTCCAGTCCCTCTAGCACATGGAGCTTAATCACAAATATTGATCTCATCTTCCCTCAAGCCAATATTTCCTCTGTTTATTTGCCTCCCAACTACTTTCCGGCATGGATATTCCTTTTTAAATAAAATTAAACAATTATATTGACATAGGCTTACTATCTGACTTTTTAAACTAACACCCACTCCTCATAGAAAACTTAAAGAATTGGAAGAGACAAAGAGGAAAATAAAAACTATGGCACCCAACTCTCAGGCACAACCACTGTCAACACCATGGTGTGTTTACATCCTTTTTATTTTTTTTTTAATTATTTTCTTTTTTCTTCATTGTGGATTTCATTATTTTTGGTCAACTGCTCTTGAACATGAGATCTGCCCTAGAGTGGTTGATATACCCAAGGTCATTCCATTGGAGAAAACTTATGTTTCCTTCTCCTGGCAAGTATAAATGGCAGTATCATTGTTAACCTTTAGCCAGTGGCTAACATTTCATTCATTTATTCATTTTTTTTAATATAACAAAATAAAATTTAAAAAAACCTGTCACATTGAAAGCAAACAAGACAGATCCACAGAAAGAAATGAAGGCCTAAGAGCCAGAGAGCCCCTAATTTGCACACTCAAGAACACCATAAAAATGCTAAATTGGGAGCCATAATGTAAGCACAAAGGGCCTTGTGCAAACCTGGGCAGGTGCTATGCCTGCTACTTCAGTCTCTGTAAGTTCATATAAACTTTGCTCTGTTGATTTAGAGGTCCTTGTTTTCTTGGTGTCTACCATTCGTCCCCTCTGACTCTTACACTCTTTCTGCCTCCTCTTCTGGTGGGTTCCTTGATGTCTTAGGAGAAGGATTTGATGGAGACATCCCATTGATGGCTGAGAGTGTTCTCTCTATCTCTGCTTAATGCCTGGCTGCGGGTCTCTATATTTGTGCCCATTCTGCAGGAGGATTCTCCTCTGACGATGGTTGAACAAGACACTGATCTAGCAGAGTATTATTAAGGATCACTTTTTTCACTTTATTGTTTCCACTTTTTTAAAGACCAGAATATTTCTGCTCTAGATCCCTAGGTTATCTTGTCTCAGCAATTTGGGTTTCAACTTATGGAGTAGATGTCAGGTTAAGTCAGATATCAGTTTGTTATGCTCACAAGCTTTGTGCCACCATTGCTCTAGCTTATCTTGCAGGCAGGACACCATTGCAGCTAAGGTGTTTGTGTCTAGCTTGTTGTTTACATTTCTCTTTTGATAGCAAGCAGAATATTATTCTGTAATAAAGATGCTGGAACATGGAGATGAAAGAAACTGGTGCTCTATAAAGGTACCAGTTTGACTTCTCCATGTTCGATGAGTTATGTAGGTGTTATCTTTAGCAATGGAACCTTGATGTCAGTTTCTGAAGAGCAATTTGTTGTGGCAACAACCAGGGTTGTTTGGGAATTCCTATGGAGCCCTTTTACCAACAATTCAATTAGATATAACTCTATCTTGGTACTAGAAGCTTTATTTGGTGGCAGGAGATAGCCAGTTGGGTCTCTGTCTCCCCCATTGTTTGGTAATTTCATTTAGATCACCTTCAGAAATGTTTATGTTTTAAGAGCTTTCTACTGTATTAGGTTTCTATACTACCCATCAAATGCACCTTAATTTTAACTGTTTCTCCCCATATTCTCTTCCACTATCCCCTCTCCCCTTTCCTTCCTCACTTGACTCTCTCATTGCATACCCTCCCATCCATACATAAATGTACATTCTATTTCCCTTTCCCAGTGAGGTCTATCTGCTTCCTCTAGTATCTATCCTCTGCTGTTCTACAGACTGTAGCTTGGTTATCCTTGACTTAACAGCTGATATCCACATATCAATGAATACATACAATATTGTTTTTCTGGATCTGGGATACCTCGCTCTGGATGATTTTTTTCTAGTTCTATCCATTTGTTTGCAAATTTAGCGGTGTCTTTCTTTACTGGCTGAATAATAATCCAATAGGTAAATGTATCACATTTTCTTGATCCATTCTTCTGTTGAGGGCCATCTAGATTGTTTCCAGTTTCTAGCTGTTATGAATAGAGCAGCAATGAACATGGTTGAGCAAGTGTCTCCGAATTACATTTCCCATTTATGTTCCTACCTTCAAGTCCTCCCATATAACCTTCTTTTCTCTTTTTCAAATTCATGGCTTCTTTTTTCATTAATTATTATTATATACATATGTATGTATGTAATAATATATATGTAATAATATGTATCTATATTATCACATACAAAAATACAACCTGCTCAGTCTGGATGTCACTTGTATGTGGGTTTTCCTTTTTTCTCTTCACTTAATGATTTATTTTGTCCCAAAATACGTAGCAAGATAGTTTATAAAAGGACAAAGATACAAGTCAAAAGTTGTACCTTACTGATTAAAATATTGGCCTTAATACTTCAGTGCTTCATTGTGACAGTGTGTGTATGTGTTCTTTCTCCATTCATCTGTTGATTGACAGTTATGCTGGTTTCACAATTTGGCTGTTAGCAGTGCTGCAGTAAACATAGACGTGCAAGTGAGCTGAAGAATCAAAGCCACAGTATATCACACAACCAACCATTAACACATTGTAGGATCTGGGTAAGTTTTGTCTTTCTTTATGGCATGTGTGACATGAAAGCAGGGGGGATCTATTTGGAGAGCAGGAAGGGAAACAGCAAGGAAGTGGACAAAAGGGAGATGAAGAACGGATGGCAGTGGGGGAACAAATAAAGTAGCTGCGTGGTGGCCACATGCAGGTGTTGTTCCAGCAGCTTCGTGCCTGAGGTTTTACGGGGACAGCGTGAGACCTCTTCATGTCTAGAATACACTATCTTGCAGCAGCCATCCTGGGCCTCTCAGCCCCTGACCTCAAATGTTCCCTGGGGTGTAGAAGTTGTATTGTAGATGTCCTGACTGGGGCTGGAAACCTCACCATCATGTACTCTCAACATCTTAAACAGCTGTGGCTCACCTCGATATGCTCCGAAAAGAAGCTTCCTTGATGAGAGGTGAGAAGTATATCTGTGAGCTTCAGTATGAGTGTTATGCTGATGTGAACGTGGGGAGTCTCACAAGGTCCCAACCCTGGATGAAGAGCTGCAGGCTGTGGCTGAGGGGATACGTTTTCTCCAGGATGAGACCTCAGATGGGCTACCCAAACCTAGGCAGTCAGCTCTAAAAACATTCACACTTAATGGACTCAGCAGGATACTTGTTTATGCTTTGTTCTTACACTTTTTTTTTTATTGAATTCCATATATGAATACACTGTAGTTACAAATTTTCTACCCCTCTCTCTTCCTGCTCCAGCACTTCCTTTCCCTTGTCACGCCTGTTTGGATCCATGACTTGGACAGAGTGTATTAATGTATGAAAATTTTTAAAAAAATATGTTAAAATATAAGAGCAACATTTAACGATATATCATATGAAAATGCCCTAACAAGATGTACTACCTTGTAGGCTAACTAAAATTTTAATTATAAAATTATTTAAAACAAGGGGTTTGATGCACATGATGCCTTCTTAAATTCTATAGAATACATTTGGCAAAAGATCATTTGTAAAGTAATACGTGCCAAGCTATAGATGTGGGTTAGTGGGTAGAGTGCTGGCCAAACCTTCATGATCACCAGCTCTAAAAACACCAGACAGCTCTAAACACACCTGCAATCCAAGCATTAGGGAGATGGAAGCAGGAGCATCTTCAAGGTCATCCTTGGTTACATAATACATGTAAGGCCAGTCTGGGATACTTGGGGCCCTGACCTTTTAAAAAGAAAAAAAACTGACAGAGGGATCAACATGTCATATAAATATGTTTATGTGGATAAGAGCACTGGCTGCTCTTCCAGAGGACCCATGTTCAATACTCAGCACCCACATGGTGGCTCATAACTATCTATAACTCCAGTCCCGGGGGCTCTGACACCCTCTGCAGCCACCACATGAGCACAATGCAAAGGCATACATGGAGACAAAACACCCATGCACACAAAATTCTAAAAAGAAATTTCAAGTGATATATGTCATAATAACCCATAAAGCTTCATATACAAAAGCTGAACTTACAGACTTGGACTGTACAATGGCAGTGAGCAGATGCGTAAGCAGTTACATCCATTCTGGCCTTTTCCCAGGCTGATGATGAGCTTTTCCCAGCTCACAATGCTGGGGGGTGTCAGTGATCCTGAGCAACTGGTCAGCCACAGGGCCACAAGACTGAGCAACCAACATCTGCGTGTACTTAAGTATGACTTAGCTTGTGATATGTCCAACTCGCCGTGAGTCTGTTGCTAAGTAACCTCAAAAAGCATCTGTGTGCACACACATGCATCTTAAGGCATGTGCTTCGGACACGTGCTTTCTATGAATGCAGTGTGTGCATGTATGTGTAGGAGGCTATAACTTCAAAGGGTAAAATTTTGTTCTACCAAAATAAAAATAAACAAAATGAAACAGACCAAACATTGGCAGCACTTTTCACTGCATAGAAAGATCTTGGGTCATTCTTAGTGTCTTTATCTTTATATATTTTTCTCACTTCCTTATTTTTCCAGTGTGGCTATATTAACTTCTTGAGCATTAGAACATTTTTTTTATTGTGTGCATAAGAAAAAGAGGAAAGAGATAAACTATAAATGAAACCGAGCATACGAATGAGCCTCAGATCTGTTTGTGTATCCAGATCATTCTTCATTGACTAAGAGTATTCCCCATTTTATTGCAAATTCTTCACAGTGTCATTAGCAATGCCTACATAACAGCATACAAATGAATGACTCATAATTGATTTAATCCTCCGTTGTTACGTAATTAGAAAATAATTGAGTTATTTCCATTTTTCATACTATTATCAGAAATTGTGATGGGCGTTTTGTGCATAAATCTCAGCTACCTCTCTCAACGCTTTTATATCCTGTTCTAAGCACCTATTATTATTATCTAAAGACCTTGCTTGCCCTATTATTTCTCTGGACCACCCCACAAGTCTGAGCTAGGTATTATCAAAACCTTTTGTTTACCATTGCTCTCTCTCCCAATCCACTATGCTTTAATTCCTAGGCTGGAACCCTGTCTTCAGCCTCAGGAAGCAGCTATAAGGCCCAGTGCTTCAACTCAAACAGCACTGTCACCGCCCTGCACATTTCTCTTAAAACAGAGCCTCATAAAAACACTTCCAGCAGCTGCGCGCGTTCATCACCAGAGCAATAAATGATGCTGCTGCTGCGATTCATCAAATGTTCAGAGTAATCGTGTCATTGGGTGCTCCCAAGTTCCTACTGATGCCCCAGAAATAAATCCTCTCTCTCTCTCTCTCTCTCTCTCTCTCTCTCTCTCTCTCTCTCACACACACACACACACACACACACACTGGTTTCAAATCAATTGTACATGTGACTTTTTCAAGATCGACAATTCTTACACAACATCAAAGTAGTAAAAATGCCAGCACAGATGAAGGAGGGGTTCCTAACGTCCCGCCCTTAGCAAAGGAGCTTTGTAATTAAAGGCTGCCAGAATAGGGAAAGTCATTTTTCTTCATGGAGTGGCCCATTTTAGGAAACAGCCATACTCCAGTGGATAGTCCTACACCCCTGAACATGAAGACAACATGGATTGGACTCCATGGGCTATGAAAAGAGTACATGAAATTTGCAAGCGATGTAGGGGCAGGTGGAGTTAGATGTAGAATGGGGGATCAATATGGTCAAAATTCATTGTATACACTATGAAATTCTCAATGATTGTGGACAAGGATGAATAAAAACTTGATTTTTTTTAAATTATTTTATGTGTGTGGGTGTCTTGCTTGGGTGTATTTATGTGTACCACATTCATATAGTGCCTATAGAGGCCAGAAAAGGGTATTGGACCCATTGAAGCTTGAGTTACAGATGGTGTGAGCCACCATATTAATGCTGACAGTTGAACAACATGGGCTTTCTTTATCGAAATTTTTCTAGAAGACTGGAATTTGGTTACCAGTTCCCATACAGGGCAGTTCACAACTGCCTGTACATACAGCTCCAGAGGATCTGGTGCCCCCTTCTGGCCTCTGAGAGTACCTACAACCATTTGTACATACTTACATATATAGACTTACACAGAATTTAAGATTAGTAATGCAAGTCTTTTAAAAAGATCAGCAGTTCTCTATGTGTAGTATCTCACTTTTGTAATCATAATTCGGAAGATATGAAGGCACAAGAATTTAGAGTTCAAGACCATCTGGGGCTGTATAAAACTTTGTCTCAAACACAACACACACACACACCACACACACACACACGCGCGCTTAAACAAACAATTCTGATGTTCATGACTTTCAGTCTTCAACAAACACATTAAGCATCACACAGTGGCACAGTAAGAGACTCTAGCCATCCATACACTACTAACTAAGCCTTGGCAGTAGAATCCCAAGATTATTTTCTGTGAATGGGCTTACAGAGAAATTTCAGGGACAGTATACGTCAAGGCTTAAAAAAGGGGGGGGGGGATTTTATGCTATCATAAGACAGATCTGCACACAGTTTCAGTGGCATTATCTTAAATACATTTCTTAATCTTTGTGACCCTCTGGTCTCTTGATTGTAAGATAGTGTGTAAAAAATATCATAAGTCATTAGAAGGGATCTTTAGAATACCTGCTATGCACCTTGCAAGCAAGACAAACAGTGGGAACTTCCCACATAAGTCACCTTTCTATGTGTACTGTTAGACAGTTACCCCTCTCTTCAGAGCTTCCATTTTCCCATCTACAACATGAGGAATTTTTCACTATCAGTGTTTTTCAGTCCTAGCTTCAAACTAAAGGCACCAGGAACATTTAAAAATATCCAGATGTCCAGACGTACTGGTTTAATTGGTCTGAGTCTCTGCTCTTGGCATGAATGCCTTTTAAATTCTCTCTGAATTAAAGTCTTTCTAATACAAAGACTTCATTGCGAACCAATGCATCCAATGAGGAGCACCTTGCAAAGCAGTATCCTGGGCTCTTACTAAAAAGTAACTTAGGTGATTATTGAAACTACCTGTTTTCCCACAGAAGTATCCTGAGATGGTATTTGAAAGGGAACAATTAACCCTTCATCAGAAAATTGGGAGAATGTTCAACTCAATTGTAACAAAAACAGTTTTAAGGGAAAATTCACTAAAATTAATTTTTAACTCTGACATTGTTCAGCAAGGCTTGTGCCACCTCTGCCATGCATTCGTGGGACTCTTATCCTCAAGTTAAAAAAAATATCTAGGGGGAAAAATATCAATTTTATTTTGTGAAAATACTTGATGGAGTTAATGAGTGTGTGTTTTTAATAGTTCCCTTGGGAAATGCTATACAGTAAATATAATTGAAAGCAGGAGATGGAGCTGATTATTCATCAAGCATAGATTTTAAGAATCCAATTATGAAAAGAATGATGCAATGTGGAACACGGAATGACTGCTAACAAAGCAGTACATTTGCTGAAGTGTTTTAGAGAGCTCTCGAGTCTGCAAGATTGATAAAAATTACCACACTGATATCTTGCTCAGCCTTTGTTATTTGCTATGTCTGATCCTTATAAAAAAGAATAGAATACATCCTCATTTCAAAATTCTTATAGAGAGAAAAATAGCACATATTCTCTAAAAAGCTTAGGCTTTAAAATACTGAAGAGCAGGGGTAGGCAGAATAGACCCATAGTCCCAGATACTTGAGGGACTGAAACAGAAAAATTGCAAATTAAAGGTATTCCTGAGTGAGTTCAAGGCAAGCCTTGGCAGCTTAATAACACCATCTCTCAAAATTAAAAACAGTAAAAAGAAAGCTGGAGCTGGTGATGCATGACAAAGGGATTGTCTAGCATGTGAGCCCTTAGGTTCAGCCCCAACCAACCTTTGCAAAAAAATATGATGATAGATAGATAGACAGACAGACAGACAGACAGACAGATAAGATAGATAGATAGATAGATAGATAGATAGATAGATAGATAGATAGATAGATAGATAGATAGATAGATAAGATAGATAGATAGATAGATAGATAGATAGATAGATAGATAGATAGATAGATAGATAGATAGATAGATAGATAGATAGATAGATAGATATTAGCGTTTAGCTTTTCAGGACACTGAACATCAGGCATCAGGAAAGACTAAGATCCATTAGTCTTGAAAGATTTCCTAACCTGGTAGGTCAAGGTAGCTGGTTTACAGGTCAGGGAACTGAAAGGAAGTTTACAGAGCACTCTTTTGAAAATCCAACAAAGTGCTATGCAGGACATGGGCTTGAGAAACACCCAAGGTCAAACAATGCTTCTATGAGCCAGCCTTCTCAGCTATCATTTAAAGTACACAGCCATGGCACAGTAGTGGGATGCGATTACCCTAACAGTATTCTTGACTCACATAACCAATCTTAAAATCATGACCCAAGAAACAAAACTATTTCCAAAATCAACTGCTTTCCAGAATATTTCAAAAACCTGTGTGGGACCACGAAAGTAGTCTGGAGACAAAAATGACTGCCATCCTATCAAACAAGTCAGCCATGCGAAAACAAAAGAGAACACAGCCCACGAAGAGGGGCAACCCAATCAATAAAAGCAGCCTGACTCATAATGCACACATAGTTTTAAAATTAGAAGACAAAAACCACTATTACTATGTTTCAAGTCTGGCCTAGTGGCATAGTCATGTAAACTCAGTTATTTGGGAGACTCAGGCAGGAGGATTACAAACTGAAGGCCCCGGCTACGGAGTGAGTAAAAAACCAGCCTGAACAACTTAGTAAGACCCTGAGTTAAAATAAAAATTTTAAAGGGGGCTAGAACCATAGCTCTACTTAACATGTGCAAGATCATGGGTTCAATCTCCGGCACCTCGGGGGAGGGGAAAAAACACACGACCATATTTCACATGTTGAGAGAGTCAGGTAGAAACAAAGACAATACTTTAAAAGATCTAAAACTAAACCAATAAGATCTGAAATTAAGTGCACACAGGACAGGAGTCACCAAAAATAAAAAAGCCCAGAGTTTTAAAATGGAAAAGAGTGTCTGAACTGTAAATCAACCTCAGGCAGCCTAACACTTCAAACTGAAGGGCCCAAAGGATAGAAGGTTGGTAGAAACATCTTCAGAGAAAATAATGGTCCAGATGTTTCAAAATCTGAAAAAAACTATAGGCTCAGATCCAACAAGTTCAACAAACTAAGTTTGAAAACAAGGAAGGGAGGAAGAAAATAGGAAGAAAGGGAGGGACAGGGGAAAAGGAGAAAAGCAAGGAAAGGTGGGAGGAAGGGAGGAAATAGGATACAACAAAAAATAAAATTTGTCAAAACCTTGATAAAGAACATCTTAATTAAAATAGATAAATAAACAATTAGATCGGAGAGATGGTTCAGTGGTGAGGACACTGGCTGCCAAGACTAATTGCCAAGTTCAGTCAATCCCCAGGAACCACATGGTAGATGAACTGACTCTCACTTGGTATCCTCTGACCTCCACATGTGCACACAGACAAATAAATGACTAAATGAATAAACAAATAAAGAGCTAGAGCAAAACAGCTTGTAAAATAAAGGAGAATAAAAAGAAGGGTGACAGACCTCCCTTCAGGCAGAAACAATGCAGGCCAAAAATACCATGACCAACAAACATCTTTAAAGTGATAAAAAAAAAAAAAAAAAAAGAGAGCTAAGACATCTACAACCAAAAAAAGAAAAAGAAAAAATATTTTAAAACAGTAGTCATTTTAATTAAAGCAAAATAAAGATAATTTCAATATAAACAATTTGAAAAAATATTTTCAGCAGAGCTGCACTTCAAAAGACATTGAAAGGTAGGAGCTGGAGAGATGGCTCAGTGGTTAGGAGTGCTTGCTCTCACAGTGGACCCACAGTCTAACCCCAGCATCCACACAGTGGCTCACAACCGCCTGCGACTCCAGTTCCAGAGACTCCAGTGCCTACTTCTGACCTCCAGAGACACCAGGAACACACACATGCAAAATACCCATATACACAAAATAAAAATAAATATCAAAAAAGAAAAAAAAAAACAAACCTCCAAGCAGGAAACTAATACCAGATAGAAAGACAGATCTATCCAAGGACTGATGAGCTCTAGAAGTAAATATAAGATGCTCCTCCCTATTGTTTTTCAGTTTAAGGAGTTGATCCAAGGCCTTGCATGTGTTCAGCAAGCTTGCCGCTCACAAGATCCATCCATTAGTCCAGATTTTCTCTTATGTTGTTGGCACAATTCAGTGCACATGCATGCATCGGTGTTGCCATGCATTCACCTATGTGATGTCACGTGAAGGCTGGAAACCAACCTCAGCTGTGCTCCTTGGGTGCTTGTTTTCAGAAAGAGTGTCTCCCATTGGGCTGGACCTCATCCAATAAGCTAAACTTGTTAAAGAGTTAGAGAGTCATAGCTCTGTCTTCTTAGGGCTCCCTGGAGATTACTATGGCAGGCCACAAGGTCTCACTTCTTGGAGTTAGTTGTTGTTGTTGTTGCTTTGGAGTTTTCTTGTTGTTTTTAAATTTTTTTATTCAATATATTTTGATTCTACTTTTTTTCCTCCCTCCAACTCCTCCCAGATTCTTCCTGCCTCCAACTTCATGTTCGTTCTCTCCCTTGCTCTCTTTCTTCCTCTCTCTCCCAACATAAAAGAAAACAAGAAAAACAATTTCAAAAATCAAAGTAGACTGGCAGAGAAACACTTAAAGAAATGCTTAACATCATTAGCCATCAGGGAAATGCAAACCAAAACGAGCCTGAGATTTCACTTTACACCCATTAGAATGGCCAAGATGAAAAACTCAAGATGACAACACATGCTGGAGAGGTTGTGGAGAAAAGGGAACCCTCCTGCACTGCTGGTGGGAATGTAAACTTGTACAACCACTCTGGAAATCAATCTGGCGCTTTCTCAGACAACTAGGAATAGCGCTTTCTCAAGATCCAGCCATATCATTCCTAGGCATATATCCAAAAGAGGCTCAAGTACACAATAAGGACATTTGCTCAACCATGTTTGTAGCAGCTTTATTTGTAATAGCCAGAAGCTGGAAACAGCCCAGATGCCCCTTAACTGAAGAATGGATGCAGAAATTGCGGTACATCTACACAATGGAATATTACTCAGCAATGAAAAATAAGGAAATCATGAAATTTGCAGGTAAATGGTGGGACCTGGAAAGAATCATCCTGAGTGAGCTGTCCCAGAAGCAGAAAGATACACACGGTATATACTCACTCATATAGACATGTAATATAGGATAAACCTACTAAAATCTGGTACTTCTAAAGAAGCTAATCAAGAGAGAGGACCCTGACTAAAATGTTCAATCCCCATCCTGAAAGGCAGAGAGGAAGGACATCAGAAGAAGAAGAAAACAGGAAACAAGCTACAAACCTGCCACGGAGGGCCTCTGAAAGGCTCTGCCCTGCAGACTATCAAAGCAGACGCTGAGACTTATGGCCAACTGTTGGGCAGTGTGCATGGAATTTTATGTAAGAAGTGAGAAATAGTAAGATCTGGAGAGGAGAGAAACCCCACAAGGAGAGCAACAGAACCAGAAATTTGAACACAGGAGTCTTCCCAGAGACTCATACTCCAACCAAGTACCATGCATAGAGATAACCTAGAACCCCTGCACAGATGTAGTCCATGGCAGCTTAGTGTCCAAGTGGGTTACATAGTAATGGGAAGAGGGACTGCCTCTGACATGAACTGATTGGCCTGCTCTTTGATCACCTCCCCATGAGGGGGGAGCAGCCTTACCAGGCCACAGAAGATGACAATGCAGCCACTCCTGATGAGGTCTGATAGACTAAGATCAGAAGGAAGCAGAGGAGGACCTCCACTATCAGTGGACTTGGGGAGGGACATGCGTGAAGAAGGGAGTGGGAGGGTGGGATTGGGAGGGGAGGAGGGAGGGCCTTATGGGGGGATACAAAGTGAATAAAGTGTAATTAATAAAAATAAAGTGTTAAAAAATCAAAGTAGACAAACCAAAATATAGAAAGAAAATCAATAAGAATTTTTTTAATGCCAAAACAAAAATTACACACACAAAACACAAAATGGAGTCCTTTTTGTGTTGTCAAACTACTCCCGAACATGGGGTCTGCTCCAAACATACAAATATCCAGTGACACTAAACTAAAGAAACGGATTTTCCATTTCCTAGCAGGTGTCAATTGTGACTAGCTTCTTGGTTAGGAGTGGGACTTTGGAACAGTATTTTCCAAACACAGCATGACTGATACACATACAAACTCACAAAGACTATGGAGTATAAACAAGACCTGAAGAGGTTCATTCTCTGCTTCTATCATGAGCTTCTGTCCTAGGAGATCTAATAAGAGCAGTCATAGAGAATACCTACTTAAATAAATTCCCACTACTGACTATCGCCAGCATTATACTGAAGCAAAGCATCTACCAGAAGGCATTACTACAAATAGAGAAACCATTGGGTGGATGTGTCAGGAATAATCAAGATTACAAAACACACAGTGTAACTCTGATTATTATCACTCAGTTAAACAATTCATATGTCTAGAATGAATCCATTTCATCTTTTAAGTTGATGACCCCAAATACCTAGAAAATCAGGATTCCCCTTTTTTTCTTTGCTTTCCCAGGTCACATATGGACCTTTTAATACCAAGCTAAGTGACAACGTTACATTCCCATCCATTTACCAGATGTCTCCTAAATACAGAGGTCTAGCCTATGGGGTGATCTCTTTATTGTTATATTTTGGCTGGAATTGGGTGGGGCTTTTTGTGGTTGATGATCTGAAAGGAAAAGAGTTCCTTGCTCACCTGAAAGCAGAGATGGCATCAGAAGATATCTGCGTGGCTTTAACACAAAGATTCCCAGCTTTATTGGAAGACAGATTTAAAATATATTGCTGGTTTGGTGGACTTGACCCAACACAAAGTAAATGTACAATTATTCTATGGTGATATAGAGGACTTGCTGATATTCTGCACTGATAATAATATCTTTTTAGCCAGAGTGAAGGTGTGGATCGTGGCAAAGCAACACCTCATTTATTTAGAGTCTGCAGCACTTCCACATACTTTGATAAACTATTTCTGTTGTTGTTGAGGTCCAGCTTTAGACCATGGTGGTCAGATAGGATACAAGGGATTATTCCAATCTTCTTGTACCTGCTGAGGCTTGCCTGTAACTAACTATATATTCTATTTTGGAGAAGGATCCATGAGGTACTGAAAAGAAGATATACTCTTCTGAATTTGGGTGAAAAGTTCTGTAGACATCTATTAGGTCCATTTGATTTAGGACCGCTGTAAGTGCCCTTATTTCCCTGTTTAGCTTCTGTCTGGATGATCTATCCCTTGGTGAGAGTGAAGTCTCCCACTATTAAGATGTCGGGATCGATGTGTGATATCAGGTTTAATGAAGTTTCATTTATGAATGTAGGCGCTCTTGTATTTGGAGCATAGATGTTAAAAATTGTGATGTCCTCCTGGTTTTCGTTTAATGAGAATGAAGTGCCCCTCCTCATCTTTTTTGATTAATTTTGGTTGAAAGTTTATTTTATTAGATATTAGGATAGCTACAACATGTTTTCTGAGTCCATTTGCTTGAAAAACATTTTTCCAGCCCTTTACTCTGAGGTAGTGTTTATCTTTGTTGCAGAGGTGTGTTTATTGGATGCAGCAGAATGTTGGATCCTGTTTCCGCAACCATTCTGTTAATCTGTGTCTTTTTATTGTAGAGTTGAGTCCATTGATGTTGGTAAATAATAGTGACCAATGAACATTAGTTTCTTTTATCGTGGAGTTGATGGTCTTACTGTCATTTATTGCATGTTTACTTTTAATTTTTTTGGGAAATTATCTGTATCCTATGTTTTCTTGGGTGTAGTTGTTTTTGTTGGATTAGAGTTTTCCTTCTAGTATCTTCTGTAGGCTGGTTTGCTGTGTAGATATTGCTTAAATTTAGTTTTGTCAAGGCATGCACTTCTTTATTGGCAAAATTCAGTGGTTAAGATATCCTGCAACTCCTGCAGAAGGCTCAAGTTTGGTTCCCAGCACCCGTATTGGGAAACTCACACCTGTAACTCCAGCATCTGATGCCCTCTTCTGGCCTTCAAGGGCACCCACACTCATGTGCTATACGCCCAGAGATAAATAAAAGGGAATCTGTTTTAAGTTACACATAGTTTGTTTTTAACAAAACAAAGAGTTTGAAGCTTAAAATATATGCATAAGTAAATTATAATATTATAATTATATTATTAAAATTATAATATTAACTTGGCATGAATGTAATATGGAGCTTATATCATTCATCAATATAGCACTGTAGTCTTCTTGTAAGAAGACTGATTATGAAAAAGTATATGCATACTGCATATCCTAATGCCAACTATTAAAGTAATTAAATACAGAGTTATAGTTAACCATCCAATAAGGAAAATACAATTGAATCATAAAACATACTAAGTTATTCAAAATAAAAAGGTAGAAACATTAAACAGCTTTAGATACATTAGCCAAAGGAAATGAATAGGCAGGACAGATTGAGAACAAGTAATACAATTAAAAACTCAAATCTAATTGTACCAATAGTAACAGTAAACATTAAATGGGAAAAAGACCGCCAACTAATAGGTAGAAATATTTAAAACATATTTTCAAATAATAACCCACAAGAGCAATGGCTAAACAAGTGGCTAAACAAGCTTGTTACTCTTCCAGAGAACCTGAGTTCAGTTCCCAGCACCCATGTGGGGCTCCCAACTACATGTGACCCTTCCGGCCTCTGCAAGCATCCATACATGCATCCGCATACCTTCACAGAGACACATGTGCATATACATACACACAAGCAAAACATTTTAAAAGGTGAGATTAACTGCATTCTCCATAAAAGACATGACTCAGTACTTTTTAAAAACGAAGTCATCTGACGTATGTTCACTAGCCACAGGGAATTTAAATTATGAATCAATAAAGGAAACATATCTAAGGAGACATCTGAAAACACCCAAATGTTTAGACTTCAAACTAGCCTGAAGGTCAAACTAAAAATTAAAAAGAAAGCTGTGATTTATTTTTAATCATAAATTTTCTTTATTCTTAAGAGTTTCATACATGTATCCAATGAAATGGGATTACATTCACTTTCCATTTCCCCCAACTCGGGGCTGGAGAGATGGCTCAGTGGTTATGAGTACTGTCTGCTCTTCCTAAAGACTCGGGTTCAATTGCCAGCACTCACATGTCAACTCACAACTGTCTGTAACCCCAATTCCACTTCCCCCGAATCCCACCATATGCTCCTTAGCAAGAACCCCTATCAAACTCATTTCCTCTTTTTTTGTTTAACCTACTAAGACCAATTAGTGGCACCCATAAGAGCACAGGTGAGAAGCCACCTATTGGAGAACAGAAAAACCCACCACTGGGAACACCCTCAAAAAGGAGTCACTCTCTCCCCAGAAAACTATCAGTTGCCAGGAACTCCTCAGTAAGGAGTGGGACATGGAGGTACCTGCCTCATGTAAGCCAGACTTTTGGTTGGCTTGATCTTGTGCAGCTCTTGAGCAGGCAACCACCGCTGCTACGAGTCCATTAGCATGATAGCCATGTTGTGTCCAGAAGCCAGTGCTTCTCAGCATCCCTCCCATTCTCCAGCGCTTACATTTTCTCTGTCTCCTCTTCTGTGATGTTATGGGAACCAGTCTGAATTAATAAAGAAAAGAAAATAAATATATGTGGAAATTTGTGGTTTGCCACTAAAGCAACAAACAGGGGGACGCATGGCCTTCCTGATTGTATTAGAAAGAATGAAGGTTTCCAACCAACATCCCTAGGAAAAACAGAAAAGAAGAGAAGTTAAATCAAAGTAAAAACAAGAAACTAAATGTGTTATTCCATTTTATCATAGCTGCATCAAAACAGTTGCTATAAACTGCAAGCACCACCCCCTGTCACTTCTTTCCCTAGCTAGGAAAAGACTAAAGTTTCCTTCAGCTCTCAAAACAGTGCCACCTGCTGGGAAGTAAGCCTTGAATAAATGAATCATTTGGGAAAAGAGGTGGTATTTTATATGCAAACCACAATAATAAAGATCAGAGCAGAAATCAATGAAATGGAGATCAATAAAACCAAAAGCTGCTTCTTTGGAAAAAAAAAAAAAACTCAATCATATCGATAAGCCTCTATTTAGATGTACAAGGAAAAGCACAACAGAAGACATAAATTACTAAAATTATGAATAAGAACAAGAATATCGATACAGAGAGTAAAAGAATAATAAAGAAATATTATGAACACTGTATTGAACTTCATGTCAATAAGTCCAACAACTCAAATAAAAATAAATACACAATTACAAAAATTGATTTCCATACAAGCAAACAATTGGAGTTGAAGTTCTAAATAAATAGTGTCTACAACAGCATCAAAAAACATAAAATGTAGGAATAAATCTGACAGATGATGTAGAGTAAGACTTCTCAGACATGTACAAGACATAGCTGAGAGAAATTAAACAAGATCTAAACAGATGGATAGAAAAAGTCTTGTTCATGGATTGAAGTGAGTTAAAATGTCAATTCTCCCTCAGCTGGCCTATAGATCCAACAGAAGCCCAATCAGAATCACAGGAGTCATACACACAGAAACTGAAAGGCTGGTGCTAAATCCAGAGTGAAATGCAAAGATTTACACAGCTTCCAATGGAGCTTCAGCGAGCAACTTCCCAAGAGAAGGGGAGTTGGAGAGCTACTTCTGCCTTTAGACTTCTTGGTAAGAATCTTTTATGTTGCACTTGGCTTCAAACTATGTATGAGTACTTTTTTTTCCCAAAACTAATTTTAAAATAAAATCAGGAGCTAGGGAGATAACTCAGTTTGTAGGTTCTTGCTTCATAAGCATGAGGACCTGAGTTCAGTCCCCAAAACTCGTGTTAGAAGCTGAGGGTGGTGGTGCACACTTGTAATCCCAGTGTTGATGAAGTTGCCAATAGGTAGATCCCTGTGCTAACTGTCAAGCCAGCGGAGCCAAACAGATGAGTTCAACCTAATGAGACCCTACATCAAAAATCAAGGCTGGCAATATCTGAGGCAGGACAGCAAAGGTTGACCCTCTGGCCTCCCACTCCCACCCACACACTCAAATGTACTTGCACCTATGTGTGTGCACCCAAACGAAATAAAACAGTAAAACGTAACAAAAATGTCCTCTCGATAAAGAGAGTAAGTTTTTCTGAATCTCAGTTTGCTCATCTACATATTGGCAATAGCAACATTTGCATTCAATATGTTTCCTGTTGGATGGTAATTCATTCACACACCAAGCAAAGACTTAAGCTCATACCTCATACTGCAAAGTTGGTTAAAAGCCATGGTTGGGGAGTTTATAGATGCTAGGAAGGAACCTGTTATTGTCCTTTTGTGAAAGGACATGTCAAGCTGTTTCCAAATATTTAGGTTCATACTCAGAGACTGGTCAGAGAAGCTTCTTTTTACAATGAGCAGCAGTTAATATAAAGACCCATAATTGATAAAGTGCTGAAAATAAATGAATAAGAAGTACCAGCCCCAAGCTGAATATGACCTGTACCATCCCGGCTTAGTTAAGGGTTCATTCCTACTGCTGTGATAATAAGACACCGTGACCACATAAGCAACTTCTAGAGGAAAGTATTTATTTGGCTTATACTTCCAAATCCCTGACATTAAAGAAAGTCTGGATGAAACTCAAGGCAGAAACCTAGATGTAAGAACTGATACAGAGGTCATGGAGGATTGCTGATTGCCGGCTTGCTTCCAAAAGCTTGCTCTGTTTGCTTTCCTATACAGCCTAGGACCACCTGACCAAGGATGCCACCCATAGCAGGGTTGGCCTCTTACATTAGTCACTAAGAAATTACATCGCAGGCCTCCCCACAGGCCTCTCTGGTGGGGACACTTTCTTAATATTCTTTCTTCCCAAGTGGCCCCAGTTTGTGTCAGGGTGACATAAACCTACCCAGTATACCCCCCCAACCTCAGAGCTCAGGAATAGTGGGCAGAACAAATGTTAAGACCTGGAAGATTGGAGAGGAGTGCTGTGAAACAGTCTTCTGGAAATAGTATGATTGTCACACTCACGAACTCTCAACAGTGGTGGTTTCCCATATAAGATCTGTGCAAGATCAAGCCAAACAATGTTCCACCACTGATGAGAAAGGGAACACATGAGCACCCACCCCTATCTGAGCAGATGCTGTTAGCTAATGACTGTTGAGGAAGGGAGCCAGGTTTTTCAGTGGTGTAGCTACTGGTAAGTTGCCCATGGCACACTGAACACCCTCACACACGTGGACATGCAAGCAGCCCTCATTAAACTCCATGAGTCACAAAAATTAAAAAGGCATGAAAGTAGGAGGAGGGTGCATTGGCCAGAAGGGCTCCATGGTGAGTGGAAAGGGCATGAGAGAGGACTGGGGCAAATGTGGTCTAAAGACGTTATATATCTGTATGAAATTTTCAAGAATAAATTTTAAAATATTTTTAAGAAATCTGTAGATCACCTGCTCTGTACTAGCACTTTGCTAAGGGACAATCACCCTTGATGAGGCAGAAGAAGACATGATTTCTGTGTCCTGCTGCCAAGATTGCAAGGAGGAGAGAACATAATGAAACATTAGTTAGATTTCCCATCATCAAGAAAAAAAAACTGATGAGTATGTGGAGCAAAGTGCAGCTACTATATAAATCAGTAAAGAGGTTCCTCAACATCACAGAACAGACCTACCCTGCAATGCATCTGTGTCACTCATTAGTATTCATCTGATGGGTGTTCAGTCAGTGCACCACAGAGATATTTTCACACTCATGTTTGTTGTGGCACTCTTCCCCACAGTCACACTATGCGATCAGGCTAGGTGCCCTTCCTAGCCTGATGGATGGATGAAGGAAGTGTGGCATATAAGCACAATGGAGTCTTATTCAATCATAAAGAGGAATGAAGCATACCACTTGCAGGAAAATAGATGGAGTGGAGCTTGAGATCATTGTGTTGAAACTAGCCTTTCCCACAAAGGCAAGTATCCCATATTTTTTCCAAACTTGTGGATTCTAGGAAGGGGTGGGGATCATGAAGCCAAAGCGAAGAAGGAAAGGGAAAAATAAGAAAGCGTAACAGAGTAGTTGGGTGTGATGAATGCACATTACATAGATTTCTGGAAATGTCACAATGGAAACACTTGCTTTATACAATTAATATAGACTAATAATAAATGAAGAGAAGTTCAGAAAGATGCCCCGGTGGGTAAAATGCTTTACACCAACTGTGATGACCTGAGTTTGATCCCCAGGTGGAAGGAGAGAACCAATTGCCACGAGTTGTCCTCTGACTTCCACATACATGCTGTGACAGAGGCACACAGCACACACAAACTGCACGCATACATGTACAAAGTAAATAAAAGGTAGTAAATTAATAAGTAAAAGTGCAGACACATCCTGGCATTCTCTGTGTTTGAAACTGCTTATGGGCGCCTTTAAAATCATAATGTGGTTCTAATACCTGGCATGCAGTGCTGCTCCTATCAACCTTTCCTAAAGGAGTCAGCTGAATGTGCGCAAAATGCATGTGCTAAGCCACTTGTACAGCAAAGCACAAGGCAGCTAAAGCCGACACCCTTCAGGGAGTGTTGAATTGCTTGTGACAGATCTGTTCAAAGGGATGTTGTGCAGTCATTAAAATATTTTGTAATAAAAATCAATGCTTTTAAACTATCTTTTAATGCTTTTACACACAGGAAGGAAGGCCTACATATAGAATTGAGCAAAGCAAAAAGTGTTTCAGGTTTAACTTGGTCTCCATTATAGAAAATAAAAAATCATTAATAATACCACTATTAATAACAATAATGTAAGGAAATGGGCCAAAGACTTTATAAGTGGCTGCTTCTGGGTGAAGGAATTAAGAATGATTTTTGCTCCTGCTTCCTCATTGCTGTACTTTCATATCTTTAGAAACTCATCATATATCACTTTTATAGCCAGGAAAAAAAAGTGAGCATAAAATTATGTGTGGGAGAAAAGACTAGGACAAAATACAGGAAAATATTAGCTGTGGTTATGCTACTGCTGAGATGCTTGGAGGAGGCAGTTCTTTCCTTCAGAATTTTATGTGTGGTAGTTTCTCACTCCTGTAGTGGCAGAATATATAAAATTAAAAATTAGTAATTCCAGCATTATTTATAAGGCTGAAAAGCTAAAAACAACATAAATACTCGGTGAAGACTGTTGAGTGAGTCAGAGTGTAACTGCAGAAAGGGACATTGTTCAGCCATTGCAAACAATGTCTGTGACGGGCCTTAGTGGTGGAGAAGAGTGGTTATGGTATACAGTTAAGCCAGAACTTCGCAGTAAGAATGTTTCCCAGAGTTTGACATTTAGAAGAAAATATGCATAAGTATTACTGAGTTGTTATCTGTAGTTTATAATTTTCGTCATTGTTTACAATTTATTCACTTTGTGCCCCAGTTGTAGCCTCCTCCCTCATCTCCTCCCAGTCCCACCCTCTCTCCCTCTTCCTCCCCTATCCCTCTTCCCTAGTCCACTGATAGGGGAAGTCCTCCTCCCCTGCTGTCTGACCCTAGCCTATCAGGTCCCATCAGGACTGCCTGGATCCTCTTCCTCTGGGGGCTGGCTAGGTTGCCCCACAAGGAGAAGTGATCAAGGAGCAGGCATTTTTCATTTCCGTTGCTGTGCCTCTCTCTTACCATCTGATATAGAATGAACACACGTAGTTTGGCTTATTTGCGATGTCGTGTGTGCACGCGTGCACAGGTGTGCGTGCAGAGGCACTGTGTTAGCGGGTATGTGTGTGAATGTGCGCATGCGCTGCAGGAACCCGAGAGCCTCAGCTGTCATTCCTTAGGCGCAGCTCATCTTAAGTTCTGTTTTTGAGATAATTGTCTCTCAGGAGCCTGGAACGCACCAATTAAGCTAGGATGGCTGACCAGCAAGACTCAGAGTTTTTCTTCTCTTTGCTTTCTGGTGCTATGATTATAATATAAGCCATCACAACTGGCTCTGTGTGCGTGTGTGCGTGTTCTGGAGATCAAACTCAGGTCCAGTTGAGCTATCTTCCTCCCCAGCTTTGTATTTTAACATTGTATTTTGTGGGGTTTTTTGCTGTGTTTTTTTTTTTTACTTTATTACAATTTAATCACTTTGTATCCCAGCTGCAGCCCTCCCAATCCCACCCTATCTCCCTCTTCTTCTCCTATGCCCCTCCCCCAGTCTACTGATGGAGAGGTCCTCCTCCCCTTCCATCTGACCCTAGCCTATCAGGTCTCAACTGGACTGGCTGCGCTGTCTTCCTCTGTGGCCGGGTAAGGCTGCCCGCCCCCTCAGGGGGAGGTGATCAAAGAGCCAGCCATATCTTAACATTTTTAAAGTAGAAAAGTAAAGGTAAGAGTCAGTCGGGGGTTTCTTACCATGTTATTTAGCCTTGCAAAACTATGACCAAAATGTACAAGAGAATCATTCAAAAGAAGAGCTTGTTGGCTTTGGGCACACAGTTCCAGGGGTTCTAGGTCCAGTTCTATAGATACACTGATTCTTGGCCCATGGTAGGACCATGAGGTTGGCAGACAACAGATAAATAGGAAAATACCCACAAGGACCTTCCTTTTGTAACGTATCCTAAGAAAGAAAGATCTGAGTCATGTCCTTATCTTTATGCTTAGAGATGTGGGCCATCTCACCTAACAGTATGAGTTCCCTTTCTGGACACCAATAAGAAGACAGGAGAACAGTTCAGAGCACATTCTTATATTTCATAGAATCCAAGCTCAGTTGCCAGCACCCACATCACGAAGCTCACAGCCACCAGTTTCAGAGGCTCTGATGCCCTTTTCTGACCTCTTTAGAAACACACACACAACTAAGAACATTTTTGGTTGGTTGGTTGTTTTGTTTTTTTTTTTTTTGGGGGGGGGTGTTTTTTGAGATAGGATTTCTTTGTGTAGCTTTGGCTGTCCTGGACTCACTTTGTAGACTAAGCTGGACTTGAACTCAAAAAGATTCACTTGCTTCTGCCTTCCAGTGCTGGGATTACAGGTATGAGCTACTGTACCCAGCTGCAATTAAGAACATTTTTAAGGGAAAGACATACTTGGTAAAATTGTACATATGTACTAAAGAGGTAAATAATAACAATAATAGTAATAATTAATGTGACAGACACAGCTGATTTCCAAAGTCTCTCCTCTACTTTTGTATTTCTTAGAAATAATGTATACAGTTCTTCCTCACCTCTACTTTCCTTCTAGCCAGGATGGTGATTTACATCCAGGTAATGGAGCAGAAATAGATTGCTGAATGCCTTTCTAAAGCCAAACCCTTAAGAAGTGATAAGGGTCTCCTCCTCCCTGCTAGCTTGCCCTACCCATATCTAGATAAATCTGATAAGTAGACAATAAATGATGAAAAAAATCTGCAAGGTAGAAGACCTTCATTACTGGAGATCTGCTGTGTCGCTTGAATAATCCAGAACTGTTACCTACAAGAAGCAGACTTACAACAGTCAAAAAGCAAGGTCAGTACATTTAGGGACTGACTACTTGGGAACTTCCCTGGAACTATGGGCTAGGTCTTTGTTCCCATGTTGGCAGGTGTTGGGGCCTACGTACTGGGTCTTAAGGTCAGAACAGTGCTTCTAACATGGTGTCAATTGTGCTAAGTCTGGAGCCTATTAAATGGGCTAAAATAAAGGCATGAAACAATAAAACTATATATGATGCAAGTGATATTAGCTACAAAGAATAATTCTAAAACTACACACCAACCCCAACTCATAGAAATTCCAGTGTTCAGGTTGGAAGTCCAAAGTAGGTATGCATTAAATATTCGTCAAATGGTAAAAAGCTATAATTCTAGGGATGTCAAACAAGTATAAGACACAAGGACACTTATTCATTAGCCTCCCAGAAAAGGCTGAACACACTGAGAGATGATTCTGAGACTCTGATTTTGCTCACCATGCTGAATAAAAGAAAAGTCTCCAAAAGATGTCTTAGATGCCCACAGCAGTCCTGAGGCCAGGAGATTTATTTCAGGGAAAAAATGGTTAGGACATGCTTGCTTCATTGGGTGCCCATCCATGTGGAAGACAGACCAACGAAAAATGGGCTTCTCTACCTCCGCAGAGAAGCCTGGAGGGCTGTGGTGCCGTACTCTTCCAGTCAACATCCACAGCTTTTAAACAGTTGGCTTAACAACTGCCTTTAATTTCACTGAACATAAGTTATTGATCCTGATCTCTGTTGCCTGGAAGCCCAATCCTGATTGTTAATTGAGCTATTGATTTCTGGCTCACATTAACTGTTCCCAAAGGGGTGAATCCTAGGTAAAGTGGGCAGGTGTGCTGCAGGCAGCGGAGGAGGGGAGGGCTCTGCAGGAAAGTGATTTTAATTAGTAATAATAGCTTCATACTTAGCTGACTGGTTTGTAATACACTCAGTGACATGCCTATACATCAGGAAGCAAACCAGCAGTCGTTCCTTCTATAAGAAAATTAAATTGGGTCAATTATCTAACTGTTGGGTGATTTCAGATAGTTACTTAACTCAAAATGAACTTCTTGCTACATGCATCAAATCCATAGCTCACCCCCACAAAGGAGGCTCCAGCTCACAAGTGAAAATGAGTCTGTCTGGCCCCTCCCCTCTCCTTCCGATATAACATTTAAGGCTTAAGTTTTTCCAACAAACAAATAAAATGACTATTTCCAGAGGAATGGTTGCATAAAAGGATTTGCATCTCTGCTGTAGAATAATGATTATGTAGTCACTGCTGACACCAATTATTGTGGCAGAGAAGATTCCCTGGTAGATGCACTGTAAACTAAAAAAAAAGCAAAGTTACATTCCAGGGAGGTATACATAATAGGAGCACAATTTTATAAAACAAGCAATTATCAACAGCCCTACATCATCACATAGGCCAATAGAAAAATGTGTTAACATCATCTAACATTGCAGTGGGGGGGGAGAACAATTCTCTTTTAAGATATAGTCCATTGTACATGACATATTCATTCATCACATACTTGTCATAAATATTAACTCATCATTAACCCAATTCCCAACCAATAATTCGATGTAGGTACTGTGATGGTTTGAATGACAATATCCCTTATAGGTTCATATGTTTGAATACTTGGTCCCCAGTTAGTAGAACTGTTTGGGAAGGATTAGGTTTGTCTTGTTGGAAGACATGTGTCACTGGAGGTAGGCTTTGAGGTTTCAAAAGCGTCACCAAGTGTTCTCTCTCTTTCTCTTTCTCTCTCTGTCTCTCTCACTCTCACTGCTGCTTAGAGATCAAGATGTAAAGTTCTCAGCTACTGCTCCAGCAGCATGCTTGTCTGCTTCCTACCAGGATAATGGACTAACTTTCAAAACTGTAAGCAAGCCCCCAATTAAATGCTTTTTTATAAGAGTTGCCTTGGTCATGATGTCTTTTCCCCAGTAACAGAACAGTAGCTAAGACGAGTACCTTTATCATTCCTATTTTTATTTTATCCTGAGGAAGAAAGAGTTCACTAATTATGTAAGTGATAAACGTGAAATTTAACACTTTTTTCTGGGTTCATATGTACTGTGCTCTGCTTTCTCTCTTTATGAAAGGAAAGTCACCAATTAATGACAATGTTTAAGTTTTTAAGTTAGGGTAGTAGGAATCTAAGCAATTTTCACATATTGTTCAAATATTTTATAAGTATAAGGTGTTTGTTCAGTTAGGATTACTCAGCCTCAGTCAGACCATTGGCCTATACTTGTCTCATTTCACCAGCATCTATTGAGTTGCTACTACACACCTGTCAGTACATGAAGGCATCTGCATAATCTCATCCAATCTTCATGCTATGTATGTACTATTCTATCACAATCCATATTGCGCAGATGTGGAAATGAAGGCTGAGAGAGGTATCTTGCACAAGTCCGTAGAGAAAGTAGAAGTTGGTTTCTTGGTTATACAGGGGATCTCATCTCTATTTTACAAAGTTCATTTGAAATATAAAGTCACTTACTGTCTACCACATAGTGGCAGAGCTGGGACTTGAGCTAAACCCTCTGTGACTTCAAATATCATGCCAGAAGTCAAATATAGGTATTGTTACCGCAGTGCTAACATTCCACTTAAAAGATACCATGAACTCAGGTTGCCATTGACTCATAAAGAGCATCTATTGGGTACTCTGTACAGGTTACCAAGTACAGAGAGAGGAGAAATCAGCAAGATAACTACAAATAGGCCCTCCCCTAGAAGAGTCTATACTTTGAGCACACAAAAGAAGCAGGTAATTCTGCCAATTATAAGAGAAGGCTTCTCAAAGAAAGGGGCAGCTCATCTAAGCTTTAAATGAAACATAAGTATTCACTACAGGATAATACATAGGAAGATATGTCCAACATACCCATGGCCTAAACAAAGCATGAATAAATAACAATAATCATGGTCATAGTGACAATAGTGATTATGACAAGGATGATGATGGTTAGTGATGATGATAGAGGAGATGATGATGACAATAGTGGTGATAGTAATAACTATAATGATGATTATAATGATGTTTATTGTGATGATAATGATGATGATGGTAGCAGTGGGGCTTCTATTGATGGGGTCAGTGATGGTGATGGCAATGGAGATGATAAGAAAGCAGGTAGAGGTAGTATGGACCTGGTGGTGGTGACCATATTAATGATGATGATAATGGTAATGGCATTGGCTATAGTAGTGGTAAGAATTTTGTCAGTGATGGTGATGGTGATATGGTATGAATCATGGTGATGATAATGACAGGTTGCAGTAGGGGTTTTGTGATAATGATGTTAATGGTCATAGCAACAGTGGTGATTACGGTGGTAGTGGCATTAAAACTGATCACAATGACAATAACAAAATGTTAATTATGAAGATATTTTTATTGAGAGATTGTTAATCAGACAACATGGCAAAAACTCTACATAAATTCATTTAGCTCTACAAGGTAGATTCATTAATATCGTCATTTTATAGATGAAAAATGAAGGGTTAGAAAGATTGACCAGTTTTCCCAGTACCCCATAGACAATAAACCAAAGAACCCAGATTTGCCTTCAGGTGGACTGCCGCCAACCCCAGTGCTCTTCACAGGGCTTGCCAAGGGTACTCATGGCGGAAGCAAGGAGTGTAAGTGAGCTGAGCCACGAAGTGATGCATGCTAAAGCCAGGACATCAAGGATGTCCTGAAGGTGACCAGTCACAAATAAACAGGAACTTCAACAGCAGAATGTACACAGCATTCTGATCCTTATTAAGGGACTAACTTGAGTGCTGTTGTCCTCACTTCCAAAGCTCCCATTTTCTTGTTAACTATCAACTGCAGACCAGTCTCAACCTCTAGAAGCTAACCTCTTTCCCTATATCCCATCCTCTCACCTTCATAGCCAGTAACAGCAGACTGAGCCCCTTGTACGGAATGAATGTCTCCTTCTTGCACCTCACCTCTCTAACCCAGCAAAGAGAGTTCCTTTACTTTCTGTGACTCAAATATTTAGGTTGGACCTACCAAGTTAATCAGGCAATCTCACTGCCTCAAGGTGTGTAACTTGCATTGCTCTTGCAAAGTTACTTTTGCTATTCTACTCAAATGATCAGAAAAGGGGTCCCTCATCATCCTGCCTACCACATTGCTGCATGGCAATTGTTTTTCTGTATTCCAAGTGTTACAGTATCTTTTGAGGAGTGTTTCCAACAGAAAGAATACAAAGAGCTACATTCATATTCTCTCTTTCCCTCTCTTGCCCCTCTCTTTTTCCCTCCCCTCCCCTCCCCATCTTCACATTGAACCAAATGACCAATATCCTCAGCATGTCATCTGACTTCATGGGGTCTGGATGAATCAAGGATACCATTCTTTATCATCATATTATTGGGATCATGCCCATTTTTTTATGTAGTGTTGTGTTTATTTGCTGATTTTCCAGAGCCCCTATATCCTCGCAAATTCTCTGCCTTCTCCATGCAAATAAACATAGGATTTTTAAAATGGGAATCATATTCTACCCCACCTGCTTGCTGGCTGCAGAGCTCTTAGCCTCTCTAGTGCAGGCATGATGAGTGCTCCTCAGAATATTCGTGTGGGAACTGAACACCAAGCTCTGCCCCCAGAACCAGCCATGGCAGACTGTCAATAAACTCTCACTCCCTCTCTCCACACCAAGGTGATTAGCAAACTTAACCAGCTGGAGTTAAGATCTGACTGATAAAAGGCTTTGGTTGTCAAAAAGTATTTGGGTATGGATGCTATCATTCATACAGCTTTTGGCCATGATATTTGAGGTAAAATTCAGCATGGCTTTCATAAGTTCAAAACTGAGCAAGCAGAGTTTCACAGTCCCCCAGAAAGGTTTTCAAAAAGATCCTGTTTTTAATTCGTTTTGTATCCTTTTAGACCAACCTTTTAAAAATGACCTCCTTCTGAAAAATAATTTCAAGACTTTCTTCCAAATCATCAAGCTACCAAAAAATTCAGACACCTCAGATTGCAAATCTATTTATGTTCTTCATGTAGATCTGTACTTTATGCATAAAGAGATTTTTTTTTGGCCTAAAAAGGGACATATTTTTACATTATTTCTCAATCTGCCACACCTAGTCACAAAGGCATGCTTCAGGATGGCCCTTCTTAGCACAAACTGATTTGGATAGTGTCTGAGCACTGATCATATCTGAGAGCATGTTCAACTGTCAAAGTGGAGAGATGTCAAAGATACTATTGATATCCAGTAAGCAAGGCATCTTGAGATGCTACTGACGTCACACAATAAACAAAGCAGCAGCCTGACCACCACAGAGAATTTTAGGACCAAAAATGTCAGTAATGCTGAGGTTGAGAAAGCCTGCTTTTCCTTTTTTTTTTTCAAGTTACAGATGTACATGATAAACACAGAAACTGCGAAGAGATACCCGGATGTAAGAAGGTTTCTCCTTCCCATAATCCTTCACTACCTCAACTTGAAGGAGTGGGTCCGCAACAAACAGCTCAGTCTGGTTTCTCTCATCTGAGGCCCCAGCTGAGTTCAGGGGAAACCAGAGTCTATTTTACAAGTGTAAGCTTCTGGCAAGCACTGTTTAAAACGGAGGCGTCCTCTGATGAGAGACATCTAGACAGTCATGGCCAGTGTGATTCCAACAGCTGGTGGAGCTGCGGCTGACCTTGTGCAGGCTGGAGCCTGGTGGAAAAGGGAGCAACGCTGATTTCTGATGACTGTCAAGTGAGAACTGCTTTGGGCTGAGTTGTAGGGAACTGGAGATCTATAAACCTTTTTATGTGCGGGCAGAAAGGAACCGGCATTGTTTCCAGAGAGTTTCCCAGGCGAGAAGAGAGAAGCAAGAGGCTGAGTGACAGTCGGGCAAGGATTAAGTTTACCTTTTATTAACAGGCTCATAACGCTACTTTAAAAAATAAATTAAAGCAAGAAAAATATCTTTGGATTTACTGCCCGAAGGGAAGTGGGATGGAAGCTTTGCAGATCAGCCCTGTTGTGACATTGCAGAGATGTGCTCTTGCAAGATCAGCTAAATGTCCAGAGGCTGCAAAGTATACCCCAAGGCACGCTGCTCTTGCGCTTTGACCCCGGGTAATTGGCACCTGCAGCGTGCGGAGCTGAGTCCTGAGACGGGTAACCCTGCACAGCCCAGACAGTATTATACAGGAAGAGCCACTGGGAACTCATTCCTCATCATTCAACTAAACTCTGAGTCGGATATCTGTAAATCACCCTGACAGCTCCCTTATGCTTGAGCCCCTAGGCTGGTCCTAGGACTCCTTGCTAATCTGGATGCAAGCCCTTGAGCCTGGCATCATCTTGCAGCGTTTTTCTACCTTGCCTCCACATGTTTCACTCCCATCTTCTTTTCTCTTTTATTTCTGTCAATTTTCCACTGTCCCTCTCTCTTTTCTTCTCAAGGACTTTCTCTTGCTACCAGTTAAAGGAAGCCGAATATAACCTTGTCTTTTGCCATAGGTAACCCTGAGGGACTGCCATGGTACCTAACCAAGTGCTCAAGCATGAAACACACACACACACACACACACACACAAACACACACACACACTATCATGGCTCACATTCACATCCTAATCTACCTCTAATAGCGTTCATACTGTCTCACTTTACCATCAACTTGATACGACCCAGAATCACCTAGGAAGAGGGTCCTAGCCAGCAAGGAGCTAGCTCAGGGCTGACTTTGTGCATGTCTGTGAAGGGTTGTCTTAACTGTTAACTGACGTGGGAAGACCTAACTTGAAAGTGGGCAGCACCACTTCATGGGCTGGGCCCCGAGCTGTGTAAGAGTAGGAAAAAAAAAAAAACTAGTTGAGTTCTAAGAGAACAAGGATGCATTCTTTTCTTCTCTCTTTCTCTCTCTCTGCTCTTGACTGTGGGCATGATACCATAAGTTCCTGCCTTGATTTCCCAGAAATAAAGAATGAAAGCCTAACATTGAAAGCCAAATAAAGCCTTTTCTTTTCTAACATGAGGTTCTCACATTTTATCAGAGCAGTAGAAATGAACTAGAATATTGCACACACATGCACTCTTGCCATATTCTCACACACAGAATATCACCTTTGCCCTCTACACATAATGACTATGACCTAACATCTAGTAAATGCCTTCCTCTGTGCCAAAAGATTTCTGATTCATTCATTGAATTCTCAGACGAATCAAATGAAGCTAACTCTGTGAATCAACAGCTAACCCTCTGTTTTCTAGATGTAGAAAGAGAGGCTTGAGAAACTGCAATCATCATCAAAGATGGCATCACATTAGAGATGGAATTTGAACCCAGTTGTGGCCAGTAGTATATCTGAGTGAGTCTACTGCAACTCTATTTCTTCTATACCTATATCCTGCACTGGTTGTTTCTCCTTGAAAACTTTCCCTCTGTGTAGTAAGTTGCTTTTCCTGGTATGCACATGCTCTAATATGTGCGCATCCTGAAATCAATTACTTTTATTTCATGCAACAACTTATTGAATACCCAAATCATTATAGAATTGATGGTAAGGTGCTGAGTAAAATGTGGTGGCTCCTAGATTTGAGTCTCTGAAATCAGCACTGAGTGTTAGATGTTGTGTCCCTGAGGCCTAGCGTAGCCTTTGTTACAAAGCAAGTGTTCAAACTCCATTTGAATAGTGGGTAAATGAAGTCAATGCCTGTGAGAGATGGCACCTTCTTATTGACATCCCATCTTGGAAATAATTGTGAGAAAATATTTTCAGAGGGACTGTCCATAGCCATACCTCACTGTCCAAATCACCAATGACATCATTTGTTCTTCTTGTCCCTTCTTTTTGCTGTTGAGATTTGAGCCTAGGGCATCATATATGCTACACAAGAACCCTGCAACTATATCTGTAGCCTGTTTTCTTTAAATTTTGTTTTATTTTTTGAGACAGAATTTTACTGAGTTGCCCAGACTTGCTTTGAACTTGCAACCCTCCTGCCTCAGCATCACAAGTAGCTAAGATTACTGGCCTGTGCCAGCACAGACACAGTAAATGTTTATTGGACACCTAATAATCACTGTGCATTGTACTAGATGACAGAGATTTGCTAATGAGCAAATTTCACCCTTGACCTTGACAGAAATATTTAGGGAAAGAGAAAAAGACTATTATGGTAGACTCCTAAGTCACTATAATGGGGTCAAGCTAGGGGTTACCAGGAAATTATTTGCTAGGAGTAAGGAACGTAGGGGTGATGTCATATTTATGTGCTTGACCATATGCAAGACATGGGAGGCTTCCCATAGAAAGTGATGTCTGAGCAGAGAGAGACTTGAAAAATACAGTGAATTTAGCCAGTTAAGTGCGCACGCATGCGTGTGTGTGTGTGTGTGTGTGTGTGTGTGTGTGTACAAACGTGTGTGCTCACACAAACACAAGAGCATATGCACAGGCTACTATGCATACTCACCTGGGGAAGTTATTAAAACAGGTCTGCTAAGCACAGGTGAGGTGGACTCACGGCTAAAGGTGCTGGCCTCCAAGCCTGACAACCTGAATGCAATCCCCAGGACCCACGTGATGGAAGTAAAGAACTAATTCTTACAAGATGTCCTGTAACCTTCATAGACGCATGCCCAATAAATAAATAAAATACAATTTTAAAAAGAGCTTTTCCAGGTGGATGTCAGCATATGAAGAAGGCAGAGGGGAAAGAGAAGGAAAGCTGTTCATTATGGCTTGTGTGTGTGCTTAGCATTACAAGAGGGGTAGGAACTGAGGCTGGAGAAACTTTCTTCTGTGCCTTGTTGAGGAGCCTCAGTTTTACCAGAGCGTCGGTGATCTTATTCTATAATTCTGGGACAGAGTGTAGGAAGGAAGAAGGGGGAAAGAGGAAACTGCTTTATGAAGAAAGAACGAGATCCCCGGTGTAGCAAATACAAAGGGTATTCCACATGATTGAACACAAAAAAAATGCAGGATAGGAAATAGGGTGACATCATAATGGCTCCTTCCTGTGTTTCCACTACTGAATACTTTGCTTGTTTTCAAGCCATTGTGCTCTTGTGAATGTAGGGGTCCTTGGTGATCAGGTATATACCCTTCCTGCCTCAGGGACTTCTCTACACTTATCTTCTTTTCCTGAACACCAGAAATGCTTGGGCTCAGAAGCAGCCAAGTTGAAGGGATGCTAAGGGTGGTAGGGACACTTCCACAAGGTCATAATCACTGTCTTCCAAATATTCTTCTCCTCACATCCTTCACTGCCTGTTTCAAACCACAGCAAGCTTATCTACAGGGTCAGATGACATGAACTGAGTGCCGATAGCTTGCCAAGTCCTGGAAAATCAGAGATATGTGCCTCGTTCGATGTCACTGAAGATCTCAAAATCTAATCCATGAACAACTAAAACTGGATTAAAGAAAATAAGCTTTAAGTAGTCATTATCCTACATAACACCCTTTGAGTCTGCTTTATAACATAAATTATTTCTTTTAATCCTCACAGTGGTCCCAGAAGGTAGGTTTCTACTGAGTCCCTTCTTTCTACTGAGTGAGGAAACAAGCTCTCAGAGGTCTATTGAGGTTAGCTGGTCACCGAGGAAGAGTGGAAGAGGGTTAGAGAAACTTTCTCAATACCTGAGCCACCCCCTCCCCTGTATGTGTATGTGTGTGTGTGTCCTCATATAAGCCCTGTGTCTGAGTGCCTGTGTACACATATACCCATGCATCTAGAGGCCAGAAGTTAATGTCAGGTGTGCTCTTCAGTGGCTTTCCACCTTAGTTTTGAAACAGAGTTGCTTGCTGAGCCCAGAGCTCAGCAATTCATCTAGTCACCGGCAGTCTCCTGTCTCTGACACCCCAGCTCTGGGATCACAGGCATAGCTACCACTCCCAACTTTTACATGGTGCTGAGGATAAACCCAGGTTCTCACAATTGTTCAGCAAGCACTTTAGTCACTAAGCATCTCCCCAATCTGCTGAGTTCCCACTCAGGGCAATGTGCAGGTGATAGCTTGGGCTGGTGGAGATGTGGAGAGACAGGGAGGCCACACTGAGGGCCTTAGCTTGGGCCCCTGCTCTAGAGCAGTGGTGGGGCTGGAGGGGAAAGATATAGAAAAAAAGGTCACTCCTGACACACACATACACACAGTGAAGGGTGCAAATGGCTAGTAATAACCAGGGAAAGAAGAGCTAAAGCGAACTTCCATCACATCTCCACTCTCCCAAGAACAGAACAGGCTGACACACATCCCGTCCTAAGCAGAAAGGATGACCATGGTATCTGTTTTTTTCTCAAGTTTTCTGCATTGCAGACACCAGTATTGAAATCTCTTCCTAAGCAACACCCTGCAAAACTTCCTGTGTGGCTAAACCACATCCCCACTCACACTGTGCCTAAACTCACTAACCTCCCACTCTGCCACCCAAGCATGGTTCACCGCTTTTGAATTTTTATCTTGCTCCTTTACTCTTTCTTCTGCCTAAATCCAACTGCCAGGTTTCTTTAAGAGATTTTCTTCTCATCACACGAGAATTTTACTTCTAGACAAAAGTTTGCCTGGAGGTCTTTCCTCCCGCCACCCCAGAGACCTTCAGAAAGAGAGACAGACAGGGATTAATTTTACTCCTGTGTCTAACATTATGAAAAAATCCTAGGTGCTTGAGGAATAAATATCACAGGTACTTGCTATGTGTAGAGATGTAGAACTCCATTTCCATGTAAATGACCCAGACAAGCAAAGCACTGACTCACTTCAAGAACATTCTACCTGGTGGGGAGATGATGTTTGTAAGAACAACAACAGATGTTGGACTGAAAATGACCTGTCTTGACATCTGAACACTACCAAGGGAGATGGTGGGACTGGAGGGCAAGCAAGCAAAAGCAGAAGAACGGAGTTCATCTAGAAGTGACTTTATATATTAAGTTAATTCCCAGTATAATTCAGGAGTCTGATGGGGGATGGAAGGATAATGGAAAAGAGAGTCCTCTAAAACTGCTGAAGACAGAGAAGAATCCATAATTCCATCTCCAGGTAATGGTAGTTGAAATTGGTTGTCCCTGATTTGAATAATCTTGATGGCATCGTTATTTTTAATTGTGATTAGTGGCCTTAATGTGCCAATAAATAAGACAAGAGAGAAGGCACAACCTTGCCTTGTCCCGCAAATGATTTGGAATGGAGACTACTGGAGGCAGACAGACTCTGGATGAGCAGAGCCGCCACCCGGACAGTATTTCAGAACTAAAGGATGAATTTCAAGAGCATATGAGACAGAATGCTTAGGAGTGAATTTCCTCCACTCCAAGGTCAAGCAATTCCACCAAAAACAAACATAAAGAAATGCTAAAATGATCCACCCAGCTGGCTGCTTTCTGGTGGGAGACAGTCTGATCCAGAAACCAAGTACTCCGTTGAAAAGTGGCACTCCAGGCTCTGTTAAACGGTTTGTTAGCAGAATTGTTCAACCCTGAAGCAAGGCTTCAGCACAGTATCCCAACAGAAGGTTCTTCTCTGAATTTTAAATATATTCTCAGTGCTCGGGGGGAAATGAGGTGGATAAATAAGTAGGAAAGAAATTATCACAGAACCAAGATGGCCAGAAACCCAAGACTCCACTTCCAGGACCACGTGCACCCCCAATAAAACTCTGCCAAGGGAAACGGCGTTTTTCTAGGGCTGCTGTAGCAAGGTGGAGCACACAAGGTGAGCTGAAACAATTAATATCTGTTTCTTACAGCTCTAGAGGTCAGAAGTCTGACATCAACCATGAAACCAATCTCCTAGCTTCATTCACACTGTGGCTAGCGCTCCCTCAGCCTCCACCTCCATGATCACTGTTACCTTCCATCTGTGTGTGTCTTTCTGGGCCATTCTCTCCTGCATATCTGCTCATTCTTGTGTCACTTTAGCTTTAATGACACAAGTTACTGTATTATGTTATTGTATTCTGGGCCACCTTCCTCCAGTATGACCTCAGCTTACATCTAAGTTGTATCCACAGAGATTTTTTTTCCAAAAGAGGATGCACACAAAACAATATTAAATATATGTTTGGGGAGTGTGTAGTTCCACCCCCAACAGGAAACAAATGGCTATGGTGAGAAAGAGGGCTAGTAGAGAATGGGAAGAGGAAGAAGAGAGGAAGGGAGACAAAGAAAGAAAGAAAGAAAGAAAGAAAGAAAGAAAGAAAGAAAGAAAGAAAGAAAGAAAGAAAGAAAGAAAGAAAGAGAAACACTTAAAGAAATGCTCATCCTCATTAGCCATCAGGGAAATGCAAATCAAAACGACCCTGAGATATCACCTTACACCCATCAGAATGGCCAAAATGAAAAACTCAAGGGACAACACATGCTGGAGAGGTTGTGGAGAAAGGGGAACCCTCCT
>NW_026588752.1:924958-965417 GCF_907164565.1 Psammomys obesus | reverse complement strand
CAGCAATCAAAAAGGAGGAAATCATGAAATTTGCAGGCAAATGGTGGGACCTAGAAAAGATCATCCTGAGTGAAATATCCCAGAAGGAGAAAGACAAACACGGTATATACTTACTTATATAGACCTATAAGATATGATAAACATAATGAAATCTATACACCTAAAAAAGATAATCAAGAGAGCGGACATGGGGTAAGATTATCAATCCTCGTTTTGAAAGACAGATGGGATGCACATTAAACATTGACAGGAGTCTACTGAGCGCATTTTCTACTGAAAAACTCTAACTAGCAGTGTTTTCAAAGCAAAGACTCATGACCATACCTTTGGCAGAGTACAGGGAATCATAAGAAAGAAGGGGAGTTAGTCTGATGAGGAAAGGATAGGAGCTCCACAAGGACCAAACATATCTGGGCACAGGGTCTTTTCTGAAACTGACATGCAACCAAGGACCATGTATGAATGTAACCTAGAACCTCTGCTCAGATGTAGCCTGTGGTAGCTCAGTAACCAATTGGTTTCCCATAGTGAGGGGAACAAGGACTATTTCTAACAGGAACTCAATGGCTGGCTCTTTGGCCTCCCCACCCCCCAAGGGAGGAGCAGTCCTGTTAGGCCACAGAGGGGGGCTTTGCAGCCAGTCCTGAAGATACCTGATAAAACAGGAGCGGATGAATGGGGAGGAGGTTCCCCCTATCAGTTGACTTGGCAAGGGGCACGGTGGAGAGGAGGGAGGGAGGAACTGGGAGGGAATGAGGGATCGGGACACGGCTGGGATACAGAGTTAATAAAATGTAACTGATAAGAAAAAAATAAAATTAAAAAAAAATAAAAAAATTAAAAAGAAAGAAGGAAGGAAGGAAGGAAGGAAGGAAGGAAGGAAGGAAGGAAGGAAGGAAGGAAGGAAGGAAGGAAGAAGGAGAGGGAATGAAAGGAAAAAGAGAGGAGAGGAGAAAGAGAGAGATGGGGAAGAAGGGAAGTGAGATGTCCAACTGATGCTTAACATGAAGGTTTGGGAACATTCTCCACTTTTTGAAGGATACATCTATGCCAGCAAACCAATTAAGTTAATAAACTTTTCTTCAGTTTAGAAAATCCTATTTGCCTGTATCACACTACATTAAAACCCCTGCTGAATGTTTCTCAAGTGCTAGACAAATAAGAGTGAGTACAGCTCCCTCCATTTAGTCCAAACAAGACCCAGGCGGGGGCAAATGGTTTTCCAGAGGGTATGGCAGATGTAATATAATGCAGATACTGGCTCTCATTATACTGTAGTACTTCTTTAAATTTGAACTTCAGTGATTGAGTGGCTGAATAAGAGAATGAATGGGTGAAGAAACTGTCCACTCATGTAGTTGTCTCCAGTGCTTCCGGAGGAATTCTGAGAACTAGAATAATAGAACGGTAATTTGATCTATTTATAACAGTATTTAGCACAGATTCAATCATGGTGTTCCCGGATAAAGTCCAATAACTTTAAATATCACAGTTTACTCAAAATGGTCCTTTGTACCAATTGACCCCTGTCTCCAGCCCCAGGTAGTTATTAACAGTTGATATTTGAGCTGCCTGCCCTACTACTGTTTATTTGGCTGAGGCATTAGTTTGCTAGAAATGCTGTAACAAAGAACCACAAGCTGACTGACTTAAACCACAAACTTATCTCCTTACAATTTTAGAGAGTAGAAGTCCAAGGTGAAGGAGTTGACAAGGTTAGCGCCTTCTAAGAGCTATGAGGGACCTGCCCTTGCTGCAATCCTAGAGTTTTAGTTAGCCTTCTCCTTCCTGTGTCTTCCCCCTGCTCTGCGTCCATTCCTTCTCCTCCTCCTCTTCCTCCTCCTACTTCTTTTTGTTTTATGAGGACACTCATCATTCTGAATTAGAAACCACCTAAAGATTTCATTTTAAGTCACCTCTTTGAAGAACTATTTGCCCTATATGGTTACATTCTGAAGCCCTGGGTGTTAGAAATAGGAATTGGGGGATGACACAATTCACCCCATACCACTGTTTTCACTTGTACCATGGAGACACAAGGCAAAATCTTTAAAACAAGTTTAGATAATTCCAATAAATGTACAGCTTCATTTACTCCCCAGGTCTTAAGACTCTCAATACAAGAAATAATTACAAGTCTGAGATATTAAATGTCACAGATATAGAGAAATTACAGTTCTCTATTCCCAAGCTACCCACAGTCCTGAGCAAACTCTGGACCTCAAGTCAAAGTCAGGCAAACTAAGAGCATATAGCAGTTGTATGGAAATTAGCTGGGCCTTGAAGTATGGGTAAAATAGAGATATATGGGAATAAGGAGGAAGGGCGACAGAAACTAGAATATAAAAGACCAGAGATCAAGTCCACTTTTCCTTCTGCTTTTAAGGACCTATGGGATGGACTTTATAACTGCTAGAGATTTGTCAAAGTAAATGTTCAGTCTTTCCTGTGCCATTACGACTTTGACAAGTGTGTGTGTGTGTGTGTGTGTGTGTGTGTGTGTGTGTGTGTGTGTGTGTGTTCATATTTGTGGGTGCAGGGGCACCTGTGCCACAGCAGGCATGTGGAGGTCAGAGGACACCCTAGAGCATCAGTCTTTGCCTTCCACCTCTTTTGAGGTAGAATAATCATTTCTTGTTTACTTCTGCATACAGCAAGCCAATGAGCCCATGAGCTTCCAGGCATTCTGCTGCCTAAGCCTCTCATTGCACCTTAAAAGGGCTGAGGTTTCAGATTGCATGCTACCATGGCCAGCTTTTCCAGGCTCTAGAGACCCAAACTTGGGGCCTCGTGCTTACATAGCAACAACTTTCTCCACTGAGTCATCTCCCTAGGAGCCATAGAAAGAGGGCCCCATTGTGAAACCCTTGCCCATCTTTCAAGAGCGTTTCCTCTTCTGATGTGTCTGTTCTTGCCAATTATCACACTAAGCTAATGGAGGGGAGTTAACAGAAAGTGTCAGGGAGTTTTATAAAATTATCGCATCAACTCTCTTCCTGTCAGTGTGCATAAGGGAAGAAGACAAGAAAATGATATTGTCATTTAATAGTTCACTTCAGATCTTCGTCTCTTATCACTCATCATTACTCCATATTAATGACTCTGTATTGGCAATCTCTGCCTGTCATTTATTCCATAACGGATCTCACCAAGATTGTGGCTGGACAGCTTTTATTAAGAAACAATTTGAACTGAATTTAACTTTGGAAGACTAACAGACTAACTAAAACCATTACCTCTCTCCAGTCCCTTGCTTCTAGCCAAGGAGCAGGCAACCGGAGACAGGTAAGAAAAGAACATGGCCCTTGAGGGCACATGAACTTGGACCCTGATGATGCTATTACCTGGGTGCATTGCCTTAAATGTACCAGTTTACATATGAAGTCTCATTTCCTAATGTGCAAAATGGGTAGTATGATCTTCAGGGTATCACTATAGAGTTTGAGATAAATGTAAAAATGTTTAACATTTTGCTCAGCCCTAAGTTGGTACTGATTTATGGTACCTAACTGAATTTTAATTAGTATAAACAGTAAGAGAAATTCTGATGGGTAGGCCTGCCCCAAAATAATGTCCAATGCTCTCATTTTTCCAGCAGGAAAGAAGCAAAGAGCTTGCTGAGGTTTTACTGGATGTATTCAGGTCCTACTTTGTGCCAGGTGTGGGATCTACTAGAGGGTCCTTGAATACACCATGCTTTCTTCAGCCTCAGAGGATGCTTTCTCTCTATTTGGACATTCGATTCCCTCTTAACCCCAGTGACCTACAAGAAATAAAACAGCAACCCCTCTAAGGTTTGCTTCCTTGGGGAGGCCTTTCCTGATCCTCCTGGACATCAGGAGCTGTGGCTTCTTACAGCGTTTATCGAAGCTGTAATTACACATGTGTGATATCAGGGGTTTCTTATCTTGCCCACAGATCACAGCCTCCAAGAACAATGTGTCTTGTTCATGGGTCAATCGCAATGCCTGGCACTGGGCAGGAGGAGAATGAAAGGGATCTTGGAGATGAGAGCACATTAAATAGGAAAGTAACATAATTACAACTGACTAAACACAACTCTGATGACAGAAAGGTACCACCTTGTCCTTCTTCAAGCCTCAGCTCAGCATCCCATGTACCTATAACTAGGACAGATGAACAGACTACAGTGTGACCATGAAACAAAGTGCTATTAAGAAAGAAAGAAAGAAAGAAAGAAAGAAAGAAAGAAAGAAAGAAAGAAAGGAGGGAGGGAGGGAGGGAGGGAGGGAGGGAGGGAGGGAGGGAAGAAGGAAGGAAGAAGGAAAGGAAGAAAGAAAGAAAGGAGGAAGGAAGGAAGGAAGAAGGAAAGAAAAGAAAGAAAGAAAGAAAGAAAGAAAGAAAGAAAGAAAGAAAGAAAGAAAGAAAGAAAGAAAGAAAGAAAGAAAGAAGGAAGGAAGGAAGGAAGGAAGGAAGGAAAGAGAGAAAGGAGCTTAGGGAGGGAGGAAGAAGGAAGGAAGGAAGAAAGGAGGGAGGGAGGGAGGGAGGAAGGAAGGAAGGAAGGAAGGAAGGAAGGAAGGAAGGAAGGAAGAAAGGAAGGAAAGAGCCTACTGATACATGTGCCATGAAGAATCTCAAAAATGTTATGCTAAGTAAAAAAGCAACAAAATATGACACACTGTCATTTCTCTCATGTAAAATCCTAGAATACAAATGATTGTCCCATAGTAGAAACATAAAGATCCAGCTCTTTCCTCCGGAAAGGATGGCTAGAGACCTATAGAGAAAGGGTACAAGAGAAGTCTTTTTTTTTTTTTTTTTTTTTAGTGTGTGTGTGTTTGTTTATTTATTTATTTTTAATATTTTTTTTAATCTTTTTTAATATTAGTTACATTTGTTAACTTTGTATCCCTGCTGTAACCCACTCCCTCTTTTCCTCCCAACCCCACCCTCCCACCATCATCTCCTCCCTGTCCCTAGGCCACAGAGGAGGACTTTGCAGCCAGTCCTGAAGACACCTGATAAACCAGTATCAGATGGAAGGGGAGGAGGTTCTCCCCTATCAGTGGACTTGGAAAGGGGCAGGGAAGAGAAGTCTTTTGAGTGATGGCAATGTTCTAGACCATAAGTATGTGTGCTACAGTGTATGCATTTCTCAAACTGTGAGCAAACGTATATCTCACATCTCGTGCTTGCCAATTTTGCAAGAGGAAAAACATCTGTAAAAAGGTAAGGTGGAAATAACATAATCAATAATGCTGATTGTTCCTGGAAGGGCTCACATTTCTACTGTTCACTCTGTAGTATATGACAGACGATGAGAGGATTATACTAAAATAACCTTCATATGCCACAGGCCTGCCAGGATTTATCAATGTGTGTAACAGTCTGAAGAAAAGACCCCTCTCTCCACCTCCATCATAGCGCCCCTTGAGGCTATGTTTCTACCTCTTTCCACCTTCTTTCCCCTCTTAAGCTCCAGGAGTGGCCTGAGAGAGCATCCCTGGCAGAGGCAGCTGCCTTGGCCTCTGGCTGTCTTCCCTCCACCCCAAGCACCTGCTAATTGTAAGAAACAACATATGGCAGGCAGCCTGGCTGCAGACCCCACCGGCTCTCCTGACTTGCAGCCCGACCGTGGAGGCAAGCTGCATGCTGAGCTGCTGGGATCGAAGCGGTGTCATTAGAAAATGATTCATACCCCTCTGCCTTAATGAGGACTCACACCTGAGGGCTTCCTATTACCCAATCGATGACTACAGTGCTGCTCCCAGCCAGCAGCCTCTTGCTTTTCTTTCCCACCTCGAATAATATTTGCAAGTCAGTTAGGTGGGTAGTTTCTCTTCTCGGCCCACCCAAGCTCAGAGAAGAAACTAGACCAGAGAAACATCTTGTAATATATTCTCAGTCAAGTTGTTGAGTCCCATCTGAAACAGCCTAGAAGACAGAAAACCCACTGGGATTGAAGGCATAAGCCTGTAATCCTAGAACTAATGAGATAAAGGCAGGAGGATCACTATCTTGGGCTACATAGTGAGTTCCAAGCTGGCTTGGCCTATATGTGACCCAGTCTCAGAGAAACAATAAACCCTCAGGTGAGCTCCAGGTACTGGGACTAACTCCATGAATTCCACAACAGGAAAAAAGAGGGAACACAAGAGATCCAAATGTGGGGGTAGTTTGGCATATCTAAGGACTTGTAGACCTCTGTGAGCCCCAGGAAGTAGAGTGAGCAACACTAGATGAGAGAGAGGCAAGAGAAGAAAGCACTAGAGCTTTCGCCTCAGAGGCAGGGCATGGGCCCCATCCCCCATGCCCTGCATGTATGGTATTGGCATGGTGACAGTCAAGCGTCTGTCAAAACCTATGGGCTCCTCTACTGTAGCACTACAATTATAGCTAAGATGCAGCTGTCCATCCTACTGATTCCTGGAAAGTCTTGCAGTGTATACAAGTTTCCTCTTATTCACATCTTTGCCAGCATCTGTTGTTATTCATTTTCTTAATGATCACCATTCTGACTGGGGTAAGATGGAATCTCGGTATAGTTTTGATGATTATTCTCTCGTGTCTACTGAGATTGAACATTTTTTCATATGGTTTATTGGCCATTTGCTCTGGGAGCTTTTATCAGAAGTGAGTCAGTCCACATCAATAAGAGGCCAAGCCACAGGGTGTCTCACTGAGTGTGTCTTCCTGCCCTGGCCACCGCAATCTGTACTCAGGAACCCAGTCTTAGATTCTGCCCTGTTCTTGACCTGCCTGTCCCAAAATGAACCCAGAGCTTATCACAGTACAGACGAGGCCTGCGATCTTGCCTCTTCTCCACCTGTCTACCCCATGGTCTACCCACAGCTGTCCCGTCCAAGCTGGCTAAAGCAGACCCAGGGTCTGTCACACAGAGTTACGGAGCTCTGTGTCATCTGTTTCTCTTACTGTCCAGAGCACAGCTGGGTTTGTTGGCTTTGTCCCCTTGTTCTGTCACTGCTGTTCCCCAAAGGCTCTGATTCTTGATTTCTTCCTTCAGTGTTTTTTAGAAGCCGAGGAGAGTTCATGTAGCTTTGCACTTGCTTGCACGTTACTATGTGAACTCACCTGTTGAGGGAAGGAGTGATGGCTAACGTATTTGCTGTAAAGGACTGGTTAAATCCCCTGCACCCATGTGAAAGCCTGTTGTGAGGGAAGCTTGTGAGTCAAGCACTCAGAGAAGACAGCAGATCCTGGGGCCTGCTGGCCAGCTAACCCAGTCAAAACATCACTCTGTATTTAACAAAGAAGACAGACATCAACAGGCAAAGATACCCAGAGTTGGCCTCTGGTCCCCCTGCTCAAGTGCAGATCAGTGTACCTGCCCACACATGCATGCACCACACACACACACACACACACAAATACTCACTTGTGTATGCACACACATGCATGCACTCATGAACGCACACATGAACTCATGAACACACACACACACACACACACACACACACTAAATTACAGGAAGTCAATGGAGGTGCTGACTTCTGACAACAGAAGGTGCCCACTGGAATATGCCTTCTGAGTCCACTAAACTCATGGGAAAAAAAAAAAACTGATGTCCAGGAATGATAAAATAACCCCAAATCAACTGGAAGTGAAACAATCTAACAGCAAAATCCATTAAAATCAAACATAACCAACTCTTATTTTTAAAGCTTCAACAAATACTTATAGACAGTATCTCAAGGAGAAAAGTTAATGCTGAATGCTGAAAAATGTCTTCTCTGATTGGACAGAATATGAGCCCTATTTGCCTTATGGAAAGTGTCCTCTTTCTTGTACCTAAAACGTAACTTTGGAGGTGAATAGAAACTGCATCCACTTAGTTGTAAATATTTTGAGAGTCTCCTGTGCTCCAGGCTCTGTGCACAGCCCTGAGGAATCACTGAAAAGCTCCTCAGAAGCCATGCTTAATTGTTAAGAAAGAGTCACAAGAGTAGTTTGACTATCGCAATTCAAGTAAACAGAACTAGGTAGAGAGCAACAGAGGATCCCTGAAAAAGAGGGACTGATAGGCCTTGAAGGTGGGACTCTCTGCCCTGGGGAAGACACTTCATGATCTGAGAGGATGTGGCAAACTCTACTCCCTATTCCCATATTATTCATTCGGTGAGCAATAATTGATCGCTAACTGCATAAATGACCTCATCTAATATCATAAAGGATATTACATTGAACACTACAAACAAAACTCCCACTATAATGGTCTTATACTCTGAACCACATTTGCCTCCCAGGTTTTTGGTCCACCCAACTGCTGTGAATGAGAAGCCACACACATTCTTCCATTACCTCATTTCTCAGGGCCAATTGACATCTTATATTATTCCAGCTGTTTCTGGATCAATATGTGTGCCACACCAACTTATTTCCTAGGTACAAATGACCTAGAGGGATAATTTCACACCAAAATATGAGTGACTGATACCCAGACTGTGTAAAAGATGGCCAAGAACACTGGGCATGCTTTCCTGGAGAAAACTCGGTGGCAGACAGTGAGTGACTTCAAATGCAGACTTGGCAGAGTAGAGGCAAGCTCCTGGAGAGGGAGAGTTACATTGCAACAGAGGTCAATGTCACACCATTTAGAACTAACAACGAAAGGAATTTTTCCCTTTGTTGTACTCACTGGGCTTCTGCTTACTGGTGACGTTTAGATGTGGGCTAGGTGGCCATTTATTGAGTGAGGGTCAGTTTCTATGGGCCTTTGGCCTCTTGAAGTCTATTTTAGTCCCATTCTTTGTTTTATTCTTTTTCCAATTTCAAACATATCTAGACTGAATTTGGAGTATTTTCTCACACACACTCACCTTCATCACATTCCTAACGTAAATCCCCCTTTCAGGACTGCATCGTTTTTTAGTTTTGGTTGATTTTTTTTTTGTTGCTGTTTGTTATTTTGATTGTTTGATTTGTTTTGGGGTTCGGTTTTATTTTGTTTTGTTTTTTTGAGACAGGGCATCTCAGCCAGTGTAGCCTTGGCTGAGCTGGAACCCACACTTTAAACCAGGCAGCCTCAAATTCAGAAATCCACCTTCCTTTTCCTCCCAAATGCTGGGATTAAAGGCATGATCCATCATTTTAGTTTTTAATTAACATATACAAAGTAATATATTTTCTTATGGCATGTTCATAATACTTAGTTTGAGGTGATCTTCCCCCTCACACACTCCACCCCCCACCTCGCAGCCTTCCTACTTGATTTCCTACCCCAGCATTCTCCTTTCTGTGTTATATTCCTTCCCCATCCACCTTCCTCATGGGCTGCCTTCTAGATTCCTGACCTCACACACACAAACTTTCCTGAATAAACACACATACATGAAAATTAGAAACTAGGTTCCACATATGAGAAGAGACATGTGGTAATTTTCTTTTTGACCCTTTTTGATCTCATTTAATATAGCTATATTCCAGTTGCTTCTATTTTTCTGCAAAATTTACAATTGCATGTTTTTCTTTACAGCTGAATAAAATTCTATTGTGCAAAAAGAAATGAAATAATAAACTTTGCAGGTAAAGGGATGGAACTAGAAAAGAACATACTGAGTGAGGGAATCCAGACCCAGAAAGACAAACATCCCATGTTCTCTCCCATTGAAGACTCCTAGCTCCAAATCTCCAGATGTGACTGGATATCTTGTAGCAATTGCATAAGTAAGGAAAGTTAAAACAGACCGGTGCCGGGTTTGGGGGTGATGGTTGGCAATAGAAAAGGGAATCACAGGGTACAAGTGATCTGATCAGGGAAATGAAGAAAACAGAATGCTCTAATTAGGTAGTAAGGAGGGAAGGAGGTAAACACAGGAGGAGGAAGAAGGGTAAAATAACAGTAAGGCTGTCTGGAAAAGTCAGAAGAAAGCATATTATCAACTATGAGCCCAAAACTACTGTGCTGGCTAGTTTTATGTCAACTCGACATAAGCTAGAAAGGAGAAAACCTCAACTGAGAAAAATGCCTCCATAAGATACAGCTGTACAGGCTCTAAGAGCAACAATCAATAAATGGGACCTCATGAAACTGAACAGCTTCTGTAAAGCAAAGGACACTGTCATCAAAACAAAATGCCTGCCTACAGATTGGGAAAGAATCTTCACTAACCCTTTATCTGACAGAGGACTAATATCGAGTATATACAAAGAACTAAAGAAGCTGAAAAGCAGCAAACCAAGTAATCCAATTAAAAAATGGGGAACAGAGCTAAACAGAGAATTCTCGACAGAGGAATATCGAATGGCAGAGAAACACTTAAAGAAATGCTCATCCTCATTAGCCATCAGGGAAATGCAAATCAAAACGACCCTGAGATATCACCTTACACCCATCAGAATGGCCAAAATGAAAAACTCAAGGGACAACACATGCTGGAGAGGTTGTGGAGAAAGGGGAACCCTCCTCCACTGCTGGTGGGAATGTAAACTGGTACAACCACTCTGGAAATCTATCTGGCGCTTTCTAAGACAATTAGGAATAGTGCTTCCTCAAGACCCAGCTATACCACTGCTAGGTATATACCCAAAGTTTGCTCAAGTACACAAAAGGGATATTTGCTCAACCATGTTTATAGCAGCTTTATTTGTAATAGCCAGAACCTGGAAACAACCCAGATGTCCATCAACGGAGGAATGGGTACAGAAATTGTGGTATTTTTACACAATGGAATACTACTCAGCAATCAAAAAGGAGGAAATCATGAAATTTGCAGGCAAATGGTGGAATCTAGAAAAGATCATCTTGAGTGAAATATCCCAGAAAGAGAAAGACAAACACGGTATATACTCACTCATATAGACCTATAAGATATAATAAACATAATGAAATCTATACACCTAAAAAAGATAATCAAGAGAGCAGACATGGGGTAAGATTATCAATCCTCGTTTTGAAAGACAGATGGGATACGCATTGAACATTGACAGGAGTCTACTGAGCGCATTGGAAAACTCTAACTAGCAGTGTTTTCAAAGCAAAGACTCGTGACCAAACCTTTGGCAGGGTGCAGGGAATCATAAGAAAGAAGGGGAGTTAGACTGATGAGGAAAGGATAGGAGCTCCACAAGGACCAAAGATATCTGGGAACAGGGTCTTTTCTGAGACTGACATGCAACCAAGGACCATGTATGAATGTAACCTAGAACCTCTACTCAGATGTAGCCTGTGGTAGCTCAGTAACCAATTGGTTTCCCATAGTGAGGGGAACAAGGACTATTTCTAACAGGAACTCAATGGCTGGCTCTTTGGCCTCCCCACCCCCCAAGGGAGGAGCAGTCCTGTTAGGCCACAGAGGAGAGCTTTGCAGCCAGTCCTGAGGATACCTGATAAAACAGGATCAGATGAATGGGGAGGAGGTCCCCCCTATCAGTGGACTTGGCAAGGGGCACGGTGGAGAGGAGGGAGGGAGGGAGGGACTGGGAGGGAATGAGGGATCGGGACACGGCTGGGATACAGAGTTAATAAAATGTAACTGATAAGAAAAAAATAAAATACGAAAAAAAAAAGATACAGCTGTAAGGCATTTTCTTAATTAGTGATTGATGGGGGAAGGTCCAGCCCACCCTCTGGCAGCTCAGTTTGCTTAAGATTAACCTGTTTTCTTGAAAGTGGCATTTTTGCCTTAAACTTTTAGGCCTGTACAGCTTTCTGCTCCTCCCAGCTCCCCAGCCTGCTCAGAGGCTATGGGAACCTGACACCGAAAGTATGTGGAGCAGGGCTGGGTGGCAATTGTGGAGAATTCTGGCTCTTAGTTACCAGGTAATCTCCCTTTACCAATGATGCTTTTTGCTTTCCAAACATTTCAACCTCTACCCGCTAATTTTCTAGCTGCATTGCCAACTCTGCAATGAAACAAAACCAGAGAACACCCTCTGGGAGTAAAGCAAGAATAAAACCAGCGGTAGCAGCTGCAATAAACCTCATGTTCCTATCCTGAAACAGTATATTCTCTCTGTACCCTACTGTCTCCTGTACACCATTACTCATTATTTTAAGCCCTACATCTGGGCACCATTTTTGTCGTACTTTCTTTATAAACTCTTTTATTTACATTTCTTATATTTTTTTCTCCCTACTCCACCCCAATCCCTTCCAACACCCCAAAATCAAGTAGGAGAGAGAAAGTGTTAGTGAGAGAGGGGGCGCAGTTCTTTCTTAGCTGCTTCCTGTTGGCCAGGGTCCTCTGGTTCCTTTGAACCAGTCTAATCCTTGTTTCAGGAGATCTTCAACTTCTTGTCTCACAACAACAACCAAGAGCAGCAAAGGAGAAGCAGCAGCAGCCTTGTTCTTTCTCCCCTCTCCACCCTCTGGGCTCTGGCATTTATCCTCTCTCCAGAGTCCTCAGATCCAAACTATCTGCAGCTAGCAGAGAACTTCTCCCAGAGCCGACACGAGACAAATAATCTGCAAATAATCTGAATCAGTCCCACATCCCACACTTGAGACCAAAATAAAAACATGTTTATATCCACAACAGTGAGGTCAAGGCTCAGAGTGGTTTTATGTTTCTCTGAAGGCCAAGGACCTTGAACACACTGAGGAACACTTACTGGCTGTTCTCTTAATAGACTTCCGACCTCAATTGCTAGAACCTCAAGCTGATCAGAATGAAAACCTTGAAACTCCCCCTTGATAGCTCATCACCCAGATAACCAGGATGTTCTGTGAACCCCACCCTCACAGACATTCAGAATATAAGTGTGTGACACTGCCCCACTGGAGCAAGCAGAGCCCACCGACCTCCAATGATTACATCACCAAGAGTTCAGCCAATGCATTCACAGATTCAATCCTCAAAGTTTAGCATGGCTGAGGGGGAAGATAAGGATTAAATCACAAAGCAGATATAACTTCATCATTTCAAGTAGTGTGAAAGGGAAGGCTGTGGTGCTTCGAGGAGATAACTTCATTTACTGAGTAGCACCAATTGTATTTAACTATACCCAATAATCTCTCATATAGTTATAGAACTGTAAAATTTTTAATTGGCTTCCACTAGCTTATATAATTCTCCCAGAAACCCAGTGATGTGGAAAAGACAAGGATCCTGATCTCCATTTTACACGTGATGGAATTAGAACTTAGTAACAGAAATTGAGTGACACATGGCCACATCACAAGAAACGGATGAAGGCAATAATCAGGCATGTGACTGGGACTCCTGTACTGCTTCTACTGTGGGCCCACAGGCACCTGCATTTCAGAGGTGCCCCAGACACATGAGGGAAAGGGTAATGGCTTTGGGAGACTTGAACTAAGGAGAATATAAAACAGATGAGTTGAGGTGTCTCAGGTACCATATTCTTAGACCAGCATCAAGCAGTACCAACTATATATCAATGAATTGTCTCCCTCACATAGATAAGAGAATGAACTACTTGTTTTATTCTGTTTTACATAGATAGGAAAGGACAGGGATGCTAGCCATTGTGAAGGTCAGGGGTACTATGATTGGTACAATGTAAATCAGAGGTTGAAGTTTAATGATCCTAAAATGCACCACTAAAATCAAATGGGAGAAGTGATGTGAGACAATCACTGTGTCACTTTGAAGAGTTTTGGAGGAACTGTTTCGATCCAGATCACAGATATAAATGCCTGACATTCCAGCTGCCTGAACTAGCTCCTAGTGTCAGGCTCTTGCAAAAGTGACATGAGTTGCTGCCTCCGAGATGAAAGATAAAAACATCAAAAGGCTGAGACCCCAAGCAGTGTGATGGACTCAAGACCGTGGGGTTTTAGGTCTCCACAGCTGCAGCTATCTTATTGACATTCCATGCAATGAGTGATCAGCATGGTCAAGGCAAAACCCTTCTCCTTGGAGATAATCAACACAGTAGCAAAATAACATACTCAGCCTTGTTCAAGAAAATATTTTCTGGTCAATGTGTCTGTCTTAGTTACTTTTCTGTTGTTGTAATAAAATATCATAACAAAAGCAACCTAAGGGAGAAGGGGCTTATATCAGCTCAGAGTGCCAAGCTACCTAGCCCATTGTGGGAGGGAAGTCATAGCAGCTTATAGTCTATAGAAACAGGGAAACCAGTGACAAGAGCATGACATAGCTGCTCATGCTGCATACATACTCAAGAAGTAATGAGTACTTGTGCTCAACTCCCATTTTTATATAGTCCAGAGTCTAAACTCAGGGAATCGCCATGCACAGTGGAAGAGTCTTCCCACTTCAATTAGCATAATTAAGATAATCCCCCACAGGCATGCCAAGAGGCACCTCTCCCAGGTGATTCCAGATCTCATCAAGTTGACAACTGAGATGAACCATTACAGTGACTAAGTCATAAAATAGAAAATTATAATCTCTAATTAACGTATTATTAATTCATAGGATGTGAGAAAAATGGGATCATATAAACAAAGTTCCTGGCTGTGAATCAAGTCATCCAAAGTGATAGAAAGTCATTGTTCAATAACTACCTATTGAATGCCTATTTGCTGCACAGACTGGTATTTTCTTGTGATAGATTTTTCTTTCAATCAGCACGTATTTAATTAAGCATCAATTGTACAGATCAAACATCAAGACTAGACCTTCAAGTGGCCAAGGAGGGAATGAGCACATCTAGAATTCACAGTGTCAACATAACACATGTGTCTAAACTTATGTACACAAATTTATTGCATCTCTGAAAACGCTTTAGTGGGAAATAACTATTGTCCTAACCCTGCTGTGGCTGTGAGGGGGTTGTGAGAACTAAGATGGAGATGGGCAATGACACCCTGACACTCTTGACCAGCTCATGATTGTACTGAGACAGATAATATTCTAAGACAAGCTGGGTACAGAAGGGAAGGTTTTCACGAAGCTTTGCAAACTCCAAAATTACAGTCATTTCCTACACTAATTCAGCCTCCTTTCCCACCCTTCCCAGTAATGACCCACATCCATCCCGAATTGCACAGTGGGGAAATGGAAGTAGCATCGGCTCAGCAGCAGAGAAACAGACAGCTGGTCCCTCCCCCTATTTTCCTTCGAACTCTTGTTTCTTAAACACTCAAGTGAACTAGAAATGTTCTGAATTCTACATTGTCTATAGCAAAACAGAAAAGCTAGGTATCCCCATATTTTGACCTAAAGCCTTGCTGGAAAGTTATTATACCCAGGTTTCTTGTCTGGAGGCTTGTTGGATTAAGAATACTATAATTCTGTTACTAGGACAGCAAAGAAACAAAGAAAAGTCATTATAAAGATATCCAGTCATTCAAAGCCTAGATCCCCTGGGCTGGGCTGATTGTCCATCAGGTAAAGAATTTGCCGTACTAGAGTGAGGTCCAGAGTTCAGAGTCCTAGCACTGAAAATAGTACTGGATGGAAATGGTGACCTGCCCTTAATCCCAGCACATGAGAGGTAGAGATGGGATCCCTAGAACATGATGTCTAACTAGACAAGCTGAATTAGCTAGTTCTGGGTGCAAGTAAAAGACCCTGCCTCAATACACAAGGTGGAAAGTGATCAAGAAAGGCACTGGATTCCAACCTCCAGAGCCTTCAAGTGCATTCACAGATGTGCATATGCACACATACACACACACACACACACACACACACAGGAGCACACACATGCATATGAACACACATATACACACAAATACTCACCACGCACATATACATACAAGAGATAAAATAATAAAAAAAAAAAAAAGAGGCTCGGACATAATGTCATCTATCAAAGAGTGCAGAATAGGACTAGGTTTGAGCAGTTTCATTCAGACCTGTGTGTGCTCATTGTGGCTTCTACTATTATAGTGGGAGAACGTTGTCTCACTCCAGTTCTCTCCATCCATGCCGCCTCCCCTTATCATGTACTCTCAGAGAGCTGGAGCAAAACCTAGAACCAGGAAAAGGCAGAGCTGGGTTCCAACTCACATCTGCACCTCACTACAGCTGCTACACATTTCTGCTGGAATGTTCAAGGCTGCTAGCACTTCTGAGTGCTTGAGACTCCCTGAGCCAGAGCACAAATCCTAAAGAGGGGTTTCCCACAGAAAAGAAGCACATTCATTGTCCAATGGGTAAACCGTCCTAATCCAGCCTCCTTATGTGATCAAAGTTCAAATTCCCTTTTCACTTTTGATGTTGGGCATTGTTATGATTTGCACATAAAATAGCCCCTTATAGGATCATCTCTCTCTATCTCTATCTCTCTCTCTCTCTCTCTCTCTCTCACACACACACACACACACACACACACACACACACACACCCCTTTCCTCATGCTCCTGCTGCCATGCCTGCTTTCATATCTTCCCACCATGATAGACTGTGTATTCTCTCTGGAACTGTGAGCCAAAATAAACTATTTCCTCATGAAGCTGCTTTTTCTGAGTATTCTATCTATCATACAACAACAAGAAAGAAAGAAAGAAAGAAAGAAAGAAAGAAAGAAAGAAAGAAAGAAAGAAAGAAAGAAAGAAAGGAGGAAGGAAGGAAGGAAGGAAGGAAGGAAGGAAGGAAGGAAGGAAGGAAGGAAGGAAGGAAGGAAGGGAGAAAAGAGAAGAGAAGAGAGGGGAGGGGAGGGGAGGGGAGGGGAAGGGAGAAAAAATAAAAAAAAACTAACACAGATGTCCCACTGTACGGCCGAGCTGGTACCTCTGACCATGCTCCTCCTTTACATCTTGGGAAATAAATTTTCAACTGTAGCCTGATTCTGCTGTGCCCTATTAACTGAGCCAGGCCCTATTCTCCTCTCCCACAAAAGGGAAGTTTGAACACACATCTACCTTTAGAAGTTAATTCGCTTTTTCACCTTGGGGTAAACTCTGCATTTGGCAATACACACTCAACAAATGAGCTCAGGGAAAAAAAATAAATAAGTAAAAGTCTTGCCATTACACTGGACAGTGTGAACCGTAATTAAAAAGCCCCATTATGCCATTTGAACAAGAACACTCGAGCCGTCATTAAGCTGAAACAGAATTCCTTCAGGGAGAAATTATTTCTCGTTTGATTTCTGTCAGAATGGCTTTGACTTTGAGGATACATCTACAGAATGGTGTCTCCAGGCTCCGCCTCTGTGGCCGTGCTCAAACAAAGGAGACGTTTGCTTCGAACAGATGAAACCTGATTAAAGATTCATTTCAAATTAACTTCCCTCGCTTATTTCTCTTTTGTAATCTTTATTATTACTTTAAGGGGAGAAAAAAATAAAAAAAAGAAGCAACCCTTCTCAGCTCTGCACATAAATCTTCATAGTAGCCACTCAACAATATCATTAATTCCCTCTGAATATTTGATCAATGCAAAGCAGCAAGCACTTATGCAATGGCAGTTGTTGGGAAGTCAAGCCAATCTATTTTGGATGTTGTTTTATAAAAGTGAGAAAGGAAATTCACTGACAAAATACAAGGATGTAAAAGAAGATGCCACATGAACTTGACCTGATGCTTTGTTCTCAAGGTCACATGAAAGACAAGGAATGGGGAAATAATTAACCCTTGAGTGGCCATGCTCTGGGCTTTGCAGTTCATGCCTGGGCAGAACTGAAGCTGCAGATTGCTTCTGCTGGGCTAAGATGAGCAGACCAATCTATCTGAAGCTCCAGAGAGGTAGAGAAGTAACTTGGGAGACAGGGTGGAATCCCAAATCCTGGGTGCTACTGGCATCTCAGTATGCTACATATATAAATGAGGAGTGGGAACCTAGCAACAGAGGTCAAGCTTGAAAAAAAAAGACACCAGAGAGAACTTCCTGAAAAAGAAGACAGTTGTGATGGGATTCCAAAATATCACTCACATATTTCTATTTTAAACTCTCGGTCCCCAGCTGTGGCTCTATTTTGAAAGAACTTTTAAGAGGCAGATACTGGCTGGAGAAAATAAGTCACTAGGGGTAAACCTGTAAAAGTTGTGCACACTTTATGTCTCATCCTGCTTGCTCTGCTTCCTGATCCTGACCATTTGAGCAGGCCAACTCCTCACACCCTCACTCCATAGACCAAACCTTTCCCACCACCATGCCTTCAACACCAATGGATCTGAAGCCCTCTGAAACCATGATCTAAACTAAGCCTTTTCACCATTAAGGGTTTTATAACCCTGAATAATGATAATATCTCAAAAAGGTATTAATTAAGAAAGGAAAAAGCAGAGGGAAATGAGTTATAGAGAAAGGTGATGGGTGCCATTTTGGGCATATATTTTATGGTAAATCTCCATGTGGCCCCTGGGGATGACACCCAGCAGTGGCTGTAAGTATTTAAAAGCACATGGTACTAAGGATGTGGGCTTGGAATTAAAAGAGTTGAAGCTATAAGAGGGGGAAATATATAGGAGGAAAAAGTACACATGACTCTAGAATTCTGATAAATACCAATAACAGATGCAGAGACTGAAGGAGGACACTGTTCAAAAGAAAGACAAAGTGCACATCAAAATCGAAAGAGTTCAAGTATCATAAAACTCAAGGGCCATGGCATTTCAAGTAAAGGCCAAATCAACAGCATCAAACCTATTCATGAACTAGAGCCAACAAAGTCAAGAGCACTGAATATCTCAAAGAACATCATTGGAGCATTGGGAAAAGTCTGACAATCAGGAAAAAGGAAATAAAAGCAAGAATTGGAAGAAAAAACGAGCATGCAACTCCTTCAAAAACGTGAGGTAAGAAATAGAGGGAAAGGAGAACGAATAAAAACTTAAGAAAGATGATGAAAATATTTAAGAGTTGAAGAGATGAGTGTGTTGACATATTGACAAGTTAGAAACAAAAGGATGGCGATACTGAGACTCTAGAAAGCACTTGTGTGTCCTATGGCGAGAAAGGGTCCCTCTACTCAGCCTGGAGGAAGCAAGATGGCGTGTGTGTCTGAGGCTTAGCCTCCTAAGATTTCCTTTCATACCCCACGGAAGACTTAAGTTTCCAGAGCCATACATCTTGCTGTAATCATTAAAGAACCCAGGTAATATAATTCCATCACAACTGCAGGATGGTATTATGGCAGGAAGAAAGATGGCATATCCCACATCCTTACTTAAAGCTGCTCTCATGGAGCTGGGAATGTTTCTCAGTTGGTAGAGGTTCCTTGAGGCACTCGTGAATCTCTGGGTTCAATGCTCAGCACCACATAAACCCTGTGTAATCTGTAATCTAAGAACTCAGGAAGTGGAGGCAAGAGGATTGGAAGCTCAGGGTCATACTCAGCCACTTAATGAGCATGAGGCCAGCTTGAACTACAAGAAACTCCATGGGTGGGGTGCTGCTCTCACCTGATGTTGGCCAAAACCAGCCCCAGGGCCAACGCTTAAAGATCGACGTTTGTCTAGAAGGAAGATTTGTAGAAATACTCTGTAAGTGGTACAGGCATTTACCGCAATGAAATTTTATCTCCAATTCCTACACAGCCAGAGAAATGGGTCAGGAATTCAGATGGGTCTTCAAAAGACTTAGAAAGGGAAGTGCTTTGAGATAAATAAAGGGAGTGGCAAGGGGTCCTGATGTTCCACTGATAGGCAACAGCCAGTATTTGTAGTGGTACCTGCTTCACCCACTTATGATCTTTAACAAACCCATCTCCTCTCAAAAGCTCTGTCTTACAGTCTGATGGTTTTTAAGTGTCCAGACAAATCTCACGGTAGTGCTGAAATATCATCCAGCATAACACCCCCTCTACCAATCTTAAGTCTTGGGAGATCATCCAATGCTATTGACAGCACACACCCTGTTGACATCTATGCCACTGCATTCTGATGCATTTACTGAGTAAATCCCACCTTTCCACGTACTGTATGAGAACAGAAGTCAATTAGTCTGGCCTTCTTTCCCTCCTCCACACCACCACTTTGTTTCTCTGCCTTTGATTCACGGCTAATGCACAGAGCCATACCAGTGGGTGAGCAGAGGAGGAAGAAAGAAAGAGAAGCAGGGATGGGGGAGAGGCTGGGAAAGAAGGCATTACTAGAACAGAGGCAGGAGATGATGAATTAAGGGAGGGCCATTAATTTTTCATTCTGACAGATTATTGTCTGTCAGAAGGCAAAAAGAGGTGGCTCTTATGCCCAGAGATGAGACATTTGCTCCTTGTGATGCAAGCTTTTCCATTTTTTTCCCTAAAATAAAGTAGTGGCCACCCAAAAAATAAAATATTTATGACAATCTATAATTTACATGCTAGAAATAAATAATGAACTATATGCTGTCATTAAATTAGCTCTTTGCTTTTCTTAATCCCTTGGGTGATAAATATGGTTTTGTAACAACATTTAGTATAAATTGATTTTTGTGTGTGTGGTAAAGGGGAAGAAAGGGAATAGTTTTAAATGCTTTAGATATAAATAGATGGTCCTAGATATTCTATTGCCTTGGGTCTTGATACACAATAGTTCTATTAATTTGGCTTTACATTAAGACTGGCTTTAATTAAAGGAGTATGTCAGTGACACATTTTACAGACCAACACTGATGGTGTAAAGCTTCTGAATTTAATGAATGGAAGCATGGACTGGCATTGTGGTATTGGGCTAGCTTCCACAAAAAGACAACAGAAGGGGATAGGATGGCTATGTTGGGAGCCAGGAAATAAATGCCTCTCCCAGACACTGATTAAGGTCATGAAAAAAATACATTGTCTTTTAATCCCTACACTGTAAAGTGAAGATGAGGATAATGGATGCTTAAAGGAATCAGTTAGCTAATATATGTACAACAAATATTGGCACAGTCATTAAGAGATAGTTGGTATCTTTAAAGAACATGCAATGGCTTATGTGACAGTTAAGTTTTGTGAGCTCCTAGTATTTAGTTGACCTTGTTTGAAGCCCTTTAGTTACACTAACGTCTTTAGTGCTTGTATCTATCCTACAAGGTGTGTGTTACCATCTTCTCACTTTGCAATTGAAAAAATTGTGGTGCGACGACAGTAAAGAATTCACTAAGGCAAATCATCAGTGGGAATGATAGAGCAGTAGAGCTGAGATTATTGATAGACTAAAAAGTAAGACATCTCCTAGGAGTGAGGAATAGAGCCGTGGATAAAACAGAGGGCGGGATCTCTATATCCAAAGAGCTTATATTTCTAGAGAAGAGATGGAGATTAAAAAATAAACAAATAAATAAATTCATGTCAGACCTGAAGAAAAACAAGATTACTATCCAAGAATTAGAAAATTAATCAAAGAAGATCTATTGATAAAGTAGAGAGGTGCTACAGTTTAAAGCAGTTGGTGTTTTAACAGAGTAGAGCATAGGACGTCTGCATCCAAGTGGATTCAGCTGGGACATTATATAGAGAAAAGACTTTGGGTCTGGAAATTAATATATATATATTTTTTCAAATGTGTATATATATATATATATATATATATATATATATATATATATATACACACACACACACATATGGCTTTGCTGTGTTATATTTGCTTTGAAACTTGAGAAAATTTGTTTAGTGTCTCCAAGCATTAGCTTCCTGGGTTACAGAGTGAAAATACCACCTTGGCACAGTTGTTGCAAATTAAGACATGAGAGAGCTGATAGAAAGATAAGACCACAGAACATTTGAACATCTCCTTTCCCTCATCTGCACCATGGAAGCAATCATAGCACCTGCCATACTCTATAATAAAGTGAATAGAAATTAAATTAGAGGTGACACCAAACATCCACTTGAATGTGGTATCCATTAACTGTTCTGACCAAGTATCAGGAATTGTAATGATTTTAGGGAAACAAAAAAAACAAACAAAAAAAAATCTTTCTTACCTGCCAAAGAGCAGTGCAGGATCAGGTAGCTACAGGATGATATATGTACATAAACATAGCCTAGCAACATGCACAACTCCCCAAATATCTTACCTGAGTTATATGACTTTTCCTACATAATCTATTTCCACTCACCTCTGATAGAGCAAGCAATAAAACCGAAGATATTCTTCCAACCAACTCTCCTTGGTGAACCAATAAACATACTTGTTGGAGGATTATTTTGTACACTGTGTATTCAAATGCTGGTTTCCAAATGCAGAGATCTGGTTACAGTCTGGACTTTGGCACTGTAATTAATAGAAATCATCTCTTGTCTTGATATATTATCAACATTGTTCTCCATCAACTTCTGTTTGGTTAATAAAGAGCTGAATAGCTAATAGCTGGGCAGGATAGGATAAGGTGGGACGTCCAGAGCCCAGAGAAGTGGGGGTATCTCAGGTGGGGACCAGGGAGTCACAATGAGGACATGGATGGAGAAGAAACAGCCAGGGCACCACTAAGACAACAGGTAAAGAACCACATGGCTGGAAAGTAGGCCAGGGCAACATAGTCAGGTTAGAATAGCTCAGTATCTGCCCAGTTATAGTGCCAGAAGCTTTTTAAAAATTAATAGATCTCTGTATCATTATTCAGAAGCTCAAACCAGCATAGAAAAAAACCAACCTTACTTTTACATCTCTAGGGAAAGTCACAAGGGCATCATGGGTAAGCAGTTACTTACAGAAGCTTGGGCAGCTTTCGGGCAGCTACACCATTAAAGAAAAGTCTCCCCCAACTAGCTATTGTTAACCACCTCGATATCCTCAAGGTGGAGAGGGACCTCAAGCACTCACAAGCTTTCCCTACTTGCCAGGGGATCTTACTGAGCCAAACAGCACAGGGTACAGGAAGACACTAAGATCCACAAAGAACAAGAGCCATCCTATGAGCCACAGAAACAAATAAAGAGCAGCAGACACACAGAGAGGAAACTGTTCAGCTCACAGAGACGGAAAATGACAGTTTAAGATAGAGATGCAGTCACTTGGATGGCATTCAGCCAAGAAGAAAGCTGACTGACTCACAAGTTGGGCATGAAACCCAAATGGTCCAATAAGGGATCTGAGGTTATTTGTGGCTCCAGAAAAGAGAGGTTTAGGGCAAAGACAGCACAACTTCCAATGGTTTTCCCAAAAAGAATGAAAAGAGAAAGAGTCTGGCCGACATCAAGAAGCCATAGTACAGAGATGTAGTAGAGGCAAATATGACTGAGGCATTATCACGGCACACTCTTCATTCCCATGAGCATCCATGAGGCACTTATCTCCTCTCCTGTGGAGAGCTCAAAGAGGCAAAAGCACAAAGAAATTGGGGAACTGAAGTGATGGCCCAGGTAACCCAAGAAAAGAATCCACAAGGTGAATTTTAAGGCTCAGCTCATCTGATGATGAGGGAGAGGGATGTCTTCGCTATTCGCAAGCTGAGCTTACTTTGCCTGTCTCTGTCACCCCACCGAGTAAATTGCTTTGTATGTCTTCCACATATATGTAGCCCCAAAACATATTCACCCCATTTAGCCAATCACTACTTGACACTTCCACCCACATAAACTTTATGTAATTTAAATTCAACATTCCAAAGTTAAACTCCCAGTTTTCCAATTTAAACAATTCATCAGACAAATTATTCTTTGTTCATTTCCCTGGAACAAATGTAGATGTGAGTTATCCTGTAAGTCTGTGAGTTTCTGCTTTGTTTTGTTTTTGTTTGTCTGTTTGTCAGTCTCACTGTGTAACCCCAGATGGTCTGCAACGTGTAATGCAACCCAGGCTGGACTTGAACTTCCTTCCATCTTCCTGTCTCTGCCTCTCAGGCCTGCACACCAAACCTGGCTCAAGTTACTGTTTCTGGAAATCACCTATCCCGACCTCCCATGAGGAGACATTGTTGCCTAAGAGCAGGAATGCCACAAGGTGTTTGGAAGTCTTCACTTGAGCTTGCCTCTCCACCTGCTCACCCCTGGAGGGGATTCTGCTTCAAGAACAGGGCCAGAGAAAGGGATGACTGTGTGAACAGCTGCAGGTCCCAGGGCTCAGGGGTAACATGCTTTGACCATTATCAAAAGTCAGAATGACCAGTGTTTGTTGATACAGGAAGATTTTCGCCTACAAGGACCAATTAACCATGAGAAATTATTTACAAATGACTTTAAAGGGGGCTCTCTCTAAGTGTATTTTCTGTTGTGTTCGTTTCTTAGGGGACATGTTTAGGCTGTATTAATTACTACAATTTAACTCTGCTGGAAATAAACTAAATATCAAAGAGCATTGCTGGAAATGAATGCTGGCCTCCAGTCTAGAGAAAAGATAGAAAGATTCTTCTCTCCAACTAAAGAAACTGGAAATTCTGAGCCACTGTGGAAGCTTCTCTGCCTCTCTCTGGAAGCAACGCCACAAAGCTCAGAAAAGGGTTCAACTTGGTCCTTTTCACCCAAGACCTACCACTTAAACCAGATGGTGTCAGAGATAGGACTCTGGCTGGCCAGTCGTTTGCTCCTGATTGTCATGACTGACAGAATCTGGGAAAGATATCAGATCATTTTAGAAAACCAGCTACTAGTTTCTGCCAGTGTTATTGGATTCCAGGGATGGTGATGGTGGCTCAGCATCATCCATGGTGGTGACAGCAGAGGTCATTTCCTGCTCATGTTCCAGACATTGCGTCACATTTTTCACACATGATGTCAGTTAGAAAACACTATTATTCTTACAAATAACAAAACCAAGACTTGGAGAAGGTTTTAAGATATACCCGAGCTGGTAAGATGGTAAAAAAGCACTTGCCACCAAGCCTGACCACCGGATCTCATCCCACGGTGGAACAAGAGAACCAGCTCCTGTGAGCAGTCCTCTGGCCTCCCCACACTCGTGAACGTGCACACACCTCCACGTGCATTCGCGCTCACACACACACACGCACGAAGTAAATAAATAATGTGACAAAAACAAAGATAAAATAAGATCCTCCTAATTCACACTACTGAGAAAAAGAATAGTTTGAAAGGCTCATGAAATAGCTCAGTCAGAAAAGTGTTCATTGCACAAGCATAAAAACATGATTCAGTCCCCAAAACCCACATGAAAAAGTTGGACACGACACTGAGAGATGGAGACAGAGGTATCCCCAGCTCTCATTAGTCAATCTAGATTGCTTAGAAAGACTCAGGACTGTGAAGGAAGCTGTCTCAAAAACAAAAAACAAACAGAGGCTGGAGGGTATACTGAGGAATAACAACAGAGGCTCAGAGAGAGAGAGAGAAAGAGAGAGGCTTAGTAGGTGCCTCGGGTTCCCTCAGGGTCTAATCAAGCTGTCAAAGAGGACTGAAGTCTAATCCAAAAACTCAACTGGACAAGCACCCACTTTTAAGCTCACTCAAGGTCTGGCAGGATTCATTTCTTGATGGGCTGTTGTGCTGAGGGTTTGTTTCTCACTGCTGGTCAGAAATGAGTCCCTAGATTGAGTCTACACTTAAGAGGTTTGCCTAAAGAGTTGCTGATCCCTGAGACTTATTAATGGCTGTGTACTACCTACAAAGTGCTTTCCTTTTGGCTTAAGCAGACTACATTAATATGCACACCATTTAGTCTTTTGAAAGGGCCCTGTTCTCAAACCCATTTGCTGCATTTGCTTTGCCCACACCCTCCTGGGGTTTCCTGATGCATTTGAAGTCTAGCCACCGTCTTCTTGGTTGCAGTATTCTTCCTCCTCACTTCTCCACTCCTGAAATATTCAATCCAGAGAGCCTCGTGCACCTAGTCTAGCCAAGAAACCCCTAATCCAGTCCCTTGTTTTACAGATAAGAGCACTGAGACTCAGACTCAGTCAAGAGAGGGGGGCTCCCCAAGCTCCCCCAGGAAGCCAGAGGCAGGGCTGGGACCCTGAGCCTCAGCTGCTGTATATCCTGACACACCAGGATTCTTGCTGGGAAATCAATCCAAGCCAGGCACTTGAGCTCTAGGGAGAATGCAGACATTTCATCAACATACAAATGAGGGAAACATTTAGGCGGCTCTTCTCCCCCTGTCCCCATCCTTTTCTTCACAGGGGGCTGACTTCATTCCCTCCTGGGAGTGGGAAGAACTCACTTGTTAAGTGAGCAGTGAGAAAGCCTTTCTGTGTGGAAATCCTGGGAGTTGTGGTGGATGAGGCTTCAATGTGGTCGCACAATGCCCTCTAGCCTTGAGTCAGGGTAGTTCCAGGAGGAAAAATCTGAAAACAATGAAGGATCATGAAACACACAAAGCCCGATGTGCAGTTACCACAAAGCTGTACAACCTGGGGATTTCTGAAGACCCAGGAACTGCCAAGGCCCCTCGAAAACTATGGGCATGGTGTCAAATTTCCCGAGAGTCCATCTCTTTCAAAGACTCTTAAGAGAAACCATAGCAACATCAATGAAGAAGAGAGTTGAGATCTTTCTACTAATTGTAACTTTCCAAATATCTGCAACATTTTCACTGTTAAAAGAGATTACCAAGAAGATCATGAGTGTTTGCACTTTTTTGTTGGAGGTGGCACTTGGTTGTTAGAGTCCTGGGGATTTGTCCGGAGCCTTGCACATGTCAGGCAAACACTACCAGAGCTTCAGCCCCGGCCCACATGCACTTTTTCTATATCAAGTCCAAATACTGTGAGGATTTGATGTCATGTGACTACCCTGTCCACCTTCAGAATATTGACTCCTTCCTCTGAGTAGCCATTGGAAAGCTGGGGTCTATATCGCAGGCGGTTTAATTCATTAGATGTTTACTAAACACCTATGTGCTGAGTGCTGAGAGAGTGAGCCAGAATGAACTCCTGTGATACTGAGCACATCTCTCTGATTTCCACCCACTATCCTACTCTTGAGCTGTGTAACTCCACTCCGATCACCCTTGGTGCCAGGGTTGGAGGTGTGAGTATTCAAAGCATCTCCTCTTCCTGCCTGCTAAGATGGTTCCAGGGACTCGCTAATCCTTGGAACTGAGCTAAGTTCATCAGAAGAGAAGGCAGCTGTACTTGCCCCTGCAATAGAACATGCAAGGAGGCAAAGCCAAATTAGGCAAAGAAGGCTGAGCCCAGGTGAAAACATATCTAATGGTGGTCTGGGCCCTAAACCTTTCATTTCTCCTCTAGGAAAACTGAAGCTGGCTTTATATTATTGTTAACAGAAAGTTTCATCATGGATAATCGGTCCTTAAGGAGCTCACAATATAGTAAGGCAAACTGTGGCTAATACAGAATATTATATGAGTGCTATTATGGAAGCATGCATACAAAGGTAGTTTTTTTTTTCTGAAAATAAATAAAGAGGATATTAAATAATCCTCAGTAGGTAGTCTGCCTTCTGCCTTGATGTGTCAAACAAATTTGGACAGGCAGCAATTATAACGAGGAAGGACACTGACAAGGAAAAAGTAGAGGGAGGCAGGACCATGCTCCTAAGTAAGCCTGAGTTTTAGGGAAGGTTCCCCTAGGAAGAATCTTCCTTATAAGGACAGCGGAACTACATCTTCTTGACATGCATACATGTCTGTCCTACTCAAAAACTTACAAGAATTGAATGAGATTGAGTCTAGTCAATATCACAGCATAGGCTGAGAAGAGGCTCCCAGTTGAGGAGTGTTGGCAGTTAATGGTCGCTGATGACAGGAAGAGTCGTTTTCTTCAGTGATGTAGCCACCGGGAAGTTGCCCATGCTACAGTAACTCCTGCCCAAAATAGCAGAAGGCATGAGAGCAAGAGGGGCTCCTTGGAAAAAAGAAGGGGCTCCACAGGAGTCAGAGGGGGATCAAAGATGATGGAGAAGTGAGAATGGCCAAAGTATATGTACAAAATTGTCAAAGAACTTAAGTGTAAATGGTGATTTCATGTGTAGCTGAGATGATTCAGATCTGAGATGACTCAGCCACTTAGACTACAAAATAAGATCATGCTCATTTGTTAAAACTATTTTTGAGATATGTCATATGCCATAAAAGTCACCTTTTCAAAGTTTAGTTAGTGAGTTCATAGTGTGTTTATAAAGTTTACAGCTATCATCAGTAACCCCCAGACAATTTTACCTGCATCTCCATCCCGCATCCTGATTCCTCTCTTCCACTCAGCCTTAGCAGTGCTGAGAAATCTAGTTTTCTGTCTCTATGAATTTGGCTATTCTGGAAATGCCTTTTTATACAGATTACATTTACATAGTTTTATTATCATTTTTACAGTGCTGGAGATCAAACCTTGGTCTCTGTGCATGTTAAAAAGATGTCTTTCTCCTGGGCTGTGCCCACAGCAACTGACTACAGTGGGTATTTCTAAGAAAGAGAGAGGTAGGAAAGCAGAGCAGAGGGAAGAGACAGAGAGAGAAAGAGAGTCATTTCAGATACAATGCAGATATCAGAAGACAACTTTAGGGGTCAATTCTTTCTTTCATAGTGGATTTTGAGGATTGAACTCAGGTCAGCAGGTTTGTATGACAAGTGCTTTCACCCCCTGAGTCATTTAGAGAAGTCAGCAATCAGATTCTATTTTCTTTCTTTCTGTTTGTTGTTGTTTTGGTTTGGTTTTTGGTGTGTGGAGTGGGATCATAGAGGTAGAGGGTACTAAGCTTTTGTAATTGCTCTGTACCTTTTTCTTTTTTGAGACACAATCTCTGGAGCTAATATTTTTAGATCTACTGAGTGGTTATTGAGACTCCAGGATCTGCCTGTCTCCACTCTATCCCCAGTCCTGGGGTCACAGGTCCATTCCAACCCACGTAGCTTTACAAAGATGCCAGGGATCCTAACTCAAGTCCTCCTCCAGGTTTATGCAGCAAGCACTCTAATGACGGAGCTATCTTCCCTACTCTAGGCTCTGTTTTCTCCCTCCCTCTTCTTGTCACTCACCTAGTCCTGGCACACTGCCTGTCTGAAATATGCCCCCGTAATTCGTTCAAACTCTTCCAAATCCTGTTGGGAACACTTTGTCTTTGGAGATAATTGGGCCAGGAGATTAGAGTTAGAGGTTGGGATGAAGGTAGGAGGGGAGAGAGGGCTTAAACAGTAACCAGGATGGGGTACAGCCTCGGATGAGAGCAGTGATGTGCCAAAGATGGGAATCTGGGGTTTGAAGCTCAGGCTCTATGCAAACAAACCCCAAAGCCACTGAGAGACAAAGAAAGCAAGCAGACTTCTCTTTGGGTTCACTCTTCCAGATAATATGTACCCGCTTGCTACAGAATCTCTTCATGTTTGGCTGCCCTCCAAAGCTAGCTTCTTCTTGGCTCTATTATAACAAGCATCTTTATTGACTAGAGCTGGGAATATCAAAGAAATTTGGGGGTTTCAATTTTTTTTATCTTATTGTTGAAAGACATTGCCACATTTGATATGAGACAAGGGGATAAAAATGAAGGCATTCTCCTGTTTGCTGCAACACGCATAGCTAAAATCAGAACAGTACAGAGATAATTAGCATAGCCCCTGCACAGGAGGACACATATTTGTGAGGCATTCCACATCCTTTAAATAATGAAGAAATTCTCAGGGCAGAGTTCTAGAAAGTGGGATGAGTTTCTTCAAAAATCTAGAATATACAATCTCAGGCTAAGAACTTTTGGGAAAAGGGTATCATTAGAATAGTCTTCCTTCTCCTTTCTTGTAATGTATTTCAAAGTGCATGCATTGCTAAGTTATGCGTCTACTCATTTGAGCAGCCGGAGACACTGACAGCTAGATTAGCTTGTGTCAGTATTTAGCATGTCCCCAAATCACTTCGAGTTCTTATTTTAAAAGTCAGGCTCCTGGACACCATCCCCAGAGTTGCACAATGTCCTTGAAACAAGTGTTTGAGGAAGAGGCTTGGGCAACTTCAAGTAAATATTCAGACACAGCAAATAGCTCTCCAGCCACAAATTAACTCTAAACAGTTGAGAATGTCTGTTAGAGCTCTATGTTGAGACAAGGTCTGAGCATAAGCCATCAGTTGGTGATGTCTGTTGTGGGCGGAATGTGGACAGCCAAGGCACAAAGGTCATGGGTTTCTCCTTCCTATAGCAAGCATTCACTGAGCATGTAGCATGCATCTTCCTTCGCAAGAGCTGTGCTAATCATGTCTGCATCGTTCGAGCTTTAGTATATGTGCGCCAAACAGGTCATTATTATTATTATAACAGATATTAATGAGAATTCCTTCATTAATATCTGACATAAGGATCTCTGTGTGCAAACCTATAGAAAGAGTAAAGTCATTTCAGCCATGCTGTGGGAGGGGATGCCTCCTAAAACTAAAAAGAGTGGTTGAACACAAAGCATACTGCTGTGACAGGGCAGGATAGGAGCAAGGAATTATATCTACCTGAACAGGAGACAACTGAGTCTGATCTTGGAGAATGAATGGGAATTTTCCAGGTGAAAGGAGAAAATATACCAAAGACAGAGTGGAGTGTACATGCTACAAACAAGCATACTAGAAAAGGAGTTTCCTGGAATTTGATTATTTTACACACATACACACACACACCCAGGGTTAGGAGTCCATGACCATCATGGCAAGGCGCATGGCTGCAGGTAGGCAGGCCATGACCATCATGGCAGGGATCATGGACGCAGGTAGGCAGGCAAGGTACTGGAGTAGCAGCTGAGGCTCACTTTTAGATCCACAAACAAAAGGCCAAGAGTGCACACTGGCAATGGTGTGAGTCTTTTGAAACCTCAAAGCCTACCCCAGTGACATTTCCTCCAGAAGGCCACACCCCTAATCCTCCCCAGATAGGCACCAATGGAGGACAAGTATTCAAATGCTCAAGATTTGTTGGGGGCATATCATCCAAACCACCACAAGTATTAAAATCAAGCTGGCCACCACACAGAGTAGCTTGAAGGTAAAGTTTGAGCTTGCTTGTATGTGCTTCTGCGAGGCAAAGAGCTGTACAGTTTCCTAGTAGGCAGACAGACAGGGAGAGGGGCCATGGCTGGATAATAAAGATGGCGAATATCTATGATGGCCAGCTTCTTCCTCATTGCCCTGACACCAGACAAAAGCCTGGCCACTTACAACAAAGGCTTAGCCAGCTTTTTTTTTTTTTTTCCCCCACCAGTAAAGCCTCCCTGCCAGTGGACTGGTGGACTAGCCAGAAGAGCTCAAGGTCAACCTGTCTTTGTTCAAACTGACTAACTTTAAATAAGGGTTGTGAGAGGTATTGGGGGTGGCCGGGGGTGGGGGGGCACATTTCCTTGCCCCTAATAGAAGCCTCTCTATACTGGCTGATTCTTTCTGCTCCTCTCTGTGATGTCTGAGATTTTTTCCCTGCTGCTACCTGCTGTGCTTGAGATTTTTCCTACCTTTTAGTCCCTCAACTTGCAGGGGAAAAGAAGCTGACCAGGATTCCCAGACTTTACCTTTCTTCTAGGAAAGCTTTGTTTACAGAAGTCACTAACTGCTCCACTGCCTAGAGGAAATGCCCTAGCCCAGTTAGCTCAGGACAAAAGAGCATCACCATGCAAAAAGAGCCTGAACAACTCAAAGCCAGCCCCAATTTGGGAGGCTCCTCTTCAAGACTGGCAGCCATGCAAGCTGCTTTTGTTTGCCCACAACAGCCCTTGTGTGAGCATTAACAAATGCAGTAAAGGGCAAACATGAAAACACCTGGAACTTCAGGAGTCCAGTCGAGTGGGGTATGCCACCAAAAGGCAGGCAGTGCTATGGGGAAGAGTCAGAAATCAATAAGCAAACAAACCAAGCAAAGCCACACGCGGATTTTAAGAGCTAGCATGCCTCCCTGCCCTAAGTGGGAGGTGACTCCTCACCCTGGAACATTTTATCACCTAACACAAATGAACCACAGAAGGATGGGAATGATAGCTCAGTGGGTAAGTGCTAGTCCTCAAACAGGAGGTCCTACGTTCCACCCCAGAAGCCACACTGAAAATAAAAAGCAAGGTTTGGGTGACACGCTTGTAATTCCAGTGTTAGAGGGGGAGAGACAGGCAGATCCCTGGGACTATCTGGCCGGCCAGCCAGGCCTTTGGGGTGCAATCCAAGCCAAAGACTGTACTCGTCAAAAAACAAACAAGATAGATGGCACCTGAGGGGTGACTGCTGATGACCACACACATGCAGACACACATGCATACAGAACTGCAGGGAGGGAAAAGGAGGCAGAGTGGGGGAGGAAAAGAGAGGATCATAAGGAGGGGGAAAAGTACAGGGCAGGGAGAAATAAACCACACAACTGGGAGCCAGGACATAGTGTTTTCTTTTTCCACCCATCACCTTGAAAGTATCATTTCTTCACCTATTTCGCTTATTTGGGTTACATGCTGGACACAATAGGTATTGAAGATACAGAAACAAGCACCCAGGGACACAAGCAACAGCTGGGGACCCAGAAAGGCAGATGTAGCTGTTAATAGCAATCACCATTAGAAAATAAAATCAAATGATCAGATGGAAGGAACAGGAAATAAGGGACCAACGTTAGCTGGCCAGGCAAAAGGTAATATTTGGGGTGAACAGTGACACTGGGGCTGAGATGGCTGACATGAAGCCAGACCTGTGAAGGTTTAAGAGACAAAGACTGCACATGGAAGTACCCCCATGAAGTCGGGGTGAGGCTGAAAGCTTTGGGTGGCAGATGAAAGATTCATGAAGCCAGAAAATGTAGCAGAAAGGGAGAAGAGTTGCAACATCGAAATCTAGTTGAAGAGTCGGGCAAGAAGCAGACAAAGAAGGGCTTTCACTTAAAAGCAAGTGTAGAAATGTAGCTCATTGGGTAGCACACTTGTCAGCAAGCATGAAACCCTAGAATTGATCCCCTGAGGCCATGTAAACCAACACTACACTTGTAATTCTAGTACTCAGGAAGTGGAGGCAGGAGGATCAGAAGTTTAAGATCATCCTTGGCTACACAGCACTTTTAAGGTCCTCTCTCAAACTGCAGAAAAGAAGGAAAGAAGTGGATCTGAGTTGCATTTGTAACTGTGACCCTGCAGGCTGTAAACAATTAATTATACAGTACAAAGGACAGCCTAGGAAGACTCTTTGTAATTGCCCAAGAAATAATGATGTCTTAATCTTGATCTATACAGTAGTACCAAATGCCCATTGCATGGATGAAAAAACTGAGCACCCACATGGTTGATGTAACATATTGGAAGTCACATGACTAAGAAATAACAGAGCCAAGATTCACTCCGGTGTCTAAGCAAAGTGTACGTGCCATAAGCAAAGTGTAGGCTCCACACTTCTGTCATAAGATGGAGCAGAGGGGCACTTTAAGAGTCCCTCAGCTGGAATATTTTCTTTAGACCTCTCTGTCTTAAAACCAGCAAATATTATACTGAATGCTCACTGTGTGTCAGTCTTCCAAGAGCTTCCCACGTTGTATTCTACACCAACCACATTATGAGGCACATTCCTGTGACAGAGAACAAAAAGTTGGAGATCTCTGCTTGCTTTTCTCCCAACAACAGTAGGAATGCTCTGAGCCTCATCAGATCCCACTGTAACTGTAACATGCCTTATAGCAAGTTCTCAAGCACAGCTAGTGAAGGGATGCTGCGTTCTCCACAATTATTCACTCCTGGTCTCGTCTTCCAAGTACCCTGCATAGCTACACCACCTAACTTTCCTCGTGGTTCTATGACATTCTTCTCATTTCCTCCATTTTTTAAGTTGGAAGCTGAGGCTCCCAGAAGTCTCACCTTCTAAGTTAAGTTCGCACTCAGGCCTCCCAAAGGTGTTGCTGTTATTCTGAGGTCTGAGGCATCCTTGGGAATGCAAACATGAATCTGGGGTAAAACTGGAAGGTTAGCGATAGTGACAGTCTTGTCCTGACTGCTGGGCTCAAGTCAAAGGTGGCACTGTTTGCTCTTGTAATAAATTGAAAAGAATGATTGGCCAGGTGTTGACAGGCTCATGCTGTCCTGGGCTGCTTGTCAGCGCTGGCATGGGATCAATGCAGGGGAAGAGTTAAGGTTTGAATTATTATCAGAATTAGGGCGCTTTATTGGTTCACATCACCCAATCTTCCCCAGCCATTATGGCTTCACCAAAACATTAAACTACTTTAAACTTTCATTTTCCTCTTAAAACTAAATTAGTTCGGAGGAAATTGTGTTTTCTGAGCTCCGGTTCCAGCCTCGGGCAGAGGGAGTTACAGTACAGCGCACAAATAAACAACAATCATGGCCTAATTACTAAGTGGCATCCGGAGCAGGCTGTGACATGGTCCTGGAGGGAGGCAGGGCTCAATGGGACCTCCTCTGGAGTTATTGACATGGTAATCTTCTGTTCCTCTGGCCCTGAAGACCAAAGACAAAGGGATGTCTGAGGCACCTGCCAGGTCCCTGTGCTAACCTGTGCTACCCTTTGCTTACTGCTCCCAGGTAGATCCCTGTTGGACTAACTCTAGAGATAGAATCTGAGCCAGTTGCCAGACCTTAGTCATGTGACTGCAACTGAGTCATTCACTGAAGTTAAGATCTATTTGCTAAGGATCTGTTTAGTGTGTCAGAAATACCATACTCCTTGTTTTTAATGGCTATCAGACATCTATTCCATCTGTCTATCTTCTTTTTGAAGAAATATTCCTTTCATGTCAAGCATATATCAAATCCTTTTGGCTGTGCAAGCAATGGAGTGATTGAGGCTATGCCAATCATAGGACCTCAGTCATTGTAGGACACTGGTCCTGTGATTAGAGCTACACCAACTGTAGCACCTGAAATAGCCCAAAAGTAAAGCTGAGCCCAGCATAGGACATTAGTCAAGCAACTGAAGGTAAGTCCTGGCAGGTCCTCACCACTCTGACATGGGATCAGTTCAAGGGCAGCACTAGATGGAAGCCAAACCAATCACAATCTTCTCCAGGATTTTTTTCTGCCTGGAGCTGTACTTGAGGTTCTGTCCTCTCAGATCTAGAAAAGTACAACTTTTATCTGTCTGTGGCAATGGGGGGTGAAAGCCATGCCCTGAAAGACAAAAAAGTGGTGAGTGGGGATGGAAGGCTTAGAAAGCTGAGGGATGGAGGGGACAAAGAATGCTGTCTCTGGCAAGACTCCTATCCTGTCCATTAGTTGCACTGTCTGAGCCCATAACCTACCCCAGCCTTCACCTCCCATGAGTTTGGTCAAGATGAATTCCTGTCATAAGCGTATAATGGCCTCATCTCCATAGCTAACATTTATTGAGCAAGCCCTACAGACAGGCACCTGCACGATTCATTGTTCTGAGTTTCTAAACCTGTAGAATCATGAAGGTGGTATCAAGGACAAGCCCACTTCATATTAAAGGAAACTGAGGCACAGAAATATTAAAGTGACTTCTCCAAGGTCATGCACTGTAGAGTTGTAGAATGGAAACGATTTTCTTTTATGAACTATTACACTCCCTTGCAGAGACAATGGTGTAGGCATTGAGTATCCCATTTCAGAGGTGCAGGAAGATTTAGAGTTTAAGAGATTGGGACCCAGCTCTGAAGCCACCCTTCTTTATCTTTCCCTCCCTTACTTCCAGACAAAAATCTGACCGTTGGATTGTCTCAGCCACTGCACCGGTGCACAAGCCCTGAGCTGATCCCTTTTTATTTCTACAAATGGAAATATCTTTATTGGGTTTTCTTTTGCCGCTGTATCTGAAGATGATCCACACTGCCTGATGTTATTCTCCCTGGTAGCGCTCCAGCCCACAGACGCCAAGGGCTGAGACTTCCTGTTATACAACTGTTCCGAACTTCCAGGGCTGATTGCCCCTGGCAGAAGCAGCCCCAGACAGGCCAGAGCGTTTGATGCCGAGAGAGCATGTCAAGGCTGCCTGGGCATTTGCTAGTCCCTTTTAATTTTAAGAGCAAGAGAGTCTGGATGTGCAGAAATGAGGGGAAGGCAGAAAGACAAGGAGAGAGAAGGGCAAGGTGAGATAAAGTGGGGGTTATGTGGAGCAGCAGTCAAGAGCAAAACCAATATCATCATTGCTCATTCCCCTGCTCAGTTCCTGATAAGGCAAGACATTTGAGATTGCTCCTGAAAATGGGGATTTGGCCAGGGTGACCTTGGATGCAAGGACTCTTCACTCTCAGAGCAACCAGAACTACTCCCATTCCAGCCCCTGCAGTGGGCATGACCTAAGAAGAATCCCTGTGTCCCCATGGAAGCTTGTCCTGTTGGCTGGGATAAGCAAGCAAGCCACCTATTTTGGTATATCTTTGAGTAGCATCTTTGGGGAGGGAAGAAGTGGCTTCAATAACGGTTAAGTTGGGATGCTAGCATGATGTGAGTGTAGGGTTCAGGAGTGAGTCTCTTTGCACCAAGTGAGAGCAACCCCTGGTGGCCTTTCCATCGAGCTGGCCCTCTTTCAGCCTCCCACCCTCTGGCTGCCATGAAACCATCACCTGAAACAGATTTCTCTCTACTGGAGGCTGAAGGCAAGAGGGGACTTTTAGGTAAGGGGTGTATTCATTTCCTACCATGGATACAATAAATTACTGTAAACCTAGAGGCTGAGAACCATACATATTTATTAAAGTACAGCCCTGGAATTGGCGTCACTGGGCTAAAATTAAGATGGCTACAGGATTGTGGTCTTATCTAAAGTCTCAAGGGAAGAATTTGTTTCATTTGTCCTCTTTGGCTTCTTGTGGTCACTAGCGGTCTTTGGCTCATAGACCCTTCCTTCAAGCCAACTTATTCTCATCCTATTCTCAACAAATTCTCTGTTCTGCTCTTTTTTCTGTCTCCCTCCTCTACTCTTGAAGAAACCTAGTGATTACAAACACTTACCTCAACCCACCAGGATGACCTCTCCATTTCAGTGTTCATAATTAGCAACCCTGTCAGCACCCACTGCCTTATTCCACTCTGAGAGATAACCTAATATAGCTGTGGCTCCCTGGAATAAGGACATGGACATCCATAGGGACCATAGTTATATGGCCTATTAGAGCAGCTTCATCAAAATTCTCACTCTGTTCTTTGCTTTAATTTGGAGCAGCATATCAATAGGCTACCCTTCAACTTGTGGCCCTCCTTCCTCAGCCTCCAAGAGGATTAAAGGTATGCCATCAAGCCATGACATCTTTAATGATGTACTGGGAGCCTGTGACCTACTTTTTCCAAGGTCAGTGAAAAGGCTTGACAAAGCGACTCAGAAACTTGTCTCTCACTCCCCCGGAAAAATGATGTTTGTGCAGTAGATGTCTGCTAAAGCACTGTTGACACACATATATGTGCTTGAGCCCAGGCTGGCCTCAAGCTCGCGTCTCCGGGGTTGAGATTAGAGGTGTGCACAGAGATGTCTCAGAGCAAATGCTGGGAAATGTCCAAAACAGCCTCTCCCTCGTAGGCAGACAGCGAGACATTCTTGCACACACACAATCACTACAGTATCTCCTAAGGAATGGCACATGCTTGCTTCTACCCAAGATGTCTTCTTGTGCTACTGTGTTGTCATGGTATTGCACAGGTTCTAGACCACAAGGATGCTGATTCAAAGAAGGCTTTGCTGTCCCATCAAGGCCACCATTCTGGATGTGGCTATGCAGTGAGGTGTGCCCTCAACACCCAGGCTGTATGTGCAGCAGTGCCACGGGCAAATTAGCACAGATTCATTTTAGGCCCTCTGACTGTTTGTCCTTGGTGGGATTTTGTGCTCTCTGGCTGGACCACCAGCCAGGAGGTTGGATTTAGATCCTTGGATCAAGGCTGAAACACCCGTATGGACATCCTGACATCTAGGGACAGGTATTTCTGGGGCTATGGGTGGCTCACAGGTCCTCTGACTCAGCCTAAGTTCTGGATGTGTAAGTGTTAAAGGCTCCAGACTGCAAAAGTTGATATTCATTTTTCACTGGGTCTGGGTGATTTGTCAGTGCTGTCACTAGGAAAGAACCCCTCTGGTTCCTTTTATACCTCTGCCTCTCCTACATTCATCTCCCCTCCTCCCTCTGCCTTCTCTCTCTCCCTCTCCTCCCTAACTCTGTCTTTCTGTGTCTCCTGTCTGTCTCTGACCTTACACCTGGTACTGGCTCTTCCTATTTCTTCATTTGACTCTCTGACTTTCTTTGTCTCTCCATCTCTGTTTCTCTACTAGTCTCATGTTTCTTTCTGTTCCCTTTCTCTAGATCTGTTCCCCTGTCTCTATGTCTCTTGTCTCACTCTCTCAGTATTTGCTTATAAGACACACTTCTTTCTCTGTGTGTGATGTGTGTGTTTATATGTGTTATTTGTATATGTTTGTGTATTTTATTTGTTTGCATGTTGTTGTTCATATGTGTTCTAGTTTGCTTTCTATTTCTGTGACAAAACAATGACCAAAACCAACTTGGGAGGAAATGGTTTATTTCACTTTATACATTACAGTCCATCACTGATAGAAGCTAGGGAAGCAACTGAAGACAGAAAGCTGGAGGCAGGAATTGAAGCAGCGGCCTTGGAGGAATGCTGCTTACTGTCTTCCTCTTCCTGGTTTGCTCAGTTTGCTTTCTTATTCAGCCCAGGCACTCCCTCATGCTAGTGGCACCACCCACAGTGGGCTGGGCCTTCTCACATTAAGCATTAATCCAGAAAATGCACTACAGATGTGCCTATAGGCAATCTGATGTTGATAGTTCCTCAACTGCAATTTCTTTCTTCCCAGATAACTGGAGCTTGTTTCAAGTTGACAAAAAACTAACTAACCCTGTGTGTGGGTTTTGTGTGTGTGTGTGTGTGTGTGTGTGTGTGCATGTGATAGAGAGTTGTTTATGTTTCTATCACATGCCTGTATGGTTTGTGTGTGTGTGTTTGTGTATTGTTTGTGCATCTGTGTTGTGAGCTGGTTGCACACATGAGTGTGTGTGCTTTGGTTCTGTACGTGGCATCTATTTTTTTTTCATCTTCTCCATGTCTCTTAACTGTCCTCAAAGCTCTGACTTTGGATCTTATTATTCTCTTTGTTTCCTCCCTTAACTCCTCTCCTTTGCTGTTATTCATCTTGTATTTCGCTTTGATGCTCCTCTTATTTCTCTGCAGTATGACAAAGAGAGAGGAAAGGAGAGCACAAAAGACAGAGGCAGAGGGGGCAAATAAGCTCCAGTCTTTCTCCCCTCACTGCCCCATCAGTCTTGGCCCTGAGTTCAAGTGCTGAGCTCTACCCACTGAGAACTCCAGTGACTCAGTTAGCCAACACAGCAGGAAGCACAGCCTGCTCTCGGTATCCAAGTGCATTGGGTGTGAGCAGCCAAGGCTGTTAAACAGGCTGCAGGTCTCCCAGGGACAGGCTGATCTTTCTCCAGAAAAAGAGGAGAAAGAACTGCTCGATGTCCCCATAAGAGCTCTGTGTCCCCATTCACAGTCAGCACTTTTACTGTTAATTTTCTCCATGAGGAAACTCTGTCATTCCAGAACTGAGAAGCCAGCTTGGAAGGGGAAAGGGAAAAAAAAAAAAAAAAAAAAAAAAAAAAAAAAAAAAAAAAAAAAAAAAGAAAGAAAGAAAGAAATAATTATGTGCCCAGCTCTTGGCAGTTGCACATTTTTTCTTCCGTTTTATGTTCCAAGTCATAATCCTACACATATAAAATTTAACCACCACTGCATTGTTAGCATTTTGCAGAGAGAATTCTTCAGCTATAGCACCAACCAATTTACTTGAAAGAATTGCAGGAGTCTGTTTACAGCCAACAAGCCCAGGTTGGCTTGTAATACTCCCGATGTACCTGGTGACAGGCACCCTGGCTTTTCCTCATTTGCTTCCTCATCTATGTAGCTTGCAGGCTTATAGACGTGGTGACTCTTTGATGAACACCCCTCTCATAACTTCTTCTCAGGGAAGGCATCTGGGGTATTGCCATAAGAAATAGAAGAAAGATGCCATTCTGGAAGCTCTCAGGCTGGGGTCACATCTAGCTCTTCGTTTGCTGTGTGGGTTACTCTTGGCCAGTCACTAAACCCCTCTGAGCCCCGCTTCTGATCCCTTCCATGGTATATAGGAATGGCAGCCCATCTCTCAGGCTGTTGTGAGGATGGTACGGAATGTTAATGTTATATGTCCAACACAAACAAGAGGCGTGTCCTGTGCAAGACAGTATGTGTCTATTTTATTCTTCATTGAACTCAAAGGCTGGAGTCTGGCAAGTATTTAGTGCCCATAAAATGGGTAAAAAGCATAGGAGTCTTATATGGGTTATAGGTGAACCAGTTCCCTACTTCTGACCTGAGATCAGACTCCACAGAGAATTCCCAGCTATGACTTTAAAATATTCCTTCTTTTTCCCTGCTTCCTAGATGTTCACACATCTTGCCATTTTGGGACTTTAGAGAGTCTCCAGCAGTTAAGACTCTTTGACAGCAAAATCCCATTTATATTACCTTGAACACCAAACACTGAATGACACAATTGGCATGTCCATACCTGCAGTCATGGCTACATCCAGGCTCCTGAGCCCATTATCACAGCTTTTTCCATGACTTCTGCTTCCTGAACTGGTCTCATGATGGCTATCTTCACAAGCAGCGTCCTACAGTCCTATATCCCAATGGTTTCAACTCAATGCAAGGGCTGACGAAAAGCTGCTCTGGTCTTCCTCTGTAAATAAAGTGTAACTGGAGCACAGACACATCTACTCAGTGGTGTGTGGTCAATGGCAACTTTTGCAAAGCAAGGGCAGAATTCAGAAGCTTCAATAGACATAGGCAGGCAAGAAAGAAAGAAAGAAAGAAAGAAAGAAAGAAAGAAAGAAAGAAAGAAAGAAAGGAAGGAAGGAAGGAAGGAAGGAAGGAAGGAAGGAAGGAAGGAAG